>NC_056526.1:59405991-59449414 GCF_019175285.1 Sceloporus undulatus
TTTGAGTGTTGGACTGTGACTGGAGGCCAGAGTTCAATTCTCAGCTCGGTCATGAAACCCACTGGGTGACCTTGGGCAAATCACACTCTCTCAATCTCAGGGGAAGGCAATGGCAAACCTCCTCTGAAAAATCTTGCCAAGAAAACCCCATGTCACCATAAGTTTCACCATAAGTGTCATCATAAGTCAGAAATTATTTCAAGGCATACACCACCACCAACACCCCACCACCAACACCAACAGTAAAACCTATGAAATTACCATTATCCACTGGGTGCATGCATTTAAACCTTTTGTTCTCAGTGATCATCACCATCATCCCTACCAAATTAGTTCTGCAATATATATGTGTGTATGTGTATGTGTGTTAAATCTACTCCTCATATGTATTTGTTGTTGTGTGCCTTCAAGTCATTTTTGACTTATGGCAACCCTAAGACAAACTAGTCATGGGGTTTTCTTCCCAAGTTTGTTCAGATGCCTTTGCCATCCTCTGAGGCTGAGAGAATGTGATTTGCCCAAGGCCACCCTGTGGGTTTACATGGTCAGAGTGGAGTCAAACTCTAGTCACCAGAGTCATAGTTCAGCACTCAAACCACTAAACCACACATTGCAAGGAATCTGTAGGAACTGAGAATCTGCCACACATCAAAACATGAGTTTGACAAGAGCAGCAAAAGAGAGGAAGAAATTATTTTGCAACAGTTGGCACAGACCTTCCAAAGATCTCCAACTAGGAGAGGAGACTGTGGAGAACACAGCAGGTCCCTGCCAGAGGTGGCACCAAAAATCTGGTTCCTCATTACTCCCAACAGCCACAGAAATATATATGGAGCTGCTGCCTTTTAAGGATACAGGGCAATGGAAACATCAAAAGCTTCTGAAGCCTACTGTGAACTGAAGCCACAATCTCATCTTCCCACTGGGTTTTGGAACAGCTATAGTAAAATCCTCAATGAATGTCCTTGGGGACAAGGAGCCTGCAGGAACAATGGTCAGCATGACCACTTAAAGCCCATGTTCAAGCTGACAGTCCACATATTTTGTTTCTCAACAAGGGCTCACAGATGACCATGAGTCAGATTATGTGATCTTAATGCAAGATAAAGACGCAAGACATGTCACGTGCCATATGAAGGCAGGACTCTTCATGGTGAGCTGCTGCACAAGGCAGGGCAGCACACAAGTTAGTACAAGACCTTCTCATACTCTAAGGAAGGAGCTAATCTGATCTGACCAGCTGAACCTGAAGAAGGCCACAGCCACAGGGTCAGTATATCCATTTATAGGTGTGCGTGAGAGAGAGTGCATAGCTCCCTAATAATCCAACAGGAGGTACTGTTCACTATGCTACCATAGCAATGTGCATAGACACATCATGAGTAAATAAATTTGCATTACATATTGGAGTAGAAAATGAAAAATCTATAAAAGCTGACAAAACCATAACCATACAAAATATAGTTAAAAACACTATGAAGTCCTATACTATAGTCAGCCTCTGATTTATGACTGGCCTCAACAAAACTCTAGCTGGCTGCCTTTAGTGTGTATATTCCATGTACTATCACTAATCCCCACTCAAGCCTTTCTGGAACTATCTTATTAGCATTCTGCTGCACAGTCCACAAGGAAATTAAAGATTTAGAGAATTCTCGTTTACCAAATGTTTCAGTGACTTTAACCTTTCGACCTATTGTGGATACACTGACCCATTAACATTATTAAAATCAATTGCATGGGTAAAAGGGCTCAGAGAACAAGTTTCCCCTTTGTGCAGGGCAGAGCTACTCTGCAGTGAACTAAAGTCAGAACATGCAAGCCATGCTGGGTAATCAGCTCTCTAATTAGTATTGTAGCTGCAAAAACCCCAAAGCCCCACAAAAACTGCATTTGAAAGGTGGTGGTTTTATCTAAACTATGCAGTATGCATAACAGAAATGTGATCAGGCTGAAAGGGTGTTAAAAACATTTCTTGATGAGCTGAAGCTTAGTGTATAATAAAGACGTTGGTAAAGGAAAAGGAGAACATAAGCTTGCCAATTCACAGATTTAAGACTAATTATTCTTTTTCAAACATCAACAGGCAGTGGCTCAGCAACGTTCTGCTAGACAGCAATTTCAAACCAATTCTGCCAAGAAAAATAGATTCATATTTTAAATCAATTCATGGCTTAGGATAAGGTTTCATTTCTGTATCATCTTCACGCTTTTCAATCATATATGCATAAATCTGCCAGATCACAAGTATGTGGCAGCAGTCATTTGAAAGTGTGTCAAATCTCAAATTAAAAGGCAACAGAAACAGAAGGAATGTGCAAAACACAAGGTAATTTTCATAGGTACACTAGAATATTTATTAGCTACATTTTGAAATATCCAAATGTGGCAATGGTTCAATTAACTCTGCACCTCCTGTGGAGAAAAATGTTTCTACATCTCTGCCTTTCTCAGGAGTAGTCTACTACTCCTGTATGTCACTTAAACACGAGTTACTGTATTTTGCACCCTTCCTTAAATTGTATTTTGAGATTAACTAGCTATAATTTGTGTATAGTATTATACCATAGTTTGGAATATGTTCATGAGTAGAAAGAAGTCCATGCAAAATACCCTTGCCTCCTCGCATGTGGGAGAAGGAATATTTAGGGATTCTATTTTGCTTTGGTTGGTTTATGCTTAGTTGTTATATGTGAACTAAGAATTGTTGTTTAAAAGTTGGCTGGTTCAGCAACTGATTAGTATATATTTTAAACCAAGATTCTTGAGCCCTGGAATCAGGCAAAGTGAAACTGAATCTTGGTTTGTTCATCTTCCTAGTTATGTAGGAAGAGAAGAGGTAAGAGCAAAACAATTTGAAACTATGCCTGAGCTCTTTGCTGTTTGTGCAAATAGTGCTAAATCATAATATTACTTGCAAATCCTCTCACTATTTGTCAGTTCATTTAATACTGTATTTCAGAAGTGCTATACATACCAGAACCTGCAAAGAACAGTAAAAATAAATGCTACAGACTAAGATATAATTTAAAAAATCCACCAGATTATTAATAATAAGGATTATGGGCAGTTCTATCACTACCAAAAATAATAATGATGATTTACTACTTGGCATTCAAAGACTGAACAAAGTATCAGATATATTCTTCATTTTTATCCTTGATTCCATTGTAGAAAACTTACACACCCCTAGATTGTGTATATGTAGTTATCAAGAATACTGCTAAAAGATTCCATCATAGACTGATTTTTTAAAATCTGAGATAAAATTTACAGTTCAATCCTAAATATTTTTATTTAGAAGAAAATCCCACTAAATTCAGGGTCTTATCCAGGTAGGTGGATAAGCTTTATGTATTGTTGTTGTTTGCCTTCTAATTGTTTCTGATTTACGGTGAACCTATCCCAGGTTTTTCTTGGCAAGTTTCTTCAGAGGGGTTTTGCCATTGCCATCCTCTCAGGCTGAGAGACTGTGACATGATCAAAGTCACCCAGTGGATCTTCATGGCCGAGCGGGGATTCAAATCCTGCATTCTAGAGTCATAGCTGAAATCACATCAAATTTTATATACTGTTGTTATTCAAGTAGTAAGCTAGCTTGAAGTAAAATTATCAGAAATTGGATGATAACATGGCTGATTGCAACCATTAATGAGGATGTCAGTTCTAGCCATAGTGATACATGGCTTAGCTACATTGCATTTGGATTACCATAAGGCACTCTATGACTTTGAAGAGTGTTCAGAAACTTCAGCAGATATATAGAGCTACAGCCAAATTGTGAACTGAGCCTGGTTACAGGAAACATGATTCTGTTGCTACAACAGACTCACTAGTTACCTATCTATTTCGAGGCACTATCCAAAGTGCTGGTTATGGGAACCGAAAGCAGTAGGAGAGGCCCTTCTATCAGCCCTACCATGTTCCCAGGCATGTCTGGTGGATAATATAAGACAGGGCAGCTCCTAGTTTCAGGAACTATCTTTTTAGGGAAGCCAGGAAAATGCCTTCCATCCAAGGAGGAAAATATTTCTTTTTTACAACAGGTTTTTGACATTTGAATGTTTTTGTAGAAAGGGTTGCTTTTAATAGGTTTATTGCTTTTAACCATATTGCTTTTTATAATTTTAATTGTATGTTTCAAATTGTTTTTAATGCTACTGACAGTCTTTACTTTTTCATATTAAACTTTTGGACATTTAACTAGTAAACTAGTAAAACGATAAGGCAGGGTGTATTTTATTGTTTTATGCAAATATTTCAATGTGGCAGCTAGATAATTAAATAGTAAAATGATTTACAATGAAACCAACAGCTGTACTTCTAAAGTTACAGCAATGTATCATGAATATATTATGTATATATTAATATGCAGCAACTATATGAAATTATCTTTGATGAATACTTTGACTGATGTGTAGTACAACCCTATTGTTACTCAGACATAAGAATGGCTCTTTCTGCCAGATAAGTGCATATAAGACAGCATTCCTGGAAGTATATATATCTGCTGTCAAGCTAAAAAAGTTGCCAACCCCACCCTATCAAAGACATTACTTACAGGACATTATTTGCAGCACTTAAGAGAAAGAATACATCAACTTAAGAGCTTGGATGAACAATTTATATTAAACTTTTTCACTCCTTTTATTTTCCCCATTGTGACTAAATTACAATTATTACTTCATGGGAGTCATCATCTGGTAAGTTATTTAGATTTGTTGTAGTCCGAAACAGAATTTCATACTGTAAAGAGTTTAATTACAACATACTTAATGTAACAGGGTTACTTATTTTTTCCTGAAACAAATGTATGGAGAGCCTCTCAGATTTTTTAAAAAAATCATTAGCAGTACTGGTATTCCTTTTCTAGGTACCACAAAATGAAAGTGCACACAACTGTACTTAATGACACAATTCTAGTTTTAAAAAAATTACTAGTGACTATAACTGAAGTGTTCTATAAGTCAGCAAGAGGAAAGCAAAATTCTGAAACTTATTCATATTATCATCAAATAAAGCCAGTGTGACTTCAAAAGCTTGCAGCATGTAATTGTACATTTGGGTTGGTCCAATAAAGGTATCATTGTTTGGATGTTATTGGATTTCCTATATGGCCAACATGGCTACCCCTGGACATATTATCATCAGTTTACCTTAACTGGGTGTCCTATATCAAGCCACACAGAGGAAACCAGGGATTCTCTTTCAAATATTATAGGAAAACATGGTATCCAACTTTGTGAATAGCCATGGCAAGCCTTGGACTCCCAAACATCCTGTCCCTTTCACTTTTCTTCATGCCAGAGGAAACTGACAATGTCTATTTCCTATTAAAACTAACTGTACAAACATAGAAAACTGTTGTTCACTTAAACTATAGTTTGTAAACAAGACATGGCCCAAAATCAGATTTTTTAAAATTGGCTTGCATAGAAATTGTTTAAGCCACCATGGAAGACCTGTGGTTAATTAAGAACTGGAAGCATTTACTTCCATTGTCCCCCTTTGGTACTCAAAAGAGGAAGACAGAGGGCATAAGAGTATGCCCAAACTTAAACTTTTAAAAGTATAAAATTAAGATAGTATTTTATAGGCTGAGGGAAAAACTAGTCTCGCTCTACCAGTAGCTGCTTGCTTCCCACTCTATACCCTGCAAAAATTTCATGGGCAAAATAGCTGATGAAGGAATAGGTGATAAAAGAAGAGAAGAGATGGCAGCTCCCAAGGTGAGTCTCATGCAGTACACAAATGATGCATCTGGAATTTGTGTGTGCATGTGTTTTAGCTTTCTAACTTTTCCCAAACAACTGTTAAATTGCCTTACCACATTTTTCTGTTTATGCACGGAGAAGGAGTTGGCCACACACATACAAAATAAAAGCCAGCCATCTGGAACCATCTATCAAAGAAATGACTGGCTCTGTTACTTTCCGGAGGATTCTCATCTCCAGAGAAATACATCTATCTTCTTCTTCAGATGTCTTTGCTGCATAAAAATATTGTCAGTACTGTCAAAAGCATATGCCAATCACTCAAATAAAGGGAATTTTATTCAATCCAGAACTGACATATAAAACATTAAGACTTCTAGAAGAAGGGATACAAGAAATAGTTCATTCAAAAGTGATCTCTCTCAAGAAGTGTCTAAGACTTGCATCTAATTTAACAGAACTTTCTACTAATCAGGCTGGGTAAACCTTTTAATTTCATTTTCTCCTATGTTTGAATTTTGTGAATTCTGATTAATTTTTGTTTCAAAATTGAAGTGAAACAAAATTCCCGTCTAATCTGCTTTTTCTCTATCCAAGTAGTCTTCCAGGTGCTGAAAAACAAGTTTCTAAAGTGCAATGCTGAGGCTGGTTAAAGTGAAGATCATGTGCAACTCAGCCAGAGAATACTAATTCTGACTTTTAATATGCATTCTGATTTTTATGCATATTTGCAAGTATTCCTAAATGGTACTAAAGTAAGCTTCAAGGGTGATATCCAAAGGGATGGTAATTACAGCCAGGTAATATCTACAAAATGGCTCTGTAGATATTACCTGGCTGTCACTACCATCACTTTGGATTTATCTGCAAATATCTGTAGACTAGAAGTTGGGTACTGATGAACTAAGCCAAAGCAAAATTTGACTATATGTGGTAGAAATGTAATATGGCAAATTTCTAATGGGAAACTGTTGTAAACAATGAGTAAATAATAATAAAAAGAAAGAATATACAGTATGTTCAAACCTACAAGTAACTTGTTTGGGCTACACAAAATCAAATATCTAATACACACACACACAATCATGGGAAATTACTGGCAACAGCCCATATTTTTGATATTATATAGGTTTGGTCTTCCTTATCCTAAATGCATGGGACCAGAAGTATTTTGGATTTGGGATTTTTTGCAGGGGGAGGGGGATTTTTGAATATTTATATATACATAATCTTGGAGACTGGACCCAAGTCTAAACACGAAATTCATTTATGTTTTGTATATATCTTATATACAGCCTGAAAGTAATTTCATATATGTATAATATTTTAAATATTTTTGTGCCTGAAACAAAGTTTGGTATGTCAAACCATAAGAAAGCAAAGGTGTCACTATGAGAATTTTGGATTTTGGAATATTTCAGATTCTGGAATTCCAAATAAGGGAAGCTCAACCTGAACTGTATAACATATTTGTTATACAGAAGTGGATGCATGTGACTTGGCAGACCATGTTAACAAATCACCCTGATAAGCTTCTATTGGAAAGAATTCAACTAGTTTGCATTTACTGTATCCTAATGTAAAACTTCTGACTCTGGTTGTTTGTGGTTTAGAAAAATTTCTGAACACCATTTGCAATATTCTCTTCAAGGCTACTTTCAGGTTTTAGGCAGTGTTTAAAATTACAGTGAAACTGATCTGCCCCATAATATATTTTATGATTTTTCTCTTTAGTGTTTTGAGAAGTTGAGAAAAGTATCAGCCAGCTAAATTCAAGAACTTAAGGTGTGGTGTCTATATTCCAGTAGAAACAGGTTCCTGCTTTATTAGAAGACCATTATATTACTCTCTCTGCTCTTAGCATTAAAAAGTGACATTCTGTCCTATCTCCATCCAAACTGGATTGTATGAGTCCTTGGCCCCTGCCCTATCTGCCCTGTAGGTAGAAGGGATGATGGATGGACTAGTTTGGCAAGCACATACTGCATAGCTAGATGGATTTTTCAAAATGATATTATTCCTGCCTGGTTCTTCCAGAGCCTTACTCATGTTGTCAGAATTATAGGGACCTGCTGCGCCCTGAGGTAAAACAGAAAACACTTAACAGCCACCAGAGAAATAAAGTGTTTTAAAGCTATTGCTAAGTGTAAGATGTTTGAACACCATCATTATGTAGACTTCAGCAGTGTTCACTATACCACTCGAAACTGCCTCACTGCTTTGGGTAGGCAGGGCCCACACAAAGAATGCCAAATCAGCATCTTAAAGTGCTGAATAAATAGAGCTTGTTCATGGCAACAGCTGCCACATGGAACAACTTGGAGGAGCTTCAACATGACAGCTGTAATACGTAAGCTGGCCCTTACAAGTATAATCACTGGGTTGCTATAGACAAAATAGACAGTGAAAAGACAAAAGTATCTCACCCTTTCGGTATGTGAAGCTGGAATTCAAGGTGGCATACAACCTCTTAAAAACACAATACACCAAAAAACACTCTTAGTACAAAGGTTAAAACATCATTAATCCAATTTCTTTTCTAAAAAAAATACAAGTTAAAAGCGTTTTTAAAATATATTTAAACTATAATAAAATAGACAACACATCCGTCCATTTGCCTACAAGGGAGTTTGATGTTCCCGGTAGCTAGCCCCAGTTAACCATCTGGCTGGAGTTCTTGGGACTAAACTGATGTTAGTAGCCAAAATATGCTTCAGTGCCTTGCCCAAAAATGTAATCTTCGAGACTGGCTGATAGTTCTCCAATATAGTACAGACCAGGGAAACACCCCCAACCCCCCCCCCCACAAAAGGTATTACAACAGTTTCCTTCACGATGCTGCTAGAGTAATTGATCGCTCCCCATTACCAACTCAGATCTTAATTAGTCTTGCACCCCTGCAGAGCTCCAAGTCCTAACAAGCTTAAACTTGACCAAGAGGTTATTTGTCCATGACAATGGAACAACATAAAGTCTCTTCACTCTCAGATTATCATCATCCCATCCAGTATACAAAACAAGGTCTTATGTTTGCCAAGCACTATGAATGGGGCTAGATATCATTTAGTAGGGATGTATGGTTGCCATTGACACTAAGTTTTCAGCCACTCCCATTAAGGCAGTCTCAGCATGCATATTCAAGTCCCTCGAACCCATAAGTTCTGGGGTATTCAACACCCCCCGCCTTATGTGGTGTGGCTTAGGGGGGGCAGGTTTGTTTAGCTAGGGAAGAGAAGGTTAAGAGATGACATAATAGCCATGTTTAAATATCTGAAGGAATGCCATATTAAAGATGGAGCAATGGATTCAAATTACAGAAAAAGAGATTTCATAGGAAGAACTACCTGGCAGTAAGAGCTGTTTGACAGCAGAATAGGCTGCCTTGGAGTGTGGTAGAGTTTCCTTAAAACCTTGCTTTGGAGGTTTTTAAACAGAGACTGGATGAATGACTATTTGTCTGAAATGCTTTGAATATATATTCCTGCATGACAGGGGCTTGGCTGGCCCTTGTGGTATCTTCCAGCTCTATGATTCTAAAAGTTTTATAAGCCCATTCCTATGTAGAGTTCACTATCTAACCATGCAGCTAGTTACAATACTGTTTATTGGAATAATGTACACATGAGACACCTACAATTTGGTAAAATATACTGAAAAAATAACCTACACTTAATTTTACTCTTACATGTAATTTAACTGGCTCAATTAGCCAAAACAATACATACTTTGTATTGTGGTCAATTATGCAGTCAGTTCTCTGCAGCAACTTAAAATCTTTTACCTGTATGAAGTTTAACTCACATACATAACCTGTTATGTACAGTATGCTCTTGAAATGCACAAATGCAAAAATAGATACTGGATGCTGAATCCATGAATTTGAGCTTTTAAAAGCATCTTTCTAAGTGGTTAGATGAGTAAATCAAGAACTGACAGGGTATGAGCAAATGCTTGATGAAATCTCAGGTGGCAATGCAGGAGTTCAGCAGGATTTCCAGTTGGCCAGAAATACTGCTCCATTATTTTTACAACTGGTTCTTTCCCCTGTGTAGCAAATGCAACAGCTCCTGTCCAACTTATATACACATCTGCTTAATTTGAGTATGAATTCAAATTAAGAATTTTCTTATTTAAACCCAGATCATGTGCAGTCATTTTAACACTTCCTGTTACAATATCATTATTTTAATGTTTGTTTTCTGAGGACAATGGGCTGACTATATATTTGTTTTTTGTTGTTGCTGTGTGCCTTTAAATCATTTCCGACTCATGGCAACTCTGAGGCAAGCCAATCACAGGGTATTCTTGGCAAAAATTTGTTTAGACGTGGTTTACCTTTGCCTTATTCTGAGGTTGAGAGAGCAGCTTGCCCAAAGTCACCCAGTGGGTTTCCATGGCTGAACTGGGATTCGAAGCATGATTCCCAGAGTCATAGTCTAGTGCTCAATCCACTACACTAATGGTACTCAAGCTTTTAATCCTTGGAACCTCCCCTTACATCTATACACAGATGCCACCTCCCCCTCGATGCATATTCATGTATATATGAATAAAAATACTTTGTTTATTTAGCATGCATATTTTCATTTGCATAGTCATGTACAGTCATATTTTACATTTTATAAGAAAATAACATCTTTCAAGTTAGAAGAGTTTTATTTAAATACATTCATTGTTTAATTCAATGCATGTGTAAATTTTGAAAAAGTTTGGGAAGCAGGGCCTTCAAGTCTCAAGCTCCTCACTTGAGCTCCTCCCATGAGGGTCCTGCCTAACCATTTGAGAAGTAGTGCACTACATCATACTGACTCCCACCTAATGTATGTATGTATGTGCGTGTGTATTGTAAAATATACTTGTAAGAAGTAATCATAAACATACAGGTTTACTGTCTGTAAAAATAATATGGCTGCAGGAAAATATTAAGATCATTCCCTCCTGTTCTGAAATAATTGCCATTTTTCATATTCAGGGCCCAAGTGTCAGGGTCTATCCAAAATGAGATAAAAAGAAAACTTGCATTGTTTTAATCATGGTATTTCCTCTAGGCCCTTCTTTGACATGTAAGGTACCTTCATTCTATAATTTCTTGTGAAAATATATGCAAGATTAGGCAGTATGTCCCACCTCAACTACTGTACTGTGGCATCACTGGCTTTTGCCAAGTAAGAACTCCTTTAAGATTAAAGCTTTAACAACATTCAGACAGAGCTACTAGATCCATGCAGAGAACAGCTGGTTGCAGACCTACAACATTCTTGATACATCTTAAGAAAGGTTGGTATGGTACATCTAATGGCATGAAAACTGCTACTGATGGTCTTCTACAACTGATATGGTGGAGGAACCACAACAATTATAAGGTTATGTCTTATCTCTTAAGGCTTGTAATGCTGGGCTATTAATCCTTGTAACATTTTCTGATACTTTTGTTGTTGTTAATTATCATCAAGTCAACTTTAACTTATGGCAACCCTATGAACCCTACTTCCAAGACCCCCTATCATCTACCACCCTGCTCAGGTCTTGCAGACTCAGAGCTGTGGCTTCCTTGATTGAGTCTAACCATCTGGAATGTGGTCTGCTTCTCCTGCCGCCTTCTGCCTTGCCAAGCATCATTACATTTTCCAGTGAATCATGTCTTCTCATGATATGGCCAAAGTATGACAGCCTCAGTTTTGCCATCATGGTTTCTAGGGAGAGTTCAGACTTGATTCACTTTGGGACTTTTCCATGCCTAGAATTCTGTGCCTCAAATTGTACTAAGCTAGGGGTAGAATTCAAAGACATAGCCTTATTAGTCTGGACAATCAGTATGCAAAGGGATCTTGCAGCACCTTTGAGGCTAATTGAAAGACAGAACGTGGTAGCATTAACTTTCATAGATTTGAGCCTACTTCCTCAGATGCATTTCCTAGGGCATGTTGTTTAAATTTTGGCTTGCCTACCCACACCCTGCCAGCTCTAATGGAAAGAGCTCTGTGTGGGTGGAGAAAAAAGAAAAGTGGGGCAGGAATGACTTGATAGGGCAGGATCAGGATCCAGAATGCCCTCACATTTTGGGAACACCATCTGTCCTGGACACTACAAACTACGTAGAAATTATCTTTTAAGCTGTACATAGTTGAGCAGGAAAAAGACAAACCAGAAGGCCAGTCACATCTTTCTAGTTTTCATAAGATTTGTATATTTAACAGTGTAGGGAAGAAAACTTTCTAGTGGTTTTTACAAAATCTTAATAGTGTATGTTTGTTGCCATAAAAACCCTTTTTCATTATTGAGAAAGATGACTTTCAGAATACTTAATGTAGATTGGGATGGCTGGTGCTTTTTGCAACTGGTGGAAGGTACAGTACATAGATAATAAGTACAGTCATCCTCCTGATTCATGCGCATCTGTTCCGGACCCCACCGCAAATTGCTAATATTACGGAAATTCAAGCCCCATTGGTTATAACAGTAGTGCGCACCATTTTGTCCCTTCTTGCTTCCCATCCACAAAGGATCAAAACTGCAGACTCCAAGTCTATGAATGAGGAGGGACAAGTGTACAGAAAGCCCTTGGTACTGACTGGGTTTCATTGCAGGACCCGCCATGGACACCAAAATCCATGGATGCTCAACGCCCATTAAAGTCTTACATAAAATGGCAAAATCAAGTTTTGCTTTTGGAGTTTATATATGTGTATGTGTGCGAGCGTGTGTGTGTGTGTGTGTGTGTGTGTGTGTGTGTATATATATACTGTATATGTATATATATATATGTATATATAAATGGAATTTATATATATATTCTGAATATTTTCAATATTTCTGAATATTTTCAATATTCAGTGGGTTCCCATGGCTGAGCAGAAATCGATCCCAGGGTCATAGTCCAACTCTCAAACCATTACACCATGCTAGCGCTCACATCTATTATACACAAAAAATCTCTTTCTTTCTTCTTTGGCTTACTAATAACTGTGGGGATAGAGGGGCAGAACAACATTTTTTATAGTGATAATAGAAGGAAGGGATGCAGAAAAAAAGGCAGAGTGAAACTGAAATAATGGGTGCGGGAGATATACAACATTTAAAAGTAGAGTTGTGGCACACTTAAACTTAGAAAAATTATAATGTTTTCAAACTAGAAACCTGCTTCTTTTGTCCCTCCAACAATTCTTCCTTAGCCTGCATCAGTGCTACTCAATGTGGTGGTCCCTGGACTGATGCCAGTCTCTGAACCAGTGAGTGCTAGTCACTGGCAACCTTCCAGGAAAGAAAGAAACTGTACTCAATAGGCACAAATTTAGTGCTGGTCCCTGACACACTAGAAAATAATAACTGCTGTCCCCCCCCCCAAAATCCTGAGAAGCACTGCTCTGCACAGTCACTTTTGTTGTTTCCTCATATACTATATAGCTGAGCTGAAGAACTGTAGCACCTATCTTCCTGCCTCAACCGTGTTAGTTAAGCCTTGGCTATGGGCACCTTTAAGCACTGCCTGCTGAACAAATAAATAGATAAAATGCATTTTTCTAAGCAGCTCCTGAGTAACAAAAAGTCTAATGGGAACATGGGAAAAATGGAAGCCAAGCAGAGCATCCCATCCTAGTGTCCTTCCAGAATCAGTGTGAACCTGCCCAATCAAGGGCAGAGCTGGAGGTGACAACAGATCAGGGAAAACATATGCACACAACCTTCTGATGGAGAAAAGAACAGGGGTGAGAAACTAGTGAAGTGTGACTGCTTGCTTGGAGGATGAAGAAGAGACTGTGAGTCAGGGACAGCAAATCAGTGGTTAGTGTTACACCACAGGACATAGATGAGCTACTGAACAGAGTCTGGCAGATGCCAACAGGAACATTAGCTACGTGGAAAAGCTCTTGAGATTAATACATACCACTCACTGCATTTGTATATACCAGAGGTGGACATAGTGAAACTCTCCAGATGCTGTTGCATTGCAACTCCATCTTTGTTCATAATTGCCAATGTTAATAACGCTAATTGGAATTGGATTTCAACAACATTTGGAGAGTTGCACTTTGCCTACCCCAGGAATTGCTTCTTGTTGCTACCGTTGTTGTTGTGTGTTTTCAAGTCATTTCTGACGTATGGCAATCCTATCCTAGGGTTTTCTTGACAAGTTTCTTCAAAGGGGATTTGCTGTTGCCATCCTCTGAGGCTGAGAGTGACTTGCCCAAGGTAACCCAGTGGGTTTACATGGCTGAGCTTGGATTCAAACCATGGCTTCCTAATGTCCTAGTCCAACCCTAAAACCATTACACTACTTTGGCCCTTACCTCAGGAATACCCAACATATATTCCAAATAGTTATTATAGACAAATCCAAAATGGAAACGGAAAACTTTATGACATATGCACGTATAGCCCATACTAGTTTTCAGCCGCAGAAGTAAAGAGCATGCATCAACCCACAGTTATGAGCTCATACATCATAAAGGAAGGTCTTTGTTTTCCAGACACTTTTTTTTTAACATTCAAAGGCTGCCAAGATCTGCAGAGAAAGAGCTGCTTATCAGGAAACCAGACTATAATGAAGAGAGAGGAGAGGGAAGTGAAACTGGTCAAATAATTATCTGAAATTTTACAACACATCTTCTGAAGGACACAGAAAAAGTAACAACTGAGGGAAAACAGAACTGATGTGCCCTATGAAAAACGGCAAAGCTCAACAGTTTTCATTTGTTACTTCCATTGTGGCAAGATGGATCTGAAAAGGTGCTGAACACTCCTAACTTACTATATGGAAGATGTGTCATCTCTGCAACTGTACTACATGTGCAGGAGCTGTGGATGAATTACATCCGCTCCCTTTGCTAAATTGATGTTCAACAGAATTTAGATGAGCACAGATAACATACACAAACAGTACACATCCACACCTTCTCAGAGAGCATCAAAAAAGCAATCTGGTACAGCCAGTGTGGTCCAATGTTGTTAGAACTGCATAACCCAGTAGCATAATGGAACCAAACTGGTTCAAGGTTAACTCATATAGGATGGTTGGAAAAGACTATTCAATAAAAGGGCCTTCCAGATTCCCATCCACTCCCACATTCTCTCTCCCAATGGAGACGCTGGCTACATCCATATGACAGAAATAATGCAGATTGACATTGCTTTCAGTCCTGGCTCAAGGCTAGGGAATTCTGGGAATGGTAGTTGGTTGTAGCACCAGATGTGCCACAACCAACTACCATTCCCAGAATTCCCAGCCTTGAGCCAGGATTGTGAAAGTGGTATCAAACCGCATTATTTCTGGTGCAGATAGTGTCTTCTGAACTGGATGACTCTGTGATGTCTCTCCATCTCCAAGTTGCCACATTTATCATACAACACTGTTTAGTCTGAGCACCCCTGCCTCCCCTCAGAGCATTTACCACACTCCCAACCAGTGAGGGGTACAAAGACACTTCCCTTGAACCCCATTTTGGGAGAGAGGCCAGATGTCAACCCAACCAATAAATAAAGATATCCCCACGCCTTTTTCAAATCAAGGCCATCGTTCTGCTTCGGGTGAGAGACAGGATGGAAAGCCACAGCTAAAGAGTTACAGGGACAAAAACGAGGCTGGATGGGGGCGGATTCTTAACGAATTGATCTGATGTGAAAGGACTGGAGTCTTCCTCTGAAGGATCATGAAGGGGGCAGGAAAAACTAAGAGGGTAGGAGAGGAAGAAAGAATGAAAGAAAAAGAAGAAAGAGAGGGTTGGAAGAAGAAAAGGAGAAAGAAAGGGAGGGAGGGAGGGAGGGAGAAGGAAAGGAAGGGAGAAAATGAGAGAGAAAGAAAGGAAGGAAAGAAGCGAGGGAGGGAGAAAGTAAGTAAAGAAGGAAGGGAGAAAGAAAGAAAGAAAGAGTGGGAGGGAGGGAGGGAGAAAAAAGGAAACGAAAGAAAAAAGGGAGGGAGAGAGGGAAGAAGGAAGGAAGGGAGAAAGGAAGGAAGGAAAGAAAGAAGGGAGGGAGGGAGGAAAGAAGAAAGAAGAGAAAAGAGGAAAAGAAAGGAAGAAAAAAAAGAAAGGAGGGAGGGAGGGGGGGGGGCGCCCCCCCCCCCCCCTTTGGCCGCAGCCCATCCCTGTTCCCAGCCCCTCTTTACCTTTCACTTGGCTTTCATACTCGGCGACGATCTCTTTGTCCTTCTTGCCTCTGCTTGGGGTGGACATTATCCAGCGGGCGGTTCTTGGAAGAGAGAGAGAGAGAGGGAGGGAGGGAGGAGGGGAAAGGGCCCGGGGATCCCTCTCTTTCTGGAGCGAAGAGGGAGGCTTAAAGAAGCAGCCAGGGAGGAGGGGAGGCCAGCGGGAGGCGGCGGGGTCTCCTGGTTGTGCCAAAGCGCCCAAAGCCAAAAGGGAGGAGGAGGAGAAGAAGAAGAAACCCAGAGAGTTCAGCCTAATAATCCTGGCGCCGGCACCATCTCCGGGCGCAGCTGGGGCAGCAGCGAAGTCGGTCTCTTTCCTGTGTCCTCGGTGCTGCTGCTGCTGGTGGGGGGTAATGCTGGGCAGCCCAAGAAGGGGAACTGCCCTCCTCCTCCTCCTCCTCCTCCTCTTGGGCTAAGTCCATGCGAGAGCCAACCCTTCCATGGTCCCCGAGAAGAAGGGAGAGGGAAACAGGAGAAGCAGTCTGCAGTTCTGGGAGTGAGTTGGAGGCTGCCTTGGGGGTCTTGGAGCCAAGCAGGAGGGGCTTCTTGGAGTGTCCTTCTCAGAGGCTGCCCAGGGAGAAGCTCCAGGAGGAGGGTCCTTCCTTCCTTGCCTCTTCCTTCCCAGCCTGGGACTGAGGGAAGCCCACCAAGTCCAGCAAGCTCTCCTCCTGCAAGCGCCTCCCCAGCCTCTCTGCAGCGTGGAGCGACGCCTCCGGCCTCCAATGACCACCCCTCCTCGTCCACCGCTGACCAATGGCATGAGGCGGTGGGTGGGCCTTGGTCAGCAAGGCGGGCTGCCCAGGGGCTCCTCTGCTGCTCTTGGGGTTGGGCTGGGCCCTGATGCTGCTGCTGCTGCTGCTGTTTCTGCAGCTGGCAGGGGAGATATGGAGAGTGTGCTGAGAAAGTGCAGAACAAGATTAAGGATGGGCAGGGTGGCTATGGAAGAACTAGAAAAGATCCTACAATGCAAAGCTATTCATTATTATTATTATTATTATTATTATTTATACGCCGCTTCTCCCGCAGGATCGAGGCGGCTTACAACATCAAATAAAAACACAAATATAAAATACAGTTAAAATACTTCCCATTAATTCCGTTCCCAACCGTACTGCAGTAAAATAACAATTAAACAATCACTAGAATTAAAAGAATTAAAATTAAAATAAAAATTAAAAATCAAAAATCAAAAATCAAATTAAAAATAAAGCGATACAACTGAGCACAAAAGTGAGAATCATACAACCCATTGTATCCCCTATTACCATGTTATGGATGTGAGAGCTGGACAGTTAAGAAATATGATAGGAAGAAAATCCATTCCTTGGAGATGTGGTGCTGGAGAAGAATGCTGAGAATCCCATGGACAGCCAAAAGGACAAACAAAGGGGTCCTAGAGCAGCTCAAGCCAGAAGCCTCCCTGGAAGCCAAGATGCCTAAACTGAGGCTGTGGTACTTGGGACACATCATGAGAAGGAAAGACTCACTGGAAAAGACAATAATGCTGGGAAGGTGGAGGAAAGGAGGAAGAGAGGAAGGCCACATGCCAGATGGATGGACTCTGCTAAGGAGGGCACGGGTTTGATGGGGTTGCAGGAATTAAGCAGAGCAGTGGAGAACAGAAAGTGCTGGAGATGTCTTCTAAGTCTTGGAGATGTCTCATCCATAGGGTCACCATGAGTCAAGATCAACTCAAGGACAGTTAACAACAAAAGGGATGCGGACCACACCGGGTGACACCCAAAGAGGTGGCTCCACTGCTCTTCAAATCTCTACCTTTGGGGCACAAATGGGATGTGGCATTCACTTATGTCCCATTAAAATGCTGAAGAGCTTGTTTATTTATTTGCCTTTTTCGCAGGAGTAATAGGGTTGCCATAATTCTCTTCCACAAAAACCGAAACAAAATGTAAGGGGGGGGGAGTGTACATAAACCACAGGGACAAAAATATACCACTTCCAGTTCTAAATAAATAAATGTCTCTAATGTTCATTGTGCTTAAATGTAGTTAAAAATAATAACTGAGTCCATAATAATAACAGTAGTAGTAATATATTTATTGTACTTGCATCTCACACCTTTCTCTAAATAGGGGATCCAAGCCTGCTTTTGTTGTTCTTAGTGTCTTCCAGTCGGCCTTGAATCATGGTGACCCTACAAATCAGACATCTCCAAGCCCCCTTATTCTCTACCTCAATGATCAGGTCCTGTATCAGTGTTCTTTAAAAATAAAAATAAAACCTTGGTTAAAATAGATCTTAATACACATCTTGGTTTATGTAAGGAGATACAGTCTTTCAGATAGTCTGGATCCAAGTCAGCCATCAGGACTTTTGATTTCAATTAGCACTTCAGAATTACTGGCTGTCTCCTGTCTGGGCTCAGAACTGGATGTGGAGCAGACAGGAAGAAGGATGCACCCGTCTAGAGTCCATCTGGAGGCCAACCTCTCCCTTTGAGGCTTGTATTATTTCAATGTGAAGAAGATGCATTTACTTTAAATGGCAATGGTCTGTGGAAGGCAGAAATGTGATGATCTATGTTGGAGATATCTCTTTCGAATACCAGCCTGATTGCAAGTTTCTGCAGTCCTTCCAGCTGAGTTAGCAATGAGAGCCATTTTCTGTTTATGGCCATAGAGCAATGCCTGGATTTATGTTTCTGGCTTGGAAATGTGCCAGAGGTTGAAGCTTTCTTCAGGCCACAGAGATGAAATTTAGTTTCTGCATTATATTTGGACTCTAGGGTGACTCAGTTGTATTAACTGAAATAACCATGCCCAAGCCATCCAACCCCCAAGGATTGCAGAAGGATTGCATGTTATTACATGGGTGTAATCTTCTTCCAAGATGTTTGAAGGAGTCAATAAGCTCAAGGCTTCAAACTAAAGTCGGCTCTGACTTACATGACATGCAATCACATTGCTGTGCCTTGGATCATAGAGTGTAAGTCACAGGAGAATTTAGGCTTTTTTTAATACTAAAGATGAAGATTGAAAGAACTTCTGAGGACACGTGCATGATTATTACAAAAAGCCTTTTTTAAAAAAAACATATACAGGCTTGGGAAGGAAATCTAATATTATGCTTTCATTTTTAAAGAAAAGCCTTTATATTTTTCCTTCTTTTTAGCTGATCCAGCTCTACTCCTACACAAGTCAGTTTTGAAGCTTAGCTCATTAAAATTTTGTGGGGATTTTTGAAAGCATTTTGATCTAATGTCACACAGTGTTTACCCTTTTACTTTGCTTAGTTTTGTTGTTGTTATTGTTGTCTGCTTTTGAGTCATTTCCTATCATGGGGTTTACTTGGCAAGTTTCTTCAGAGTGGGTTTTCTATTGCCATCTTCTGAGGCTGAGAGAGAGTTTAGTTTGCTTAGTTTACCCCTTATAAAAAAAAGAGAGAGAGAATGAATCTATTGGCAAGTAAATATTGGGTCGAACAGTTTGTATTAGAGGCTCAATTACTGGTGCAGAAGACAAGAAGGATGTAATCATTATCAAACATTGACCATGCTCACACAGAATAATAAGCCTGGGTTGTCCATAAGCCTGTCTTATTATGAATGTGATATGTGCTAATGTGTATATCCCTTCCTTCCCATTTGGCTCCTCCAACTGGCATGGCAGGCTAAACAAATAAGCCATCCTTTTGTCCACACTGGGGATTCTGTCTTGTACTCTTTGTAAAGCAGAATTATATACCAGGATTTATTATTGGTTATGAATCCTGGCTTGATTGGGATCAAATTCTTAGCAAAGAATTTGTGACAGGCAGGGACAACCCAAGCCTGCTTGCTGCCTGAGACAAAACACTACATTATGTTGCTCCTCCATTTCCATCTAAGTACACAGTGCCCAAAGCCAGCCATCCCACTGTGTCCCATTAATTTTTAAACCCCATAAACACCTCTGATTATCTTTGGCAATAAAAAATGCAACAATAAAGTAAATATCATAAGGAGCTTTTCCCTTAGGCAAATAAGCCGGCTTACCTCTTCTGGCTTTAATTCTGGATCTGGGATGCCCCTGGATGTTATAGTAACTAAATCGCTACTGATCTAGCCACGATATTGCCCCCCGGATGCATTCCAGGTCGAAGCCTCACTTATCCTTCCATTTTTTGAAGTCATTAGCTCCCTGACTTCAAAAAAGTGCGGGCTGAGTGAGGCTTCAACCCAGGATGCATCCGGGTGGCCACATCACGACTAGATTGGCAGGAATTTAGTTATGATAACATCTGGGGCATCCCGGATCAAGAACTGAAGATGGAAGAGGTAAACCAGCTTATTTGCCCAAGGGATAAGCTCCTAAGTCACATTTTCCTGCCCTTTTATGATATCTTATATCCGCTGGAAGGGAGGAGCATGGTTTCAGTGTTGGACCACAATTCTGGAGACCAGGGATCAATTCCCATTCAGCCATGAAACCTACTGGGTGACCTTTGGCAAGTCATACTGTCTCAGAAGGCAATGGCAAACTTCCTCTGAACAAATTTTCCATGAAAATACTGTGATAGGGTTGCCTTAGGATCACCATAAATCGACTTAAAGACATACAACAACTACTAATACTACTACTTCTGCCTAAGATTGCTGCCTCATTCTGCCTAATGGTAGGGCTGGCACTGTTGGAAGTGACAAAGTGAAGCACATAAACAAAGCCCTTCATATTGCTATAATGTGCATATCAATTATATTTGGTAAGCTTTACCTGACTGCATTAGAAGTGGCTCTCAGACTTGGAAGCTTTAAATTACAGGGGTAGTCATACCTGACTGCTTCCATAATAAAGCAATGATTTGTGTTAAAACACATTATTCCATGAATTTAAATGCAAAACAATAATATAATGGTACTGAAAGCTTTTTCATTATGAGAGTTCATTATATGTTCTCATTACCCGTTGGAATAGATGGGTTATAGTACTATTAAAACGACACCCTCTAACAGAGTGCTTTTCCCAGAACATCACTGAAATGCCCTAAGCTTACAGCAAAATGAATCCCAGCACCCTGCTTAAATGAGAAAACCAGGCACTAATATTTCAAGGAAGAAGCAGACAGCAGAAATAAATTCATTACGCCTCATGAAAATCATTAATAAATGATTGTTTGCCTTGATGTTGCCTGGAAACAAAAGAACAAACTAATTAAAAAGACAAAAGCTTTTATTATTATTGCTCCAAAGAAATGCTAATAATTATTAGTGTTGAATCAGAACTAGTGTGCAGTGTTGCCAACATTAACAAATGTCTGTATTATTATTATTATTTGACAGAGAATGTACTTTATTTAAAAGGTATTATTTAAAATAAAAATATGATTTTTGAACACAGCAATCACTACTCTGGTTTATATACAAATCTCACAGGTATCAAGAAAAACAAAACAAATAGTTTACCAATTCTGGTTCGGATCCAGATGTCACAGTTACAGTAGATCCATTTAAATTTCCTTTATACCATTTAAATATGGGTATAAGTAAATAATACTCTGCTTTGGATGTAAATGAATAATAAAGCTACATTACCAATTTGTGGCCTGGTTGATGGGTTGGTTTTTTTGTGTGTGTATAAAAGATTTGATTCATTTCCTTTGAATTATTAAAATGAAAAGACACATTTATCTTCCAAATCTCCCTTCAGTGAACAAAGAAAAAGGTATCTCAGAAAAAGATTTGTGGGGGGAGATGGGGATAGAATCTTTCAGAAATTGCTAGCTTGTTTTAATGTGAAGTAGCAAAAGGCTTAGGGTTTGAAAAGCCTAAAGACGCCAATCCCATCTGATCTTGAAAGCTAAGCAGGGTCAGCCCTGGTTAATACTTGGATGCAAATGACAGGTGTAGGTTACATTTCAGAGGAAGGAACTGGTGAAATCATCTTTGAGTATTGTTTGCCTAAGAAAACCCTATGAAATTCATGGGGTCGTCATAAGGTGACAGGTAACTTAAAGACACATACACACACCAAGAAGCTTATAATTTTCTTACTAGTTTTTGGAACCAAAATGGAGAGCCATTTTTTTTTATCCCCTACCTATCTTTAGAACAGAAGGGTTAATTCCATATACTTAAGCATGAATAAGTTAAATATCTATGCAATCAAATTCTTCCATGCTGTGGTGTTTTCCCAAGGTCTAACCTCCCTCCACACACCCCTCTTTTTTATTAAAAGGGATGTTTTAGGCAGGTAGCCAAGAGGGCACCTCTGGTACAAAAAACTAGCCATGCCATACTTGAAGGGATGTCATATTGAGGAGGGAGCTAGCTTGTTTTCTGCTGCTCCAGAGACTAGGACCTGGAGCAATGGATGCAAACTACAGGAAAAGAGATTCCGCCTCAACATTAGGAAGAACTTCCTGACAGTAAGGGCTGTTCGAAGTGGAACAAACTCCCTCGGAGTGTAGTGGAGTCTCCTTCCTTAGAGGTCTTTAAACAGAGGCTGGATGGCCATCTGTCAGGGATGCTTTGATTTAGATTTCCTGCACAGCAGGGAATTGGACTGCATGGCCCTTGTGGCCTCTTCCAACTCTAGGATTCTATGATTTTATAAGGACTATATGTGGAGATCCTGCTGGCTCAGTATGGGGGAACCCAGGGCACTTAATCAGGATAGATCAATTAAGATTGGAATCTGTATAATCCCTTCACTGACAGGAGTGAAGGAGGGTAATAAACACAAGGCTTATACATGAACAGAAGTCCAAGATTACTTTCCTCCGGGAGTGAGACTCCTTTGTCAAAGGACATTCACAGTGATTGTCCAGCCATTTACAGACTTCCACTTCTATTCTTCCTTCCTAGGAACTTCACCTTAATCCCCAAACTGTCCCTGGTTACATTTTGATCTATACGTATACCTGCTCAGGCACTATAAATTTGATCTTGTTTTGAGGTCAGAGATATCTGTATCTCACCTGACCTAACTCCTCAGCAACTGCTGACTAACTCAGAGCCACAGGTAGCATGCTGAGCCACTTTCCTCTCACAGACCACCCAGAATGGAACCTATGCTTCTGGAATCAGGTATAGTAATCACCCTCTGCAATCCTGAAAATCACTGTCTGCTACCACCTTCCATACCACTAGTTCTTGTTTGTGTGTGTGAGTGTGTGTTTTTGTGTGATATTGGTTGATTTCCCTTTTGCTGTTACAAATAAAGCTACATTTGAATCTTGCATTCTGGAGTTCTGTTTGTTGGAAGCGGCATATGCCGACTTGACCTCTGCTTTTAGTTGCCCAAAGCCCTCTCAGCACCATCATTTGAGTTAATAAAATTCCCCCTATTAAGCATCGGTTCTGGGTGCCCTCTGGCATTTTGGGTAACAGTGGCCAGGTTTGAACATTCCCAATAGCTGTTTGTTGTGTGCCTTTAAGTGATTTCTGAGTTATGGCAACCCTAAGGAGTTGCCAAGAAATTATTGCCAAGAAAACCCCATTATGGCAACCCCATTGCCATAACAGGTTTTCTCGGCAAGTTTTGTTTAAAGGGGATTTGCCTTTGCTTTCCTCTGAAGCTGGGAGAATGTGACTTGCCCAAGATCACCCAGTGAGTTTTCCCTGACAAAGCAGGTATTCAAAACCTGATCTCTATAGTCATAGTCCAAACTACTACAGCTCTAATTGCTGTTTACCTTGGAGTAAATCACATTAAAATCATTGGGTGATTTTTGAGTAAACACACACATACACGACTAGCTATCAGCAGTGTGTTATCAAACAATTATTAGGAATCAGACAAGGCCTTACATGTTTAGTTCTCATTCACATTCTTATTATGTGTTCCCATATCATTGTATAGGTAATATACAATAGATAGAGATACATAATCAAACCCAACCTCATATCAGTTGTATGTAATTTCTTTCAAATGGGTGTACAGAAAAATTTCAGATCTTTTTGCAGCCCTCAGTAATTGCCTATTAAGCACAGTTATCTGCATACCCATTATTTGTGTCTATAATATTAAAAGAAAAGGGTGGAAACTATATTTTAACTCCATTTCCCATGACAGGCTGCTATTAAATCCTCTGAAACTTGAAAATGAATACAATTCTAAAGATCAGATTTTTAAAAATCCACAGTTCTTGATTAATATACTGTATTATGACTTCAGTATTAATAATGTATATAGTAGCAGTGCTTGAAAATATCAGCTCTGCCTCAGAGCATAAGTTATTATTCATAATTTGTACAGTGTACCCTTTATCTCATTCATCTTCCTGGCAATCTGGAAGAGAAGATCATTTTACAGGGAGCAATTTGAAGTGGGAAACCAGTGATTTGCCCAAGGCTACCTGCTTCTTCAGAGATGAACAGGAGGGATTTGAATTTAGGGGTTAGTGCAAGGTTATATATCCCCTGGTTTTCTTATAGCCTGAGTAAGCAGTTGTTATTTTATTTTTCAGTACTGGCTAGGCTAGCTGCACACATAAAGAATATGTAGAGGAACAGCAGAAAAAGTGGAAGGGCCCATTAGACTTAAAAGCACAGCAGAATAAAACAGGGGCTGCATCTTCTTAGCTGTATCTGCACTGGGATTTGCAGTTTTATGAGATATTTAGCATTTTCTGTCAGCATTGAGCCATGGCAGTTAAAGCTGCCATGCTAATAAAACTAATTTTTAAGGAGGAGTAAATGGTAGGATTACCATAGCTACAGAGAAGCTAGTTCATGGCACAATGAAAGGGCCAACTGATATCAGCACATATCAGGGAGAGCCAGTGTGATGCAGTGGTTTGGGCACTGGGATTCCAGAGTTCAAATCCCCACTTAGCCACAGAAACCCTCTGGGTGACCTTTGGCAAGTTACACTCTCTCAGTCTCTGACCTCCTATCCTCAAAGAAAGACAATGGCAAAACTGCTCTGAACAAATCTTGCCAAGAAAAACCCATGGTAGCTTCACCTTAGAGTTGCCAGAAGTCAGAAATAACTTGAAGGCACACAACAACAACAATAACAAGAAACCAGGGAGGAGCAGAAGCTGCTGAGCACACTTTCTTGCACTGAATAGGACTTTTCTTCTGGGTAAACATGGTGGGATCACATTTTAAAGACAAAACAAAAAATCGGAAAGCACATATTAACAATGGAAGAATGAAAGGTGACAAAGTCACTGCGAAGCCACAATCCTAGGTTTGTAAAGGTCTGTCTACTTTGGCTTTTGCTTTTAGGATAAATGCTGTATCATTTTAATTGGGATAATAGCCCTTAATCAGGGGTGGAGAAGGTTGTTGGCCTTCCAGGTGTTTTGGATTTCAATTCCCAGAACCCCAGCCAGAATGGCCAGTGATCAGGGATTATGGCATTGTTTTCTGTGGGTTTTTTGGGCTATGAGGCCATGTTCTAGAAGAGTTTATTCCTGATGTTTTGCCAGCAGCTGTGGCTGGCATCTTCAGAGAATGCCAGCCACAGCTGGTGGCGAAATGTCAGGAATAAACTCTTCTGGAACACGGCCTCATAGCCCCAAAAAACCAACAAAAAAACTATGAATGCCAGCCGTGAAAGCCTTCACTTCAAGATTATGGCATTGTAGTCTAAAAACATTTGGAAGGTCAGTGTTTTCCCATCCTGAACTAGAGTCAGTACTTGGATGTAACTAGTTAATAAAAAACAAGTTAAAATTAATCCATTTCTTTTTTAAAAAAATAGCTAAGTAAATTACAATTGTAACTTAATGAGGGAAAACAGCTTTGTTTTGCTTTGTAATTATAATTTAATTATTTTATACTTCAGGTGTCTGTGTCCCCACTACTTAGGTGTGTTTTAACTGTGACAGGCCAGCTGCTTATAGTATTCTGCGTTTTCAAAATGGTAACTAACACAATTTGAAGTTACGTTTGACTAATAAGAATGCACATTGCCATTGTTGATATAATGGTAACTAATCACATTTTGAGCCTTGCAACTATAACTAAATTTTTTGAGAATAACATTCTGAGTTCTGACTAAATCAAATTTTGATTACTAAAGTACAGTTATACTTCTCCTTCCTCAGCACAGATAAAAGGCTCCAGTGCCAAACAGATTGACAAGATGGCATGTAAATATATATGTGAGAAAAATGGCCAAACTACAGCATTTTGGTTTTGTATCTAATAGCAGCTTTGTCAGATGAAGCCACAGAACAAAGAAATGTAGAGGTTTTCTTATAAGCTTTTGAATATAGACACTCCAGCATGTATATAATCAGGAAGAACAGCTGGGTTCACTTAGTTGTTGACCAGCATATACCTATTTTCTCCTCCATTTTTTTAACCATTGATGGCTATGGTTTAGAGAGCTTGGCAGCACATCAATGACAGCAGTAGCACAAACAAGTTAAGTGAGGACTGCAGAGTCCAAGGAGCACAGAAATAGCAGCAGTGGATGGGCTCAAATCTTTGGTCATAATGTTCAAATGGATGTATGGGGAAAATGTGGTCTAAAGATATAAAATTACTTTAATAATTTGAAAGAAAAACTGTGTAAGATTATGTCCAGGAGACACTGAATAACTTTCCTATGTAGCTTCCACATCACCCATTACATGTACAACAATTACAATTGAATGAAGTCACCTGCTATGATAATATTTCTCTATGTGTGACACATTTTCATTTTTATATTATACAAACCATAAATCGGTAACAATTACCAGCACTTACAGTCACAGGTAGAATGGGGAAACTGAGAAGGAAGAACAGAGCAACAGCCTAATGGCTGCCTTTTAAGTATCTTTCATACTTGAAAAATTGCTTCCTGGAATAGTAAAGTCCATGACATAGTTGTCCTGCCTTAAAAGAATTGCTCTCTGAAGCAAAAGAGCAAATGCTACAACACATAGTACTAAAAAAAGTCATTTTGGCACATCAGACAGAAGAGCCTATAAGCAGAAAGCCCTTCTCCCTGTAAATGGCAGTAAAAATACAATAACAGCAAATTATATAACTGACGATGTGCTTGTCCTGTCATAACACCTCACTATGGTTGAAGCACAATACCCAAAGGATTAATACATTAAATATTACACTCCAGAAATTAAAACAACAACAACAATGTCTGCAGAGTAAAACCACTGCAGCAGTATTTATGCATGTCTCTCTGCCTTTTCTGATGAAAACTAGTAGCAGTGGACAGATATAATTAAAAATATGCCTGCAGAAACCAGCTACTGATACTAGCTGTTGCAAGTCCTTCAGAAAACTAAATCTTGTAACATTTCAAACTAAAACATTTTCCTCCTAATATGCAGTGTACAGAAAACGTACAAAATCCAGGATCTGTCAAAAACAAACTAACAAACAAACATGTATACATACAGTGTAAACAGATGCAACGGGCATCATAGTGCATTTTAAAAATATTGTTGACTTCATTGGGAGAGTGCCATTTAAATCAAAAGGATTTAAAAAGACTTTGGCTGGTTCATTCCCTTTATATCCCTTTGCCGGCATTTCAGACACCACAGCTCCCTCATGTGGCATTAAAAGACAATTAATTCAAAAAGGCATAGTAAGCCTTTCCCATTCTCATGTTCCAAACGCATTTAAAAACTACTGAGTTTATCACACGGGAGGAATTTCTCTTAATTTTGAATAAAAAGAAAGTGGGGCCAGAATGCATTCATGTGAATTTGCTAGTTCAGCGAATTTACGTGAATTCAGATTGTGCTCAAACTGACTTTCCATTGCCTGAAAATAGCTTGCAATTGTCCAAAATTGTGTGTGGTAGTCTATGACGCAATAACGTGAAACCCCATGATTGCATTCAGATTGCCATTGGATAATACTTCCAATTTCCCTTCTCTGATCATAAATTATGATTTCCTGATGTAGAAAGTCTAAGATGAAGTGACTATACTTTGTCTTCCCTGAACTTTTCTTGTTTCCTGCTAAATGACTTTATGTGAATTACAAATATATATATAAACAAATAAACAAATAAATTGCAAAAGAGAATGGCCTGGAGATTATTAAGAGCTGTTTGTTTTTGGCAATTGTAGCAGTCTCTGGTCACTGTATTATTTCTTTTTTTGAGTGCAACTGGTAGGGAAGGTTTGTTTTGATCAAGACATCATGATGGTGATAATTGTGATGATGATGTTTTAATTCAATTATATATGCTGCGTTTTCCCTCATACTGGGACTCATCTTAGCTTACAAATAACTAAAACCAATATACATTAATTTAAATAACCATTATCTACCTGAGGTTAATAAATTATTTATACTAATAAATAATTTTGTGTTGTATCTGGAGGAGAATTAGCTGCCTTTTCAAACTATCTGGGCTAAGATTTCTGTGTAAACCAGCAGCTTGCATTCTTACCAAAAAAGTCGTTCAAAATGACAAATCATCATCTTGCTTTTTATTTTACTGAAAGACATTTAGGGAAAGAAAAATCTTGTGGTACCCTTAAGACTAATCAACATCAGCACAACTATTGATATCCTAACCTTATCTTTAGAGGCTTTAGCTAAAAGGTGCTAACTACTTAGTACAGTCAACCCTCCATATCCACAGATTTTTAATCCACAGATTCAACCAACAACAGCTTGAAAATATAAATATAAATTCCAAAAAGCAAACTTTGATTTTGCCATTTTATATAAGGAACATGATTGGACTTCACCAGTGTATTTAATGGGAGTTCAGCATCTACAAATTTCCGGCATCCATGGCTGGTCCTGGAACCAAACCACAACGGATATCAAGGGCCCAATTTACATGAAAATTTATGCTGCAATAAAGTGGTTAAATGTTTGAAAAGAGTACTTTTTACTTCCACTTTTACACCCAAACAGACATATATCACATTCTTTGAAAATCAGTGATATTTGACTATAGAAATTTAAAAAATTATTTCATTATGTCAGTATTTTGTCACTGTGTTTTTATTTGGCAAAGAATATTGAGAGCTATCACTCAAAAATACAATGGTCTAAAACACTGGTATAGAATAAATAATAATTAATGCTGTTAATGCTTGGTGTATTAACATCACACTTAAAACATTATAAGCAATTTAGGCATCATATCAGTCTCTCTTTATATATGATTGTGTAATTTGTAGTGCATATACAAAGTTAGGTGAACTTAAATAATTGATTCTTATGACTTAACCATGTTTACCTCTTTGCAGCACTGTCTGTGTCAATTGCCAGTTGATACATATCAAAAGACAGTACATATCAGAAAGTAAGTTTATTGCAAACATCAATGGCATGAAGAGTAGTATACCAGACTTGTCTCTCCAAACCAGCCTCATCCCAGGCCTATAAAACTTGGTCCAGGCAGAATAAAATTATGTATGAAACATTGGAGGCTGCATACTGTATTTCCCCTAAAACTGTGGCCCGGAAAAGACAAGCCGAATGTGCCGTGCTGGCACCGATTTTAGAGCTAGGGACTGCAAACCAACCGCACGGTCCCTAACCCTACCACAGTGCGGTGGAGTTGTATGGCAGTGTCCTGCCCATACTGATGCTGCCATCTTGATGTAAGAGACGTGCAGCGTCCTCATGTCACTGCGTGTCGCTTACGTAATGAATGTGCCATTGGCATACTCGTTACATCCACCTGGCAGCACAAAAAGAACCCAGTTTTCTGGGTTCTTTTTACTCTGGATGGACGCAGTGCAGTCTGGTGGCTGCAGCGTCCCTCCGGAGGGAAAAAAGCCACTGATGGGCTGCCCTTTTGGGGTGGTCTGTCCCGCATCTATGTTATATATTGTTTGACAAAACGCCACTTTAATTTTTTGAATGATAAAAGCAGCACTTTAGTATATAAGAATGATTTAAGGTGTTGAAAAACTGGATGCAATGTTTGCTGTATAACCCATATACTAAATCAAAGTTTAAGAATGTTATATATAGATTGTTATAGCATTTTAATCATCATCTTTTGACAGAGACATAACCAATATGATTGCTCTATTATACTGTAAAACAGTGAGTCTCCAGGTACTGTATATTTTCTAAGTGTAACTGGTGTGCATGCTATAATGGCAGCTGCACTTCTGGATCAGAGTTCGGAGAACTGACTTTTTAGACTATAGTTTCCAGAACATCCTAACTAGCATCCCCTTCCTGACAGGAAAGGTAAAGGTCATAGGACTTGAGCCCAAATAGAGTAATGTTTTTAGAAATTTGTTCTGAACCACAAAGGTTCAGAAGAGGATTGACTGCTTCTTAGAAAAGTATACTTTGTGTGCATGTGTGTTTGGACTAGTTTCCAGAAAAGAAAGAATTCCTTTCTTCCTGCTTTTGAAACAAGTTTTTTGTCTTAATGCTGATCCTGGAATTAAAGGGCAGTTCTCCCTGTGGCCCTGCTCAGGTTCCAGAGTTTTTCATTTCATTCCCTAACATTTTCTCTTAAGAGAAAAGGTTTTGACCATGATGCCCTAATTCTCTGATTCCCTCTGGATGAGGCAGAATAACATACAGGTTTTCAGTCTTCAAATCATCTGTAAACCACGGTAGCTTCTAATTATATTCTACCATATGTTATTTTCTTGTCTTGCTATTTGTGTTTTCTGCTGTGTCCTCATTTTGCCTCATTTTATATGATGTTGTTTGCCTTCTCTTGCAGGTCATAAACGCTTTTCAATGTTTTGCACTTGTGCACTATTACAAAAATTTCCTAATTCTATATTTCATCTTAGTTGCAATTCCCTATTCAGACAAGAGTACAGATATGTATAAAAATCTTCCATGTACGCTTCAAGGATCTGCAAGGCTGAGCTAGATTAAACTAATTATTAGTCACCCTTCTATCATTTTCTAACACTTACAGTACCCTTTTCAGCAAACTGAACACTTTCCTCGACCCAGTGAAGATTACATTTTCAAGAAGTGAAAGATAAGGCCAGTCATTTTATCAGCTGGTGGAGTTGAATCTGTCAAGTGGAACTGACAATTCTGTATTTCAAAGACAGCTCTCCAAGAACCATTTCAAATACTGTATTTTAAAACACTTTGTTGTATATATAAGGAAAAGGTCACTATCTTGCCATCAGTCAGCCTTTTTAAGTTGCACTGGGTAAGCACTATAATAGCAGGTTGAGGGAAAGAAGGGAATTTTATTTTTAGTCCTTTTCAAAATCACCTTGAAAAATGGCCATGTCCTTTTCTTTCTTTGGTAAAATCAAAGTTTCCAGCAGCTGTCGTGAAGTCTGTGAAAAAGGTCTGAAGCCACAACAGGCTCATTTGTACATCTTATGAAAAACTAACCAGAAGTGTACTTCGGGAGGTTCCAGATCTCACACATTATTCTTTTCTTGTAAAGAGGAAAGGAGATCTGAGACAGATTTCCCCCCCTTGCTTCTTTCATCACCGTCTTGTTGAAAAGGGACAGATCCATATGCTCAAACGTTTCACAGATGAAAACTGGGAAATCTGTAGCCAAGCAATGTCAGAGTGTGGCTAAGATGGCAGAAGTTATTAGTGGGAAGGAATACACATGATAGGAAAGGCTGCAGCGGTTTACTTTTGCGTAAGCTTACTGGGAAAGGCAAGATTCCTCCTCTTTCTCTCCTCTGCTGAGTGCAAACTACTTTTGCACTTTGAACTCAGTTCACAGAAACTGAAGCTGAGAACTAGGAGGGAAAGTGAGAGGAGAATAGAAACAGGAATATTTTAAAAGCAGATAAAACATCAGGATGACCAAGGATTAATCAGGACTGTCTCCAAAACATTGGGACAGTTGAAGTATATGCAGATGATGAGGCATCAAGAGTAAAGAGGCCATAAGCAGTGAGAACTTGCTAGAGTGTGAATGTTGACAATTTTCCTAATTCATACAAGGCAAAAATATATTTAACAAATGTTAAATAGCAGCACATTATACATAGAGTGAATTGTGATCAAGATGACTAGCCCAAAATCAAACCTAACACCACTTGAATGGATGGCATGTGACATCAGCTAAAATTAATATAGGACAGAAGTCTTTCAATGGCCTAACCATCTGACGAAAGACTTTAAATATATATATATAATTCCTCCAGTAGCTTGGGGAATGGCAAGACTCAGCTTTGAATTCTTGTTGCATTATAATGAAACTTTGTTTGACAGTCTTTCTGTCTCTGTGACAGTCTGGCAGCCTAATAAACTGCACAGGCTTGCTGGAAGCTTCACTGGAATAAACAGAACAAAGCACTTTTTCTATACTGAAAAGTGCTGCATAAACTGTGACCTTTCATTAGGTCAAACATTAGCAGAACTCCTACCAGAATACTGTATACTGGTTTTTCCAGAAATGAAAAAAAGAGTATTTTAATTTTTCAAAATTATGGGGTTACAACCTTGCCTCCAGTCCTGCTGACAAAGTTGCTACACCACATTTCATGTAGTATTTAGTTCCATGCAGTCTGTAATTTTCTCAAAATTAAAGGGTATCTTAAAACTTCCTGATGATAACTTGTTCAAGTGCAGGAGGGAATACTGAAAACCACAGAAGCCTAGCTGAGATTCCTTGAGGCCACATTATGTGGGCTGAACTTTTCAAGGGCTGTTAAAACAAATATGGTCACTAAACCTTTTCTCCAAAGATGTGCATAAAAAGGATTTGCTAAGCATCTTATAATGAATATTTTATTTTTCACTCACTTCATTTTCTTACTTGTAGAAAATACAATCACATATAACATACAGCAAAGAAGGCAGCTTTGTTCTTAGTGGTGGATGAGAAACATGGTTGCAAAACAATCTGGACATCTTTGGTCTCCTGTAAATACAGATTAAGCTGAAGTGCTGTTGTTTCTAGACAACCAAAATAGATTTGAAGAAGGAAGACAATGTTGCAATACATTCTACTGAAAATGGGAAACTTTTTGCTGTGTATTGACAATATGAGGCACATTTTCTATCAACGTTCATCTAACCCGAGGTAAAAGAGATCATAACTTTTCTGGGTTTTTTTTTCTGATGAAAACAACTTTTTGTGGATCTCTCTTTAAATTAAAACTTTCACATAAAAATGGAAATAATCCACCCCTTGATTATTCTTATTTATCCTATAGTGGTCAGCAGTTTAACATACTACAACAAACAAACAAACCTAGTGATACACTTGAGTGCAAAAGCAATCTTAATGATGCAGTCCATTTCTCTTCAAAATAAATTAAAAATTGCACTTGTTAGTTCCCATATAAACCTGCCGAAATGCTGAAATCCTCTTCTAAGACCCAGAGAAAGGTGTTATTATATTGTTACAGTATTTTTATATGATCAACACAGACAGATGAACATAGATATATTATTATATGTTTTACTAATATGTAAGTGCAATTAAACCCCATTGAGTCATAATTTCAGTTAGGTTTACTAAAGCAAGACAAGGCTTATTTCAGACCATCCCAGTGAACATGAAGTAAAGAGGACTGACTAAAGAAGTAGAAAATGGTTGCAAACATGAATAATTTTAAAAGAATATTAGATAAATTATATGAAGGATATAAGGCTATTAGTGGTTCATAGCATAGTCATGATGGTTATGTATTACTTCTGTATCTGAGACAGTACACTTTTTCAGCTCCTTGGGAGCATGAGTGGGAGAGTGTTGTCCTCATAGCCTGTTTGGTCTCGGTCCAAAACACACTGCAGAAATAATCCAGTTTGAGACCACTTTAACTGCCCTGGCTCAATGCTAGGGAATTCTGGGAACTGTAGTTTTGTGAGACATCCAGCCTTCTCTGTCAGAGAGCTTTGGTGCCACAACAAACCACAGTTTCCAAGATTCCCTAGCACTCAACCAGGACAGTTAAAGCAGTCTCAAACTGGATTATTTCTACAGTGTGTTTTGGATCATACTTTTCCCTACAGAAACCCTGTGCGAACAGAATGCTGGATTTGATAGGCCTTTGGTCCGATGAAGGAGTCTTTTCAATGTAAACATTAGGAAGAACACTGTGGAAGTTTGGCTAGAGGACTCCATTCTAGGCTAAAGAGTTGAGTTAGCACAGCTGCAGTATCAAATGCATTGAAAAGAATGAATTAATACATTTTAAACACTGATTCAGGGCTTCATTCCCCTAACCCAAATTTAAATAATTGACCTGTAGGTTCTGTTCTCTTTGCAGCAATGATGGCAGCTGCTTTCATTCATAGTCCCTGCAAGCCGCCTGGTGCTGCTGTTGTGGGATCAAGTTGCTCTGAGGTCATAAGTTGCCCAGCATTGTTCTGACCACAGCAGAGGTGTCAAGCAATGACAAGGGACCACATGGGAAAGCAGGCACCCTGAGTTATTCTGACAAGTGAAGACTAGGGCTTTAGATATTGTTTTTTCCTCCTTCCTCTTTGCCCCTCTCGAACAAGAACTAAATTTGAAAGGCTGACTATTCCAGTGTTACTCCAATTGGTGGTTTTTGGACCAGTGCTGGTTTGCAAGCTATTGGCTGCCAGTTCACAGCAAACATCCATGAAAGATACAAACAGTTGTAGACAAGGGACATAACTATGGTGCCAGTCCCTGGCACACTGGGAAGAAGCTCTGTAGGCCCTCCACATCAATGTAAAAAGCAATAAGCTGCTCAATGAAAATTCCTCTCCCTTTTGGTGCATAGTAGTTGGCATTAAACATTATTTAAAAAATCTTTAAGCCAAGAGATCATGCATCCCCCCCCCCTTTCCTATCTTTGGCTTGCTAAAATACTCCAAAAAACACAGAGGTATAATATTAGGTAGAGGTAATCAGCCCTTACAAGGAAAAAGAGGGAATGATTTTGAGAGAAAAAATGCATTAATCCATGCCTCTCGGTCTTGAGAGAAAGCAGCTGCAATGATAGGTGCACCATCTGGAAGGCTTATGAAACTGAAGCGTCCTGTTAAACACCGACAAGAATAATGTCTTCCCTCCAGCACAGGAAACCATAATCTTTCCTGTTCTTTTCGTTGCACAGCTGTACTAACAAAACCCCATATGTCTCTTGTTGGACATGATAATATTATGCATACCAGGGGAGCAATAACATGCCCTTGAAGTAATAATAATTTTATCTTCAAAAAATAAACATGGCAAAGCATGATAATTATCATCTAGTTTATTAAAGAAGAAAGTACCAGGTGTGCACTGCACCACGAAAGAGGTGATCAGCAAACATGTTGGTAGTGACAGCAACTGATCAGGAAGAAAAGCTTGATTTCAGACTGTTTGGCTGATGATAACCCCTGCCCTCTACTGCTGCAAGGAACAGCAGTCTACTTCCAATGGTGAATCATACCCCTGGAAGCATGATTCTCTTGTAAAGCAAGGCATAAGAATATGCCATAAAGTCTTGAATTTTAGAGATCATGTGTGCACTTTCCATGTAAACAGAATTAATGGTAGCTCCTAAAAGTGTGGACTTCAATTTCTGTAGAAATTGAGTAGATAGAAGTGACCTCACCCATCCATGTCATGGAATTAATATTATGTACGGTTCCATGTGCCTTAGAGAATACAGATGGAGTGAATAGGAATTGAACTTGTGACCTCTTATATCCATGGATGCTTTTTGTACAACTATATTATATCCTCAGGGAGATACAAAGATCATTTGAGGTCCTAACTAAAGTATCTATAAGAAGCACCCTTCCATTTGAATCCATTATCTCAATATATGCCTCTAATGTCTCCAGGAAGAAAAAAAAATCCAATAGTATCACTGTAATTCTCTTAGCGGTACCTTATTCATTACAGATGTATTTCACTTTACTCCACTTCTCCTCAAAAAGGTATTAAAATTTACTATAAACACTGGACCCTCCATTACAATATCTTAGACTGGTGTGAGCTTGATGGAAATTGCTTGCAAAACTAGTGCTCAGAACCCCAGAGACCTGATTAACAATTTAGGATTTTATATTAGTAAATTTAATTAGTAGAAAGAAATTACTGGAACAAACAAGCATGAATGGCTCAGGGCACCAGAAGCTTCAAGAGATGTGCTGTGCTCATCAACAAGGAAACATAAAATCATGTTATATTTAGAGCTGCCTCATGGAAACCATTCTGCAAAGGTTTAAAAACACAAACAAAAACAACATAAATGATTTAGATTTTGAAGCTGGTATGGGAGAGGCGATAGAGCAAGGCACAGTGAACCTAAATCTGCTCCAGTGATTTGCCCTTAATAGGTATTTAACCGTCACTGGAAAAGGACCCATTGCCTTCTTGCTCTACTGTGTGTAAGCAACAGCCATTTGCTTTCTTTGCACAATCAGCCGCTGGGCAGAATTTGAAGGGCAGACATAAAAATAAAGCAAACAAACAAGCAAGGGCCTTTGGTAAAAGGGAATCTGTTTGTGTTCATGTAGCGCTTGCTTCTGGTCATATTTGACACTGATCTTTCAGCTGTGTCAGAAAAAGGTATCCCTGATGCGAGCAACATCTAAAGCTTTTCCTCTTCCGACCCTGTCTCCTCCTCCATATTTATACCCTACCTTTCCTTAAAATTGGGATTCAAGGTGGCTACACAATCAACATAACCAATAATCAGAAATGCTGGGAAATAAAGTTGGGGAAATGTTGTGGAGGGGGACACAAGGGGGATAAAGGTTTTCCTGTGGAGAAAACGTGTATGAAGCTGTACTGCTATACAAAATACTTTTTTATTTATTCAGCTGCCATGTTACAGGTGGGAAATGCTTCTTCACAAGCTGTAAAATTGTAAAGGACTATACATTCATTGGCAATAGTTATACATGAGTTTTTTTAAAATTAACAAACCATCAATATGGAATGTATTCATTTAATCTTTAGAATATTTCTTCACAAGATGAAGTTTAGCATTTGGAGTAGAGAACTCCTACTCTGAGTAATGTTAATTGTTGGACTAGGATTTATGAGATTCAAGTTCAAATCCCTAGTCGGCTATGAAGCTCATTGGGTAACCTTGGCCCAGCTACCCACCTGGAACTGTAGGTGAGGAAAACCATGGCTGCAACCCTGTTGATTACTCCCAATTGTTTAATGGTGAGCCAACACATAGGTAAATTCCATTGATTCAATGGCACTACTCTAATTGGGAATAATTGGGACTGAGGATTGTGTGTGCCACCCTGACAAAATATAAATGAGCTAAATAAATAAGAAACAACTAAATGCTTCTGTTATGGATTCAATTTTTTCCAACAGTTTAAACAGCTGACAGGCCCAAATTCAGCATGTCATCCTTCTCTCAATGTGTACATGTAAGAATGGGTAAAAGCTTTATTTGACACATCTGTGCCATATAATCAGAAAAGCATTTAAAGCCTGTCAGGACAAAAATTCCTGTAACTATATTAGTGGGTTTAGGAAACTAGGCCAGACAATCATTGGAAATGTAGGAAGCTGTCTTGATATGACAAAAACAAATGATATTCTGGAGTTTATAAGTGTAACATGGATTAGAAAAATCAGTGCATAGAAATTAATTAGTATGCTAATAAAATACAGTATTATAATTAATACACTATTGCTAGTTAAATACCTTCAAGGTTGCAATCTCAGACACATACCCACTAATATGTTCCACTGAACTCAGTTGTGGTTTACTTCTGAAGACACAAGACACTGATTTGCACCACTTCCATTCATCATAGAAGTGCCCAAACTTATTGAAATAAAGTAATGGAAAAATGCTCTACTGCATTGTTTCTGGTAAGAGAAAAACACAGACCTGGCCTAAGAAAATACTCATGTATTTCTCATACCCAAGATTCTCTTTACGTAATATTTTTCTTCCAGTGTTTTTCTTCCTTAAAGATAATGTTGTGATATTCAGCCAACTATGTTGGTACATAAACTTGCATTTTGACAATGGCTAGTCTGCAAGCTAACTTCATTTTACAAGACAGCCCACAGGACCTTCAGAAAACTCCTGCTTCTATGACTTGGAGTGATATTGCACATGTCAGTTGGACTGTGAATCTGCATTGGATGTTATGGATCATAAGACTGTTGCAAGACTCTGGCCATAGGCAGCTGGCAGCTTCTAAATCAGTGACATGGTGAATATAGTCTGGAATTCAGTCAAGACATTAAAGGAGTTAGGCCAAAGTTCTGATCCTTCTCTCTGAGACTAAAGCCCAGAGTGAATTCTCCATTCCATTGACATGAGAGACAGAAACTGCTACAGGTACTGCACTCCCTCTTCTTTATCCTCCTCCTCCCCTTCCCAATCTTTCCCCCCAAAATTGAAACTCATGCAGATTACAATTTGAAATAAGTACAATACAGCTAAAAACATCCAAAAGCTGAACGTTAAAGTAGCATTAAACTATTCACAGTATCAAAACAATTACAAAGACAAAAAGCAATTAACAACAGTTTAATTTAAACAACACAGCACCCTCTTAAAAGCCAAGTATTTCTGTTTTAAAAGCCTCCCAGAATAAAAGGTCTTTGCCTGCAGTTTTGGAGTTGTGAAAAACAATTGTGTGGAGGGACAAATAGGAAGGACAGGAAGCTTGACTGTCCTATAAGGAAGCCCACAAACCTTCCAGCTGCTGTCTAGAAATGTCAGAAAATGTTGCACTGGAAATTTTCAAGCTAGACAACTGCAGTGAATTGCAAATGAGGCTGCCTTTAAGGTAGCTTCCACATGCTGTCAGGAAAGGACACACAAATTTCACTCTAGATTTGTATATGGTAAATTAAATGTATGTGCACACGTTTAGATACTTTAACAGAAGTATAACAGAATTCACCATATGGCAGACTGTGACCATTCCCCATCAACTGGCACCCACTCAGCTAGATATCCACGTACTAGGTGTATGTATTATATCATGGCCTAAGGATACAGTGGGCTATAAAATGTAACATATGTAACATATAATATATAAAGCAATGCTATAGATTTGGGTGCATTTGAAACTCAAAATTTCCCGTAGAACAGTATTTTAATGTTATGACTGTGAACATGTTCTCAATCATGTAAGAGTTTTATGAGGCTGACAGACATACATATAGGGTCATATCTTAAATAGTTAATCTTCACAGGCAATCAACAATAATTTAAAAATACATCATATCTGATTCTCTGTTGAATAAATAAGAAAAAGCAGACAAATCTTAACATTTTACAGTACAGTCCTACCCCATCAAGAAAGTTATGGGCCATCTAAACTGGCATTAGAGTCTATATCAGCTGAAACTGTGCTGAATCCAAGCCTCTATCAGTCCAGGAAATTCACCAATTACTTAGGAATACTCTAAAGGCATCAGATCCTGTCTGATCTTGGAAGCTAAGCATTGTCAGCCTGGTTAGTTCTTGGATGGGAGACTGCTGATAATACCAGGTGCTGTAGGCTATATTTCAAAGGAAGGAACTAACAAAACCACCTCTGAGTATTCCTTTTCTAAGAAAACCTTATTAAATGTAGAGGTCAACAGGCGACTTGAAGGCAGGCAGGCACACACCCACACCAGCCTCACTTGTGCTGGCACAGTGGTTGTATCCCTGAGCTTGACTGGGCTTGATGTGACATAAGTTGGCTTTCTGTTGGCTGATCTCAACTAGCAGCACAGTTGTGTCAGCAGTCATCTGCCAGACTATCTCTTGAGATTAGCCAGCAGAAAGAGACTAGGTAGTCCATAGCCAATTTGGCTGATGCTAGAATCTTCTGTCTTTTTTAAAAAAACCCTGCTTGTCAACTTTTTTAGTTATGACTGCACTGTTAACTTGTTGTTGCTGTGTGCCTTCAAGTTGTTTCCGACTGCAGGTGATCCTAAAGTGAGCCCATCACAGGGTTTTCTTGACAAGATTTGTTCAGAGACATGTTTGTCATTGCCTTCCCCAAAGGCTGAGACCCCAATGGGTTTCATGGCCGAACTGGGAATTGAACCCTTGTCTCCAGAATCATAATCCACTAGCCACACTGGCTCTCCTGCACTCTACTACACTGTAAAAACATTGAGCGAAACCATTTACATATATGATTGACTGCAATCAAATGAACTTGTTTACATAATGGCTTTGAGAACATTTATTTGAAAATAAAGTAAATTGATTTCTCCAATTTTTTCACAGTAAAATAAAATAATAATAATAAAAACAATTGATATGAGAGGCAGTAGGCAGGAGAATCAGTTAAAATACCATTCTGCTACTGTAACAGCATCCCTGCATTCCTCCCAAAATTTAATGTTTCTCATAAAGGAGGTAAAAATCTTTTGGATTAACCAGAAGTCCTCTGCTGCTAAAGAGAACAGACAGAAATGTCCTGCTCAGCAAGTGCAGAGCTTTGAAGTAACAAATAACAAACTAGTTACTTACAGTCCTAATAACTACAGTATAATCCTAAATTATATCAATGTTGATATAATGTAACTTCTTTTGTAGTGTAACTTTAAATTTTAGTTGCTTTTATAATTACAAGGTCTCTATAGTTTTCATTAAAGAGTTATAATCTCAATAAATCATAGAGGAGGAATATGATGTGATTCAAGGACTGGCTTGTGTTTTCCAGCACTTGGAAATAATTTATTACAGTAATGCTCATTGCCTGTAATAAATCACTTTTCCCAGACAACAGGGAGCAAAATTGTTGGCTTGGCAAAAAAATACAACAGTGTTGTTCTTTTTAACCCTCTTCTACTCTGCTCATTCTATTCATTCAAGGAAGGATGAGGAGAGTGTCGGTGCTTACCTACTGAAGTAGCCCAGGGGTGGGTTTTGGCCTTTTCTAATTTTATTCCGAACAAGGATACTATGACAACATGCAAGCAGCATTCAGATGGAGCACATCTTTGTACTAGATTACACTGGAGGAAGCAAAAGGAAGCAAAATCAAATGGGACTAGCTCCAGGCAAGTGTGTGTAGGACTGCAGCCTAAAAATGGATTTCAAAAGGAGTAGGGGACGAGAAGCAAACTAGTCCTCATCCAGTGTCACCCTTTTAGAGACAGGCATTCATTTTTTTCCTATATGTACAGAACAGAATAATATAAAATGCAGCTTTGACTTCCAAGAACCACTTTTAAACATTTACATTAAATATCATTGAAAGTTCACAAAAAATTACACTTTACTCATTTTGGTGTATGAAAAGTAATAATTAGCTTCCTCTGTCCTTATGTAAAAATGATTTTTGCAATGTACTGATAAATTTTTGTTTCATTTGTACTTTGAACTGCCGATACCACTCCATAAGTTTTTTCCTCCTTTGAATTTTCTGTTGTAGAGTCATATTTTGTTCTTTTTCTAAAATAGCAGGAAGTTCTTTCCAGTTTCTAATAAAGATAAAGGGAGCTCCCATGGTCTTCAGTAACTGCAATGGAGCACTGTGATACACAGAAGAATTTCCACAACTACCTGGTGTCATTACATCTTCTACTACAGGAACAGAACCAAATGAACAAGCCTCATAAATTCTATAGCATTCTGTGTTTACTCCCACTGGGCATAGTGTGAGATCACTTTGCAGTAATGCATCTTGATAATTTCGAAGACTCTCATTAGTTTCTTGAGGCCACCACCTAGGAAAGGAGAAAGGAGACTGAACAAAATAAAGGTGAAGTGAAATGAAACGACACACTTTTAGGATAACCATCAAGTGTACCAGCAGAAGCAGAAACATCTAATAAGTGCTGCATATTTCAAACCATTTCAAATATTTATGTACAAGAATACTTACAATCCAAAGAAATTCAATTCAAATTGAGCACATTATGCAGATAATAAATCAAGATAATTTGTTTCCCTTTTGTCTTTTGAGTTGCCATTTGTTTATTTTTGTGCTAAATTCAAGGTTTTCTACAACATCCACCCTTTTGAACACTTTTGTAAAAAAAGTTTCTTTAATTACTCGTTATTCTGGAGTATAGTATAGTATCATAATTATTATTACAATTAGATATTTTCATAAAGATTGCTCTGCCATTCACCCCATTGAAAACAGTGCGGCTTACTTCTTCTCTGGGAGAAAACCTTACTGAAAACAGTTGAACTTACTTCTGAGTAATACACAGAAATCCACGATATTATTTTTGAGTAATACATAGTGCTGCACAGTAGGTATGACTCAACATTATTAAAATGGCAAAACTGCACTTGACACATAGGATTTTAAACTTAAGTGACTTGCTAAGAAAATACTTTTTTATGGAAAACAGCAGCTGCCAAAACATCTTCTGTAGTTCCATAATGCCCCCACTCTAATGGCATACATTTGTATTACATGGAATCATTAAGCTCTCTCTGACCTGGATTATCAAGTAATTTCTAACATATCTAATACTTACTCCAGAATGGCATTTTGTGTTTTACTGAGAGTGCATTTTGTTTTTTGTTTTTTACAAAAGACAATTCAAGCACACAGGTAATCAGGGAAAGAAGCCAAGTTATTTCCTGAAGCGAGGAAGCAGACAGGCAGAAATAACACCCTGTGGAGTTTTCTAAAAGGGAATTAAAGAAGCAGCCAAAAATCCTTTTCACAAAGTCACCATCTAATTTCATCAAAAGGGCTTAGGAAAACTGATGAGAAAGACTGATTCAGGTCGCGTGAAGAAAAACTATATTACAGTGCTCAGTTAGATCTGGACCAGTTCCCAAAGCTAAATAGGTAATTGTCATGGAATGTACTGTAGTATAAAATCAGACATGAGTGAAATACATCAGTGTATATTGTGTGTGTGTGTGTGTGTGTATAAGATAAAACCTCTGCCGTGAGAAGATATAGAACTATTTAAAAAAATAAAATGTGCTGTTGGCGCCAATCTTGGAGATGTTGGGATAGTTTCTAAGTATGTGTACTAAACTGGTGTTGAAATTGAAAACAATGACTGTTTCTGTTCATATACACACATGAATCATGTACTTACAGCATTTTTAGAAAACAGCAGGTGCCTAAATCTAGTTGCTAGTGCCAAATAAAGTAGAGCCAGTTGGGAGTGCTTTAGTTGTGTATTCCTTCATAGCTTGGGGTTGCACAGATGTTTTTTGCAGTCCCTTCTGATTCTATGATTACATTGACTTTTGAATAGTGAGTCAACACCCACTGATTCTATAGGCCTTCTCTAGTTGGGACTAGCAACTGGACTCAGGACAGGGATGGGCAAAACATACTCTTCAAATTGTAAACTCGAAACTACAACAGTGCAGATATGGCTAGTATCATCAGTGGTGTGGGATACTGGGAATTGATGTTCAGCAATATTTGTAGGGTTAGACTTTGCCCTCTCCTGATAACATAAAATAATTCTATTCACAACAATATTATTAAAGTGCCGACACATACAGTAAAAGACAAACGCTAATATTTTAAACTTTTAAATTTTTGTTGTGAGAGACTTACTCTTCTCTGGCTGAAATCCAACAGAGCTTATCAAGTCCATTTTGCTTCATAACTTCCATTAGGCTCTCACGTGTTGAATTCTTATAAACAGTTCCTAGGAAATTACACTGGTACAATCTTGGTGTTTGTAGCATTGACCAGTTCGGTTCAACTACAGGAAAATTTCTGTAGCTGTAATTAAACAAACAACCAGCATAAACACACTTATAATAAGTTGCATTTCATCATACAACTATACACTTGCCTTCTCCGATCTGGTACCCTCCAGTCTACAACACACTTATAATAAGTTGCATTTCATCATACAACTATACACTTGCCTTCTCC
>NC_056526.1:59449424-59559139 GCF_019175285.1 Sceloporus undulatus
AATCTGGTACCCTCCAGACTACAACACATTAGCTGTGCTGGCTGGGGATAAAAAGTTGCAGTACAATACACCTGGAGACTGCTATGCACATTTACCCATAAGGGTCTCACTGAATTCTATAATAAAGATTCTTGGATAAACATACACAGGTATGCATTGTTATTCACCCATCTCCATCTATAAAGGCTTGCCTTCAACTGCCCCACACCATCTCCCCATGCATTTGTTACCCCCTCAAAAAAAATTTCCATTCCTGATCATTATCCATTTCTTTGGCAACATGGATGAAAAAGACACAAAATTTGGTTTGAAATTCACAAAACAGCAATATCTTTTATTTGGATAACAAAAATGCACAAAATACATCATGCAAGATTTCGAAGCTCCACTGGCTTGTTCATCAAGCAAAATGTTAACAAATCATACAGGAAAAGAAAAGTAATAACGTTTGCGTCACAGGCCTACATTTTCTATCAAATGTTGTTTCTGATGGTGTTGGTTTGGAGGGATCTCAATGCAGGCAGAGGTCACTCTCCATATTGTACATGTGGGGACTGAGACAGGACAGTAAAATGTAAACTCCAATAAAGTAAGGGCTGAAACAGATGGCAGTAAAGGGGAGCTGGGTCAGAACTGTGACAACCACACGCTGTGGCCCCGATCCAGCATTTTGCCAGCCCAAAAAGCAGCGGCAACATGCAATTTCTTCTTGGGGTGGGAAAAAAGTGCCCTTTCTGCCACGGTGGTGGCTTTTCGGAATTTCTGCGATGCGGCATGTGTAAATGCCATGCTGTAAATGCCATGATGCCACCCAGTGTGTGGTCAGTGGTATGGTGTGATTGGGAGTGGCGTTGGGGCACACAGGCTGTGCATACACCATGTCTCCACATCACCCCAAAGCTGGTGTTTTTTGCCAGTCTGTTTTGGCTCTAACTTTTCTTGGAATATTTATCTCCTGCCTATAGCATACGTATATATTAAATGTCATTAAATGTAACCAGTGAAGGTTAAACTACCTGTGCAATCCTATATGCACTGGCTTAGAAGCCCCATTGTGCTCAACGAAGCTTAAATATGAGTCTAGGATTGCAATCCACTCATGTAAAGCTAAAATGTAAATCCACTCATGTAAAGAAAAATGCTTATTTCTTTAAAATGAAAGCAAAAGCCTGCAACTATATTACTATAGTAAAATGATTACTGTAGTACAGTGTGCCCATGCCATACGTGGGTGCACTATATGCGGCTTTCAGCTTACGCTGAAGCAGCACGGCAATATAGTGAATGGTGCGCATGCCTGTGGGGCATGTGCACCGCCATGCCCAATCCCCATTATATTGAATGGGGCTTGAGCATATGTAGTTTTTGACTTACATGGGGGGAGGGTGTTCTGGAATGGAAGCCCACATAAGATAAGGCTCCACTGTATACCATTATGGTAGTAAAACACTATTGTTTATAGAGCACAGCTCAACAGGAATTCCATAAGCTTTATATGTTCTAATTGCATTCCATCTTAATTAATATCAGTTATCATGAAAATCTAAAGCAGCTATTCTCAAACTTTGGTCCTCTACGTGTTTTGGAATTCAGCTTCCAGAAGCCTTAGCCAGCTGGCCAACATTCAGGAAATTTGGAAGCTGAAGTTCAAAATATCTGAAGGACCAAAGTTTAGGAACCACTGGTCTAAAGCATTCCCCAGATCATTTTGATACTTACGTAGCTACTCCCAAAGGCCACTGGAAAATATTTTCTTCATTCACGAAGGGACTGTCATATATTACAAAGAGAAGGTCCACAAACCCTCCATAGTTTTTTAAATAAGGGTAAATCCATTCATTTCTACATTGTTCACTTCCAAGCAACAAAACAGCGACATGCCGCAGCTTGCGAGTTTGTACTAGTGTTTGTGTATAATGCAGCCACTGGGTGGCATAGGAGATCTTTCCTTCCTCCCTGCCATTCAGCACCAACACCACATTTTCAGCTTCTACGGAGAAGTAGCCAGGGACTACAGCTGGACCTGTGATGAAGCTGTGAATGACAAAGCACAAGCACAGAAAGTTCTGCTGTTATTATAAACATCATACAATATAGCAGGATGAGGGTGCTGTTACGTGCATTCATTTTCCTTCCGACTTATGGTGACCCTAAGGTGAAACTATTACAGAGTTTTCTTGACCAGATTTATTCAGAGGGCGCATGCCATTGTCTTTCTGAGGATGAGAAAGCAGGATTTGCCCAAGGTTACCCAATGGGTTTCCATGGCCAAGTGGGAATTCTAACTCTCATCTCGCTCAGTCCTTGTCTAACACTCAAACCACTATACCATGCTAGCTCTCTTAATACAGCAGATAGGAATCTTAAATAACAGTTATCATGCTGTTTAACTGGTGCTCAGTATTACATATACACACATAAAAACTGTGTGGAACTTCTTCAAATGATATTAAGGCTAACATAAGGCTTTGTCCTACATAATCTGTCAGTGTTAGGTCTTAATATCGTCACCTTGAGAGTAAGATTTACCAAGTGTTGACCAAGCTACTACATGCTTAAGTTGAAGATTTGTGCTGGTATAATGTATTCTTTATCATATCCACACTCAATCCAACAAGCACTGCAACTGCATTCGCTCCTTTCATTTCAGTGGAGGTTGCCAGAAATAAAACACTGAAATGAAGAGATGTTGGGCAGGAACATGACAGGCTAAAAGGCTTCTAGTATATATTTTTAAAAATACTTGCAATTCATTTTAGTTGCTTGGAGTGGAATGCATCAGTAAAATATAATTTGAACTCAATCCAAAATATTCACAATGCAAAACAACAACAACAACATAACCTTTAAAATGTAGGATGATAAGAGAGCAAGTCCTAATAATTAAATTTAATTTGCTCTGATGTGGAATGACTGTTCCAAAGACAAGCCATCCTGGTACTCCCCAGATTTTGGACTTCACTTCCCGTGATTGCATACTACTAGCCATGTTAGTTGGGGCTCATAAGAACTGTAGTCCACAATATCCAGACGGTGCTGTGTAAGGGAGGCTACCACTGACTTACCTGGAGAACAAACAACGTTTTAATTACAAGAATTCTGAATCAATTCATTCAATGCTTTTCTCAAAAATTCCCAGAGCAATAATAAAAGGGAAACAGGAGGAATGCCAACTTTTTAATTTGGAGATCAGGGACTACATTTTACAGTTAGTACAGATAGGAGACTTGATTACAAATGTTCAAAATAAGGTCAAGAATTCTGACATGGATAGCATTTCTCAAACATGACAGTTACTAACAATATTGTTTACATATTGTCTTCTGACAGATTTTAATAGCTCTTTATGTAGGAGTTACCCAATCCTCCTTTCTGTTTCCTCTAGCTGCTCCTCTGTTCTATTTATAACATCAGAGGGCAAAGCACTAAGGCTGGCCATAGGCTACCAAGCATCTCTTTCCCACATAACCTTAGTCAATAAGTTTTTTTACAAGGAGTTGAGCTTTTGTGCTAAGAAACCTTAACGACAGAAAATGCCATTCCCTGCCCTCCAGATAGGGACAACTGTGAGCCCTATTAGCCATAGTCAGGACTGCACCATCCACTGTCATCATCCCCACTCCATGTTGCAGCTACAAGGCTGACAACTCTGCTTTTCTTCCTAGCAGTTCATTCTCTTCACTATAGTCACTTTTATAAGCCTGGGATAAATGTAGACGCCACCAGGAAGTCTTTATGGTTCTAGTTTTTCATTTCTCCAAGTGACAATTTGGCAGTAGCTTCACAGGGTTATCGAAGAGTCAAAGTGAAACTGTTCCATGACTTTGTGTGGTTGCCAACAGCATGCTGATGACTCAAAATGCTCTACTTTCAAATACTGTATTAGGCAGTTGAAGCTCTAAACATGTGTTGGCAACCAGTGAGATACCAGATGATGATAAATGAATTAAGCTGAAAGTGACTGGGAATGCATGTTTTTAGGGATAGGTGGACAGCCCCGTGGAATGCAGCTACATACTGTCTTAAGATTCATCCTTATTGTGCATTTTCCTTAAATGTCCCTTGGCCCAGTACTCTTTTTTACTAATTTAAATTGGATTCTTAGTTTCACCCTTTCTTGAACAACCATAGTAATTAGTGCCTTAATGATATGGGGCCATTTAGAAAGCACCACTCAATCAGAATGTGTCCATGGTGGTGTTAACAAAAGTGAGCAATGTCAAGCATATAAGGGCTGGGATTTAGCTAGTCAATGATGTTAGCATTGTTAATTTTACCTGTATTGCAAAGGAAGGAAGTCAGATACTTTGTGCTCATCACTGAGAAGGCTGTAATTCTAGATTATGTTCACAAAGTGTAAAGTCTGCAAACATATTTTCATAGAGCTTCTCTGCTGTCCCATTGTACAAGGCAACTTCTTTATGCAGCGCATCTGCCAACCACAGCTATCTAGTAATTGAAGGTGTGGTTATATGGGCAGTATTCTGGTTACAGTTCTGCAGCCGGGGAAAAAACCCAGGCATCAATCAAAGGGAAGCATCCACCTGCAGTTCTGGAACTGGGTGAAGGGAGCAGACATCACCCTCTCCCTGTGACACCTTCTCTTTTCTCCCTTTCTTTCTTGCCTAAGAAAACTGTATGAAATTCATGGGGTCATCCTAGGTCAACTGAATTCATGGGGTCATCCTAGGTCAACTGACTAAGCCACAACTGGATCTTAGCCAGCAGCTTTACTGGCTTCCACCTGGGTCCTAGGCCCAATTCTAAGTGCTATTTTAACCTTTAATGCCCTCAACAATCTGGGATGAGGATGATGGAATGATTACATTTTCCTACATAAAATGTGCATTAATATTTTCCTTGAAGTCCCTGTTCACTTCCTCCTACCATCTAATGTATAGTTTGGGGTCTCTCATACAAGGCACTCCCAAAATCCTTTCTGGTAGGATGAGGATTTCTCTTGTTTTATTATCTGGCACCAAGCAATGGTAATTATTTTTCATATAACTTTCTGGGATTTGCTGAGTCTTTCTTTTTCTTTAATGCTGCTGGTGTTTTTATTGATCCTACTGCTTGGTTATTTCTTTCTGTTGTAATCTGTTGGTGACTAGTGATTCTCTTTTACAATATATCATAACTAGAACATCTCCCGTTAACAATTTTGGAGATCTATAGATCAAAACACAGGGTACAAATATTGAAATAAATGAATATGCTGCTCAATAAAGTTAACCAATAAACTTCTGCAATCAGCTGGTATGTATTAAAATGTAATTTCTTTTATATTTTCTATTAAGCTAACTTTTTGCTTTCCAGTAGTGGTAAAGTCTGAAAGAAATAAAGACATTAAATGCCTAAAATGCAATCCTATACATATTAACTCAGAAGTATCTCCCACTTAATTTAACGGGACATATTTTCAGATATAAAACTTACAGCCTAGCAGAGCAATCCTAAAGGGATTGGTTCACGGTGGATTTCATACATCATTTGAAGTTCTCCTGATAGATTATGACAAGGAGGAAAGTCAGGGTGGCAACTTTTTATTTTTCTGCTATTTTCTTTCTTCTTTTCCTCTCACACAGCTTAATGGGAAGCTTGTGACTATGTCAACTGGAAGATGTCGTTGTCTCCCACACAGCTTAATGGAAAGGAATTGACTATATCAGCTGCAAGACTGACTTGCCCAAGGCCACCTGGTGGGTTTTCATGGCTGATGGGGAATTCAAACCCTGATCTCCAGAGTTGTAGTCTGAAACTAAAAGCACTGCACCACATTAGCTGTCTTGTCTTCCATTATGAGATACTGTTGTGATGATTTTACAGCTCAGGTTAACATATTTCAGCCGTTGAGTACAATAATACAAGGTGTTATAGAATGATGGGCCACAGAGGGGAAGAGGAGGCTCAAACCATTTCAGATGCATCCCTGGAAGCCAGCCATCATTACATTTTTAAACTGAGTTTTCTCAGAAGCACAGGAGAAGCCTGGTTTCTCAGCACTTAAATACTTCAGAAGTTGTGCCCAGAAGACTGTACATAGAGAATCTGGGTGTTAGTGTGTCAGCTTCTTAATCATAATATTACAGCATCTCCCCACGGTCATTTTAACTGGATGCTGAGGAGCTGCTCTACCTAGTATAACCAGCATGTTGTGATCCAGGTTAGTGTATTTGTAGAGTCTTCATCTATCCACAGTAGAGTGACACATGCCCTTGTCTCTGGATCATGGGCTATTGGCACCTGGAACTTTAACAGATCTTAAAAGAATATGAGGAGATAATGGAGGAGGGTTACTTGGATACTCAGCAGGCTGTATGAAAGACACTATAATGGTAACATGTAACATGGGTTGCCCATTGCTTGAAAAAACCTTTTTGGGATTACAATCCCCATAAACTCCTAGTGTAGTTATGACAGCAGACTATGAAATAATACTGCACCAAACTGACAAGAGGCATCACACAGTTAGTACCTGAAGAATGAGTTTTCTGTTTTTATGCTTCCTTCTCTCCACTGAGCTGAAACATCTGCAGGCTCAAGCAGACCTTCAAAGATATGCTGCCACAGGTAAAGACCTATAAAAACACCATTTATAATGTCATGGTTAAAGATACATCTGAATGACTACAGCATACAAAGAAAACTGAGAGAAAGTCTTTGATATAAAAGACAAGCAAAGTAGGCATATTCCAGGAAAGCAGAAAATTGTTAACTGATATCAATGCAAACGAGGATCTACCAGAAAGTAGAATGACGAAGAAAGATTAAATGAGAATAAAAATAACCTACGAGGCCCTTATACTATTAATGGGTGAAATTCAGGAAGTAAACAAGACCAGTTAACAAAACGTAAGGGTTTCTCTTCCTGCATATTGTTCTCACAAAGAGAATTTAAACTGGGCAGGTTAAAAAAAGAGTTATGAGATTTGAGTAGGATGCTTTTTATCCTTCTTCACGATGCCAGAGGGGATACTTCTTGTTTCTTTCTATGAGTCAAGTCTTATGGCTTCCAACATACATGATGAATGTTAACAATCAGAGCAAATAACACCAGAAGAACTCTGTGACACTTTCACATAAGTAATAATGTCAGTTATCTTCACACAACAGAAAAAATATTTCAGAGCATGGAGGAGAGCAGTAATTTTGAAAATAGAAATAGGCTTATGTACAAGCCCATCCATATCATTTCTAGGCCCATGGTTTTAAATCTGGCCGACTGAGAAGGTTCAAAATGCACACCTCCAAGGACACACACGAGCATGAAACCACATGTAAAATGAAAACAGAATGGAAATTGCATGGACCACAAAAGAGCTGAGTACCTTCTCTACTTCTTGGCTGGCCCCACTAGAACCAAAAAGGACCAACAGGCTTCCATTATGAGAATCTGTATAGGACATGCAATTTGTGCACATCCACACAAAACACACTGCTTTTCATAAGAATTATTCATCAACTGTTAACAATATCTAATAACTGTGTATTTCTCAATGAATTTATCAAGTCCATACCACTGACATTGTTTCCACAATTTTAATCATAAGAATGAGTAATAACAGTTAACTGTCAAACAAACTTGGCAGATAATGTCCTGCCCCATTTTACAGCAAAAAACAAATCAAACCAAAAAACACACAAAAACATTCTGGGCCAGAACAGACAGCCCATAAAAGATGCCTTCATGGCATCAACAGAGTGCAGACTTTACACACTACATGCTCTGATGATGCCCTGAAACCGCCCAGAAGCTCAGTGGCCACCCAAATGTGGGCGGCTTCAAGACATTCTGGTGGCGTGGTGTTTATATGCTGCAAACCTCTGGAGCAGCTTGTAGCTGGCTTCAAACCATGGTGGGGTGGAACAAGCCGGCTTTTTGCCAGTCGAGAAAAGAGAGGATCTTTACTGCTCTTTTTATGGCCAACTTCAAGATGGATTGGGGCTGCGGTGTGTTTGCCATGGCCCCAATCTGTCTTCAGAAGAGGCAGCTTCAAGCCATCTCTTCAGGGTCATATCCCCCTCCCCTCCACTCAGACAGAAATCCAATCACTACTGATAGGACTGATTTCCAGCTAAATGCTGCAGTCCTAAATACATTTACTAGGAAGTAATTCCTTTGCCAAAAGTAGGATTTCACTGTGGAAATGTTTCAGGTTGCATTGAAACAAGAAGCAATGATATTTGGATATAGCAATCACAATATTTATGTACCTACCAATAGCAGCTTTCCCCCAGATTTGAACTCTAAGATCTGTTTGTTCCTTTTGCCCTTCCGTCTTTTTCAGTAGGTGATGGTTATTTGCAGACTTCTGCTGCAAATCATTTTTTTCATCAACTTCCCAAGGATTCCATTCTTCAGCTCCCAAAGCAGCATGTTCTGAGGATGAAAAGACTACATCAACAGGCAAGGTACTCTAAAGTCCTTTTTATAACAGTATGTTGTAACCAATCCATGCTATTCACACACTAAAACTGTAACGTCAGAAGTGTATAAATGTTTTGTTAAACCATGGAAACATGGTTGTAGCACAGCATGTTGTATGCAAAATCTGTCTGAATCCCTGGTAACTCAAAATATGTCTAGGGAATTTGTTGTTGTTGTTTTAATTGCCCTCGAGTCAATCTCGACTCATGGAGATCCTGTGGATGAAATGTCTCCAAGAATCCCTGTCCTCCACTGCTCGGCTTAAGTCCTTTAAATTCATACCCATGTCCTCCTTAATAGAGTCCATCCATCTATCATATGGCCTTCCTCTTTTTCTACTTCCTACTTCTATCTCCCAACTTCCACCATTTCCAATTCACTCTACTATTTCTGCAACCAACTTGGCTAGTTTAGGATAATTAAGGAGAGCAAGCTAAAAGTATGTGATAATGCCACACATCACATACGTTGCCATTAAGTGATATCTGATTTCTGAATTGCAATGTTTTCTTCTCTTTATCCCTTGCTATTTTATTTTAGCTTAGAATGGCTTTTATTATATTCCCTTCCATTCCAGTGGTAGGGATCAATTACTCTACAAAGCTACCTGCCTTGCTGCTTTTATTTATTTATTTGATTTATATCCTGATTTTCTCCTTATATGGAGCCCAAAGCAACGTATTTGTTGCTATGTGATTCAAGTTATTTCCAATATGGTGACCTTAAGGCAAAACTATCATGAGAGTTTCTTGTCAGTTTTGTTAAGAGGGGGTTTGCCTTTTCCTTCTTCTGAGACTGAGTGGGTGACCTGCCCAGTGGGGATTCGAGCTATGGTCTTCAGAGTTGCAGTCCAATAGTTAAATCGCTACACCACACTGCTCCTAAAACAGCTTATTGTTGTCATTGCTGTGTGCCTTTAAATTATTTCTGACTTATGGGGATCCTAAGATGACCCTATCATAGGGTTATCTTGACAGGCTTTCTTCTGCAAAGGTTTGCTGTTGCCTTTGTGGCAAGGCTTAGTACCTATGTCCCCATCTGTGTTGTGAGTTCTGCTGTAGGTAAGTACAAACTTCAAACAGGTACTTACCTACATGAGGACACACGACACAGATCAGGACACAGGCACTAAGCCTTGCCAAAAACTAAGATGACAACTCTGTCCACACATTTATCCAGGAAATGTCATCATAGGACCTAATTACATCAATCACAATATTAGGGGGACTTTCAAGAGCTCATTCTCCAATATGATTTATGCCATACAATGTCATTAATGCCCATCAGCACTCTACATCAGGGACCATGCACCAGAGGATAAACTGACATAACTCAGACATTAGGAATGGGAATATAGAAAAACCAGTGGCAGAACATTTTAATCTCATCTCAGACCTTAGAACAGCAGTCCTTGAACAAAAGAACTACAAAGATGGATTTAAAAGAGAAACAGCAGAATTGGAGTTCATCCACAGACTACAGTCCCTCAGCAATGGACTGAACAAAGATAACAGCTTCCTGGCACACTACTCACATTTCAACACTATCTGTCCTCATCCTCATAGGAGTGTCCTACACTCATCTATTCTCTTCACCTACAGGCTAGTTTCCAATGCCAAACTGGACTTGCCACTTCATTCCCACACACAAAAGCTAATTTCCAGTGCTTCTGTTCACAAATGATTATTGTTAAAACTGGACCTGCTACTTCATTTCCATACACTTTTGGATTTGAATTGACATTCTTACACACCAGTGCCATATATAGCTCTGTCCCTGGCTTTCCACTCCAGCAAATGCATCTGAGGAAGTAGACTTAAGTCTACAAAAACTGATGCTGCCAACTTATTTCTTTCAGTTAGTCTCAAAATCTGTGCATGTTCAAAGTCCCATTAAATAAAAGAGATGATAAAACGGTGTCCCATATATGAAATAGTAAAATCAAGATTTGCTTTTGGAATTTATTATTTAAAAAACATATTGTAAAGCTATGAATGCATGAATCTGTGGATAAAGAATCCATGGATACAGAAGGGTGACTGTATTCCCTTAATCACCAAGGAAGGAAGGAAGGAAGGAAGGAAGGAAGGGGGGGGGGGAAGGCTTTTGGGGTGTGTGCCATTTTTTCACACCAGATCCTAACAATGGAACTCTGTCATGCTGACAACTTTTACACAGAACATAATGCTCACAACTCTACTCATTACAGAAAAATACGGCATAGTGGGACAAAGCAAGTGGATGGGGTAAAAAATGAGACATACAATATAAATCTGTTTACAATATTGCTCTCATGGACAAAATCTCTTCAGTACTGGAATTACCATTGGTATTATTATTATTATTATTATTATTATTATTATTATTTATTAAAAAACAGAGCTTGTTATGTTTCAAAATGATGCCCCCTTTGACCCGTATCTGGCTTCTATCAGCTATAATTTGATATAAAATTTGAAGAAAATAAGTTGCCGAAAAGTTTTTTTATCTCAAATTTTGAAAGCACGTTTATGGGTGAAACGTGTTTTTAGTTTTGTAGTGCTGGCTTTTCAATGAGTGTGTTGGAACACTACTATTATTCTGTCTTTTCACCATTCCATACACCCATTTCTTTGCTCCACTTAATTATGCAGATATGCAAATGTATTAGCCTTACCAGGAACTGTAAAGTTAAATTGGATGTGCAAAATGTGTTTCAAAGAAAAAGCAGCAAATTCTTCATAGTTTGCATCAGTGCTCATACGTCCATTTATGAAGAGATGATTTTTTTCCCTTTCATTTTGGCTCTTAGTACGGTTAGATGCTTGATATTTATTTTACATATAAGAGGAGTGCTGATGATAACACCACAGAGACAACACGAACATGAGGCTTGGGCTCAAGAAAGCAAAAGGTTTTACTTTAATTAAACATGTATTAAACTCATTCTAGTACAACAGTTTAAGTAACACAAAATGAGTGCTACTAGACAGTATGTCAGACAGGCATGCCAGTTTATGCAAACATTTTACCACAGGAGTAATATTGTTTTGGAAAAAGCTAACCGATATAATGTGTGCTGGTATAGACATAGCTATAGATCTATCCCCAAATAGCAGGATTCTTCTTCTAAGGCAACAATTAGGAAACTGTAGCTCTCCTGATGTTGGATTGCAACATATCATGTCTAGTCAAAGAAACTGATGGGAGTCAAAGTTAATTAATATCTGGAAAGCCACAGATTCCACACCTGTGTTTCAAGGCTCATTACATAAATCTACAGCATGAAGCATCTCTGTGTTAATTGCTGCTACGACAAGCAAACTGTCCAGCTGTTGCTGTTGTGCATCTTCAAGTCATTTCTGACTTATGCCGACCATAAGGCTAACCTATCATGGGGTTTCTTGGCAAGATTTGTTCAGAGGAGGTTTGTCATTGCCTTCCCCTGAAGTTGAGAGCGTGTGACTTGCTCAAGGTCACCCAGTGGGTTTCATGGCCAAGCTGGAAATCAAATCCTGGCTTCCAGAGTCGTAGGCTAACACTCAGACCACTACACCACGCTGGTTCCTAACTGTTTAATAGTGATATGCAATACAGTAGGCCCATAGTGGGCTAACTATACACAGATTTGAGTGCCTGTGGATTACCACACTCCATTTTATTCAACAATGGTGTGTGCATGCTGAGTGCATGAGGCTGCGCACATGTCCCCACTATTAAATAAAATGGTACGTAACCATCTGTGTTTTTTCAATACCAGCCAAGGCTCAGGTTCGACTCAGGCTTGCATCGTTCCAAGGTTGCTAAAATGAGTACCCAGCTTGATGGAGGCAATTACCTTACAGTTGTAAACTGCTTAGAGACTGCTTAGAGTGGTATGAAGTGATATATAAATGAAGCTGCTATTGCCATTGCTATGGCTCTGAGACTGCCAGACCTGAATAGGACTGCTGATGGTTGTGTGACTTGTGGGTCTCTCATTTGTAGGGCTGCCATAAGTTGAACTACAATAATATGAAGGCTATCATATGTAATGTAATCTTCTGATTTTGATTATAGTTGGCCCTCCATAGCCACAGATTCTTTATTCACAGATTCAACCATCCATAGCTTGAAAATATTTTTAAAAAACATAAATTCCAAAAAGCAAGCCTTGATTTTGTTGTTTATATAAGGGACATCATTTTACTATGCCATTGTATTTAATGGGACTTGAGCATGCTCAGATTTTGTTATCCACAGGGGGTCCTAGAACCAAACCCCAGCAAGGGCCCACTGTATTATGGTAAGTGATGGAGGAAAGGTTTCCCCTGAAATAGTTGGTATTACCTTTTCTTGGGACTGGAACATGTATTGAACATGTATTAAAAGCCTCATTGGATGAGCTGTTTCAAACTACAAGGTATAATCTGGTCAAATTCTTGACTTGGTCGATGATCTCTGTCTGTGCATTGACGGGAAATGTGGCCCTGTTGGTGCTCTTGGACCTCTCAGCGGCCTTTGATACCATAGACCAAGGTATCCTTCTGGAGCGCCTGAGGGAATTGGGAGTCGGAGGCACTGCTCTGCAGTGGTTCCGGTCCTATCTCTCGGGCAGGTTCCTAATGGTGTCGCTTGGTGACAGTTGTTCGGCCAAGAGGGAGCTCAAATCAGGCACCCCTCAAGGCATGATACTGTTGCCAATGCTATTCAACATTTGCATGAAGCTGCTGGGTGAGATCATCCGGAGACATGAGGCAGTGTGTTATCAGTATGCTGATGACACACAAATTTGTTTCTCCATTTCTCGGACTGCTTCAGTGATGGAGGTACTCGCTATAGGCAATCCCAGTCCAGATATGGTGATAAGCTTCCCAGTTCTGGATGGGGTCACACTTCCACTAAAGGACTGTGTTCGTAGCTTGTGGGTGCTCCTGGACTTATCGCTACAGCTGTCATCCCAGGTGGATGCGACAGCCAGGAGCGCCCATTATCAGCTTCGGCTGATTCACCAGCTACGGCCCTTCCTGGAACGAGAAAACCTAGAAACAGTTGTACATTCACTAGTAACCTCTTGTCTCGATTTCTGCAATGTGCTCTACATGGGGCAACCCTCATGCCACGTTCGGAAGCTGCAATTGGTCCAAAATATGGCAGCCAGATTGGTGACAGGGAGTTCCAAATTTGATTCTATTACACCTATCTCAAAATACCTACACTGGCTGCCGATTAGCTTCCAGGAACAGTATCAGGTGTTGGTTATTACCTATAAAGCCCTGCATGGCATGGGCTCAGCTTACCTGAGGGAACGCCTCCTCCCATACAATCCTTCCTGCAGGTCCTCTGGGAAGAACTTACTGCAGTTAGAGAGAACTAGACTGAAGACAACTTCCCAGAGGATGTTCTCTGTTGCCGCTCCAAAAATCTGGAATGACCTGCCGGATGAGATCCGCCATCTAACATCTTTGGAGGCCTTTAAGAAGGCAATAAAATGGATCTCTTCTGGCAGGCCTTCCCTAACTGATCTCCTTAGAATTTTCACTCTCCATTTGTTTAGCTGTACCCACCAGACTTTGACCTCAATTCATTTTATTAACCATTTTATTGGGTATCGTTTTTAATAGTATTTTAGGGTGGAGGGGAGATTGGGTAACTAAGATCTAATAAGTCTTATTATGCTTTTATCTGTTGATAGTCATGTTTGATTTTATTGTTTTTGTTTGTTGTTACCAGCCTCGATCCAACCCAGGGAGAGGTGGGAGACAAATAATAATAATAATAATAATAATTATTATTATTATTATTATTATTATTATTATTTTCTAACTAAAATATGTCAGTGAATATGGAAAACGAAACAATGACCTACAGATTGGAAATTTCAAGGCAAGGCAAGGTGATGAAGGAAGGAAGGAAGGGAGAAAGAAAAAGGGGGGAGGGAGAATGGAAGGAAGGAGAGGAGAAAGAAAAAAGGAAGGGAAGGGGGGAGGAAGAAAGGGAGGAAGAAAGAAAGAAAGGGAGGGAGAATGGAAGGAAGGAAAGGAGAGAAAAAAAGGAAGAGAAGGAGGGAGGGAGGAAGAAATGGAGGAAGAAAGAAAGGGAAGGAGAATGGAAGGAAGGAAGGAAAGGAGAAAGAAAAAAGGAAGGGAAGGAGAGAGGAAGAAAGGGAGGAAGAAAGAAAGAAAGAAAGAAAGGGAGGGAGAATGGAAGGAAGGAAGGAAAGAAAGAAAGAGAGAGAGAGAAAGAAAGAAAAAACGGAGGGAAGGGAAGGAGGGAGGGAGGAAAGGAGAAAAAGAAAGAAAGAGAGAAAGAAAGAAAGAAAGAGGGAGGGAGGGAGGGAGAAAGGAAGGAAGGAAGAAAAGAAGGAAAGGAGAGAGAGAGAAAGAAAGGGAGGAAGGGAGAGCGAGAGAAAGAAAGGAAGGAAGGGAGGAGGGGAGAAAGAAAGAAAGAAAGAAAGAAAGAAAGGGAGGGAGGGAGGAAGAGAGAGAGAGATAGAAAGGGAGGGAGGCGGCCCAGTGCCCCATTACCTGCCCTTCCGGGCCTCTCCCTGAGGCCTGTCCGGGGCGCGGGAGGCCTGCGAGGCTTAAGGAAGACGCTGTAGGCGGCGTAGAGGGAGAAGAGCAAGTAGGCGCCCAGCAGCGCTGAGCAAGCCCTCTTCCGAGTCAGCCTCATCCTTCAAGGCCCCGCGGGAGCCGCCATCTTGTTCGGGCGGAGCCAAGGCCCTGCTGCTGCTGCTGCTGCTGGCGCCCAGTGAGTGACGCCGGGAGGAGGAGAGAAGGAGTGGCTCCAAGAGAGCCTGGACTGGAGTGGAACCCACGACGATAGTGCTCCCCCGCAAAGGCACCTAGCACCTCCCTTGGGACTACAGTCTGCCTCTGCATTGCTGAAATAATCCAGTTTTGAGGCCGTTTTAACTGACTTGGCTCAGTGCTGGGGAATTCTGGGAATTGTAGTTTATTGTGGCACCCCAGAGCCATCTCTGACAGAGAAGGCTCAAGTGTCTCCCAAAAACTACACTCCCCAGGATTCCCTAGCAGTGAACCAGGGCAGGTAAAAAAGTCTCAAACGGGATTATTTCTGCAATGTGCTTTGGACCTTTGTGAGACGTTTAGCCTCCCCTTCTGTGAGGTACAACTGCAGAAATAAGCTTGTTTGACACCACTTTAAATTTCATGGCTCACTGCTGTGGAATTCTGGGAACTGTAGTTTGCTGTGGCCCCAGAGCTCCCTGACAGGGAAGGCTAAAAGTCTCACAAAACTACAATTCATAGAACTTCATGTGTCAATCTGGATTATTTCTGAGCCATGGCAGTTAAAGCGGTGTCAAACCGTATTATTTCTGCAGTGCGCATGCAGCCATTAGGTTGTACCTCTTTTCTCAAGAGGTGTTGCAAGGTGTTGTGGCTGAAGTATGAGCTACAATGCTGGGCAAGGCAGGGCAGGGGCACAACCCTTGGCCCCGCCAGCAGCAGATGTTTTGGGAACATGCAGGAACTCCGTATCAGACTATTATTCCCAGAGAATGAATGGAGCAAGTGCCCCTTGCGTTGTAGTTGCCTTTGTTGCAAGCAAGGCAAAGCTGGAGGTTGCAACACTTATGCAAGGGTGACCAGATGTCCTCCTAACTGCAAAGGAGGACGAGCAATAGCGAAAGCTTTTACATTTCTGTACCGCTTCATACTGAACTCAGCACTCTCTAAGCGGTTTACAGTCTGTAAGCCACTTGCCTCCAACAAGCTGGGTACTTATTCTAGCAACCTACAGAAGGACGCAAGACTGAGTCAACCCTGGGATCAAACTCACAACCTTGTGGCTGCAATACTGGCTGCAGTACTTTGCATTGGGGCTCCAGGGCACCACAACATATAGGAGGCAAAACAGAGCCTTTATTCTTGTGTGAATTGTACAGTGTTTGTTTTTAAGGTATTGTACTTGGATGGGATACCACCAATGAATACCAGATGCTGTAGGACAAGCTCGGAATGGGTCCAGAGTTCCCAGAATTCCATAGCATTGAAGCATGGCAGCTAAAAAGGTGTCAGGATTGATTATTTTAGCAATGTAGATGCTGCCTTTGTCTTCATCCTCTGGACACATTCCAAGCTTGTCCATATCAGCCCAAAACACACTGTAGAAATAATACAGTTTGAGACCACTTTAACTGCTCTGGCTCAGGGCTAGAGAATCCTGGGAGCTGTGGTTTATTGTGGCACCAAAGCTCTGACAGAGAAGGCTAAATGTCTCATAAAACCACAGTTACCAGAATTCCCTAGCATTGAGCCAGGGCAACTAAAGCAGCCTTAAATGGATTATTTCCGCAGTGTGTTTTGGACAATCTTTTTAAAACTGTTGGTGTTTCATATGTTTGTTAAGATGTGACATTAAGTATGTTTGCTGGTACCTGTCCTAAACAGTTACAACAGAGTTCCAGTCAGCACCTGCCGTGCTTGGGGAGCTGCCAAGGTCCAAGCTCCTTGGAAAGACTCAATATCCTAGTAATTGATTTACATTGGATTGCTTTAAACATATTGAGCACTTGTAGCACCTTTGAGACTAACTGAAAGAAAGAAATTGGCAGCATGAGCTTGTGTAGACTTCAATCTACTTCCTGCATCTGAGGAAGTAGACTGAAGTCTAGGAAAGGTCATGCTGCCAATTTCTTTCTTTCATTTACTCTCAAAGATGCTACAGGATCTCTCTACGTACTCATTCTACAGACTAACATGGCTTTATCTTTGAATTCTTATTAAGCACTCTATTTGAAAAACTAATTATTTTTAATCTGTTTTTTTCTGTTTCAGAAATCTCTTTACAGTGAAAGCAATCATGGTACAGTTTCCAAATATTAGCTTTAGAACCGTAATTTGCTCTGCTTAGAGCCAAAGTAATCTGTCTTTTTCATCTGTTAATATATTATTTCAGTTACTGAGCAAAAATAATGCATTATTTGCTGATAAAATTTAAAGATAAGACCTTTGATAAATGTTATTTGGAAATCTTTTTAAACTAATAGAGCACCAAGTATTTGTAGCATTCAGTTGTGTATGTGATTCCAAACGTCCCCTGATGATTGTTTAAAATGTAGGCAAGAGATAAAGATGTTTATATAAGATGGAGATATGTATTAATTAAAATTGAGTGCGGGGGGGGGGGGGGGGGGGGTGGAATAGTAAAAGAAAGTCTCTCTTTACAGAGTGGATTTTAATACAGGCAGCAAGACAGGAACATTATATTACATGCCCGTTTATGATTATTTCTTAACTAAGGAGATTATCGTACAGTTTAAAAATCCGAACTACCACTGCCGAAGTCAATTCGAATTCGTGATGCATCCAAATTTTATCGCACACATTTTTGCTGCTGACGCCACTGGGCAGGTGCTTCCTGGGTAACATCCGGCTAGAATCAGAGTTCAGCCGGCCTCTTTTCAAAGTTGGGAGCTTCCTGGCGTTGCAAATCAGCTGGCTGAACTTGGATTCTAGTTGAATGTTACCCAGGATGCACCCACCTACTTGTTGTCATTCTTGTAAAAAACGCATGCGATAAAATCCAGATGTATCCTGAATTTGAGTTGAATTTGGTAGCAGTAATTCAGCTTTTTAAAGTCCTAAGAAACAGAAAAAAGGGTTTTGAAAAAATTAAAATCTTGTTAGATTGGCCCTTATAGGTTATAGGTATAAAGAAACAAATTGTGGATTCATAGTCAATAAATCCCAGTAGAATAGCTAAAAAATAATCTTCAATAAGAGAAATCGGGGGGGAAATAAATCACCAGGTACAAATGATATCCCAATTGAACTGCTATAGTGCACACAAGCAGAAGAAATTTTAATGTTAACTAAAATATGCCAACAAATATGGAAAACAAAGTGATAGCCAACAAACTGGAAATGCTCAATATATATGCCAATCCACAAGAAAGGAGATACAAAAGGCTGCAACAACTATAGGACCAAAGCATTAATATCCCATGCAAGCAAATTCATGCAACATAGAATCCAATCATACCTGGAGAGAGAAATTCCAGAGGTACAAGTGGGATTCAATAAAGGAAGAGGCACTACAGACCACATTGCAAACATACAATGGCTAATGGAGTGCACCAAGGAATTCCAGGAAAAAAACCCCTGCATGTGCTTTATAGACTATAGCAAAGCACATGACTGTATATATCATGAAAAGCTATGGAACGCTCTAAAGCCACTGCATTTTGTAGTCCTGCTGAGAAATCTTTACCAAGGACAAGAAGCTACTGTCAAAACATAATACAAAGAAACAGAATGGCAAATGGATCAGGCAAGGCTGCATTCTATCACCCTATCTGTTCAATTTATATGCCAAAAACATCATAAGAAAAGCAGGGTTAGATTCAGAAAAAGCAGGAGTAAAGATAAGAGGAAGGAACATCAACAACCTAAGATAGATGGATGAGACTATAATATTGGCAGAAGACATCACAGACTTGGAACAGCTACTAAGAAAGGTCAAAAATGAAAATGTGATGGCAGGCTTAATGATGAACATAAAAGAAAACAAAAATAATGACCACAGAAGAAATACATAAATTCAACCTTGACAATGAAGAAATCAAAATAGTTAAAGAACTCCCATACCTAGGATCAAACACTTAACAGAATGGTGACTGCAGTCATGAAATAAGAAGAAGACTACGAATAGGAAGGGCAGCTACAGTATGAAAGAACTAGCAAAAGATCCTGAAGAGTAAAGATACACAACTGAGCATTAAGTTAGAATCATCCAAGTCATTGTATTCCCCATCACCTTGTATGAATGTGAGAGCTGAACAGTGAAGAAAGCAGACAGAAATAAAATCAACTCATTTGAAATGTGGTGCTGGTTAGGATACCATGGACAATCAAAGAGACAAATGGGGTCCTGGAATAGATCAAGTCTTAAATCTTCTTGGAAGCCAAGATAATCAAATTGAGGCTGTCATACTTTGGCCACATAATGAGAAGCATGGATCACTGGAAAAGACATTAATGTTAGCAAAGGTAGAGGACAGAAGAAGAAGAAGAGGAGGAAAGCCATATGCCAGGTGGATGCACTCAATCAGGGAGGTCATAGGCATGAATTTGCAGGACCTGAGCAGAGCAGTGGAAGATAAGAGTTCTAGGAGATGTCTCATCCACAATGTCTCCATGAGTTGGGATTGACTCGAGGACAACTAACAACAACAAGAAAAAGGCAATCAACTAGTTCTTTTGTAGATGCCAGACTGAATCAGTTAGTTTCACAGAAAATACATTCTATAAAGAAAGGAATGTAAACTCTTCCAGAAATATGACCTGGCTTGTGTATATACAGGTAGCAACCATGCCAGTACACATTTGTTATTGGCCTTAGGGTTCAGCAAATAAGAATTCATGCAGAAAACTCAGCTGAATTCAGTGAAATGTCTGTCTACTAGGCATGGCTCGAGGTAGTCAGGACTCAAGAGCATAGTGCATGCAACTTTTTTATGTGTTACCATTTTTTTAAAAATACAAGCATCAGAAACTAACAGAATTGTTAACATCCACTGTTTAAAAAAACCTGTACTTCATCTCTTCAGTAAGGGCTTCATCCAGGAAGACAGTACTTTCTGCCTTGTTACATAAAACCCTATGAAATTTTATCTCCCTGTCAAACACTTGGCAAGAAAAAATCAAAGTACTTGTACCTCCTAAATCAGAGTATTGTACAAGCTTGACAATTTGCTGATGTGTGGATAATCTTCTGAGATGAGCAAAGGAAGATACAATTGTCTTCTAGTAAATTATAATTTGGTTTCAGAAAAAAGAAGATAGTTTCAAGGATCCAGAAGGTAAAGCTTTCTTTTTCTTGAAGCTGTGCATTAAATTAGGGGTGAGCAAATTGTGTCTCTAGACTGGTATTCTTATGGGCTCTGGTTGGTATAGCATTGGTGAGGAATGCTAGGAGAATCAGTATGATCTATCAACATCAGTATGATCTGTCAACATCTGGAAGTCCACACTTTGGTGTCCTGTTTTATTTAATGTGTAAAAGGATCTTGTAGCACCTTTAAGAGTAACTGAAAGAAGGAAGAAAGTTAGTCTGAAAGGTGCTACAAGATCCCCTTGCACACTGATTTTCCACACTAACATGGTTATGTCTTTGAATTCTGTTTTACTTTGTTATTAAATTTAGTCAGTAAAATATTTCTGTCTCAACCTCTGGGTGGTATGCAATTAAAACAATATAAATAGTTAACAATCTCAGATAAAAGCAGTTATTTACCAGCATGGAACTGCATTAAGCATTCTGCACCATCTCTTTGAGCACAAATGTTGTTGAATTTCTCTCTTTGCTGAATGCAAAGTTATCATTTTGCCAATATTTATCCTTCAAAGAGACTAGAAATAAAAAGATAAAACATGAGCAATTATCCAAATAAAACTAAGTTCTTCAAAGAAGGCATTGATATTGATGAGGTGAATGCTTAATCTTGTTAACAAACTATATTAATTGTATTAATAGTTTTTTTTTACTTTTACTTTAAAAAATATCCTTACTTTTAGCACCTGTTAACAAAGTGGCTAACATTAACTAACAAGAACAACAATAACCTTGCTTCTTGAACTTGTTCTCTTCAACTACCCTTGTTAGCTTATGTGATAGTGGAGACCGCCATCTTTTTTTGGTGCTCTGATTCTGGACAGTCCGTCCCAGTGTGGAGGTGCATCTGATATCAGTGTTGGAGTAATTCACACTATGTTAAAAATGGTTTGGAAACCAGTTTAAAAGCAGGTCGTTCATACTTGCATTGGGTTTTCCCAACCCGAATCGGGGGGGGGGGGGGGGGGGGGGGGGCTGGCTGGTGCCAACCCCCCTTAACCTGGTGCTTTTGAAACTGAGGCATTTTCCATGGTTTTTTTTCCCAAAAGTACCAGGTTTTTTTTTACCAGCCCCAAATGGGAACTGCTATCAGTTCAGTTTGGAGCACAGGAAGGGAGGGGTTAATGTACAGGGGGCAGATTATGCCCACCCCTTTGCTCTCTCTCTTCCAGCGAAAGCCAAAGCCATGGAGGGGTTTCTCGGAAGATCCCATTAGACGGTGTAAATAAAAAAATAAAATAAAATTTGTCAGCTTTTGCACATTTGTGCTATTTCATGGCTGCAGGAGACATTACCTTTAAATACTGGCATCATTGGTATGACAAAGGTATGCATGATTTGATTGACATTTTTTTAAAAAAACCTATCATTGGGGTTGGGGTAGGAGTCTGAAGAATCAAGGGTTCTTCAGAGGGGCTTGCCATCCCCATCCTCCAAGGCTAACAGGAAGGGAATCCTCCCAAGGAGAAGCTATCACAGGGGTTTCTTGGCAAGGGGTCCTCAGAGGGGCTTGCCATTCCCATTCTCCAAGGCTGACAGGGGGAGTCCCCCCAAGAAGAAGCTATCATAGGGGTTTCTTGGCAAGGGAGTTTCTAAACCAGGAAAATGTCACCCAAACAGTGTCATGTAGATTCACATCATTTGATTGACATTTAAAAAATACCCACCAAGAATGATTGAAATGGCAGCTCCATTTTAAATCAATACAAATGGTAATGTGAATGTCAAGAGAGTTAAATTGAACATCTTTTTCCTGCAGTTTGTGCCTTTAATTCTTGTATTTTAATGTAGTTTTTAAGCATTTTTTAAAATTGTATTTTGAAAACCACTTTGAGCCAAAACAGATGACCCTGAAAGGTAGCTTGATGCTGCCTTTTTTATTGATGGATCAGGGCTGCAGCAACCGTGTGTGATGGCCCTGATCCAGCTGTTTGCCGGTGCAAAAAGAAGCGGCAGAAAGCCACCTCTTTTTGAGCTGGCAAAATGCAGGCTTTTCCACTGCTGCTGTGGCTTTGCAGCACTCTGACATGCGGCATATGAACGCTGTCCACCAGGGCACTGCAAAGCTGCTTGCTATGCAGCCAGGTGGGTGGCTTCATGGTCATTTCCTGCCAGCTTGGGGCATGCATCATCTAAATGACATGCCCCCAAGCCTCTGGGAAGCTGCTGCAAAAGGAGCATCAGTTTTGCCCCCTTTTTGTTATAAAGTACAGGAAAGTATCCAAACATTAACTGAATAAATATATTCCAGGTGTGATTGTACAATACATTGAAAATTCAAACTAGTCGGATACTCTTGCTTTCATAGGACTTTACTGTGTAGTAGAAAGAACTGGAAAAACAACTCCTAAGTATTCCTTACCTATGAAAACCCTATGAAATTCATGAGGTCGCCATAAGCTGTCAGTGGCTTGATGGCACGTACGCACAAAGAGAGGTTCTATACAAGGATGATGTGCAAATTCATGGAATCTTCTCTGTTTTTCTGAATCTGTTAACCGTCTTGCAAGACCTGCTGCCCGTTTTATAAAAAACAAACAGAACAAAGCAAGGAAGGTTGTATGGGATTCCTTCCAACTCTAACAATTCAGTGATTCTTTTTGAATGCCCAGGAGACTTGTGCATCACTGGGTAGCTGAAGTGAATCCGGAGGTTTTTGGAAAAGTGGATTTCTCAGGTTTTATGACTCTGATTTTTGAGAGTTCACTGTCTAGAAGAGGAACAAGAAGTCATTATCTTCTTTAGTATCCATCCTTGTAAAGACAGGGATTTACTATTAAAGAACAACAGTTTACTTGTGGGTTGTCACTGGGATTCAGATTTCAGTTACAGTTTAAAGAAGGATTAGGGTTTGTGGTCTTTGCATCATAAAAGGTAAGGAAGCACACAAAATGCTGGAAACCAATTGTGGCACCATAAATTGATTTGAGTTCTGTCAGGCAATGGATATGGAATACAAGCCCATGTTTAGAGTTATGGTTTGTTATATTCTGTTATGCAGACTAAAAATAGTGTCTGCTTACATGTCTAACGTTTTAAGAGATGACTAATTGGTATATTAAGGCTTCAAACAACTCCACACATTGCTTTGCCTGTCAAATATATCTTTTTTGAGTCTTATTATGAAGGAAGCTGTTACCCATTTCAAAATGCCCTGCAAACTGTTTCTTTTAAAAAAAGAATGTAGAGGAATAGTTCAAAACTATTTTTATTACCATATTGAAAAGTGCATTATAGTTTGCTCTTTTGTTGGGTTTCAAAAGAGCCCAAATTAGGGCATTTTAAAGAGATCTTGATTAGCACAACTTCCTAGAGGAAATGGTGTCAGTGGGAGGATAACAATTAGCCCAAATAAGCCACAGTGCTCCAATAGTTACTTTCAGGAATAATTTCTAATCAGAGCAATTTCCATTTTTCAGCTCTTTGATTCCACAAGCTATATATCATCTTGTGAGAAAATAAAGAAGGCTGTCATCTTGCACCCCCTGATCTGGGAATAAGCCCAAATGAACCCAGTTGGACTTGCAAATGTATAAAAAGCACTATTATCGGTACATAGTGAATTAAAATAATTTTTCTTAGCCACCCTATTTTTCTAGCAATAGCAATTTCATCTTTCAAGTGCCAGTCCTTATATAGTACCCCCTCCTTTTTTTGAAGGCTTGGAAAAACTATGATGCCTGCAGAAGTACAATTTTTTTTAAATTTTTTTTTAAATGGTAGCCCTCCCAAACAGTCCTAATGAAAAAGGACCATATTCAGTGAATACTTATAGTTGCGACAGGGGGGTTAAAATGGAGTATCCTGGATGAGGGCATGGCTGACTGCCACCCTAAACTACTTTACATTGCATCATTTTGTTGCAAGTCCCATTTGCATGTCGTTGTTACTGAAAAGTTGTATTAAATCTTTCATCTAAGGAACTTTGAACAATAAGAAATGGAATCTGGTCATTTCATTCTTAGTAATAATCTTTAAAAGATTAAGTTGAGATATGGTAATATAATCAAGGTAATATAGAGTGTATGAGGTTGGGAATATTTCAATCTGGTTATGAAATATGACATTTCCTCCAGAATTCCTGAAGAAAACCCTGTGAATGTAGGCTATACACAACATGGCCCAAGAACAGATGGATATCTTGGTAGACCTTTTCTTTTTCATCTAGAAAGAACACTTGTTGAGTAGCCAAACAATGATGTCTTAGACATGACCAGAATAAGCATCTGCTGTATTTGATCATTTATTAATTACTCTGAAACTGTTACACATTGGTATAATGTTTATTATTTTGCCCTTTATTAAAGAAGTTATTTAGAATATTAAAAATGAAATTATATAAAAGTACTCTTATGTATGCATTTTTGCATGTGACAATACTATGAGAAATTTGAAATTGCTTTTATATTTATAAGGAGATGAATGTAATTGGCTTCTACTAGGCTTCTGCTTGGTGCATTTAACCTAACATTGCTATAATAAAGTTTAGCCTCCTTGAATGATAAGATTTATAGAGTATCTTGATTACCAGAGGCCTTTTACCATCTTTGGTCCCGTCTATTTCTATGATTCTATACTGAATTTTTTGTTGGGCTTCCCTTTTGATGGAATGGGAATTTAACCTTCACTGAAGCCATTTTCTGAATCATCAGATCAGGGCTGGACCAAATCTCGTCAGTGTATTCACTACATAGCATCTATGTAGTGCTTCTGATATAGAATGGGTTTGCACATTTCTTAATAGTCAGTATGAGAGAATGCAAGTATTAGCCATTTCTTGAAAAGGGGGAATGTACTCTGGAGACAGTGGCTTGTTTAGGGCTACGAAGCAATTCCTGGTCCAAATGAGCTTTTCCAGGTGCACAATAATTAAACTACAGATTAGGGCAGGAACAGGCAATGTGGAACCATCCTGATGTTCTTGTATTTCAACCCTGCGGATTTTTCACCACTGGTAGTATCAAATACGGCTATTGGAAGTAGCAGTCCAAAGATATCTGAAGACCTGGACTTTGCTGACAGACACTTAGGTTATATCTTTAAGAACAAAAAAATGATTGAATTTCAAGTTTTACATAAATTCTCAGATGTATATATTAAAAAGTCTATCAATGTCCTCTAGATGAGCAAGCTGCAAACTATTTGCTCTATTTTGAGCTAAATCAAAAGCTATCAGACTACAATAGAAATGGCAAACAGGAGAAGCCAAGGATATGAGATGTAACATCCCAGTACTTCAGGAATTATTTTTCAGTAGATAAAAGATGTTCAAGGGCACTGGTAATGAAATCATTTCCACTGATTCTTTTGAATGGCTCATAGGTACAAGAAAGGCAGCTGGGATACAAAACGCTGCAACTGTGTATAATTTGCACTGTGAATATTATTTCAAAGGAAGGCAGACCAAACTGCAGTGGGAAAAGGGGTAGAAAATGATCCTGTATTTTCATGTTGATTAAATGTTGGGTTTTTGTAACCCTGGAGATGGAGTTTGCATCTAAATAAATATAAAAATGTATTTATTTTTCAGATCCCATTGATAATTATGCACTCTCCAGGATATAAAAATGCCCATGTTCACAGGAAGGCTTGTGGATTCGAAATCAATAGTAGTCTATCATAAAACTCATGTCCATGTGAGGTGTAACATTTGTTCTGAGCAGTTTTCAGGCCATCCTTGCTTGTGAAAAATGTAACTAACACAAAGTCAGTAGATTTGTTGGAACAATTTTTGTCCCAGGGTTTTTTTGAGTGGGCGGACTCTATTTTTTTTTTTTTTAAAAAGACACAAAACCACATTATTAGGCAGGTAACCTGGGGATATTGGCAAGCATTGCAGTTAAGGATTTGTAACTTAAGTGTTACGGATCCATAATTTCTCCATATTTACTAACACTGCATAGTCATAATTGTGGCACTGTTTGCCACAATTGTAAATGCTGTCCCAAACTTACATTGCCAGGCAGCAGTTGAACTGACAAATGGAGGTCTGTTCAGCTGGCTGTGACATTGCTCACCCACCTCCAGCTCCTAAGGCTGTGACAATCAGTAGCAGGTCTTTGTCACAATTCCTTGCTCACTGGTAGGGATGGTCCTAGAAATGTCATCTTCCTGCATCCCAATCACCAGCTGAACAGACCTCCATTTCTTAGTGTGGCTGCTGTTTCATTAAGTAGGTTGAGGGAAATCGTCGGGCCAGGAGATGTTACCTACTAACAATTTGTAAGTAACTAGCAGATGTAGAATATGGGTCCTTTTTTGCAACTTTGAATAACAGTGTTGTAAAAAAAAAAGTTCTAGGTCTGTGAATTGTGCAACTCAAACACTATTTACTGTTTACAAATATATACGGAACATTCAGAATCTAAAAACTTGGTGTATTCATGTTTGACTTCTAGACAAATGGAATGTAAGTTCTTTCAACATTTGTATTTTTGATGCAAGTTCATGATAAAAAAACTGTTTTGTAAGGGTCTTATGTACAAGGCCACATAATTAACTGAAATGACTTCTAAAAATTTGAGAAATCATTATTGTGTGATGTCATTTAATAGAGGAGGGTGAGTATATAGGGACTACCAAGATGTGAACCTGCACTCTAGAAGTACAGTCGGTCTTAATATCCATGAATTCAACCATCAAAATAAACTAAAACGCAAACCTTGATTTTGCCATTTTATGAGGATGCAATTTTACTATGCCATGGTATTTAATGGGCCTTGAGCATCCACAGATTTTGATAACCCCAGCAGATACCAGGAGCCGATCCTAACACTCTCTTGGTGGAAGGAAAAATATCATCACAATATTTATTAAGATGAGATAACTTGTCTTTAATAGGGTAATTTGGCTGCTGAAACAAAAAACCAAGATATGTATACTATAATCAGTTCTTATACTGAGATGCAACACGGCATAGTAGTTTGAGTGTTGGACTGTGACTCTGGAGACCAGGATTATTGAACTGCATCTGCCTCTTTCTTTCTTTTTGTGCAAGTGAAATCTTGAGGCTATATGTCTGTCCTTTCAGAAACACCATATACTGACAAAAAGATTCATGGAGAAGAAACTGTTTGGATGTAGCACCAGTTAGGAGAGGTTCATTTTTCTTCTTTGAATCTGCAGGAATCATTGTTAAATCCACCTGGAAAATTATTTTATTTATATTTTCCTGTAAGCCCCCCAAAACTTAGAACCTCTATAGAGAGTGCAGGTGTGGTTTCACCTCACTAATGGATTTATGATTGCAGTTTCTTTCTCTTTCTTGTGTCAATAGAGTGTATTATAATCATACTTAGCATTTATGTAGAACACCTGTGCTATCATTTTCATTCATAGGCCAAACTGAGTTGTTCTATTCTGATCTACACTCTCTAATTATTCAGAGACATAGCTGTGTTAGTATGCAAAGGGATCTTGTAGTACCTTTGAGATTAACTGAGGGGATGAACAGATTGCCCCTAAGGGGTGGCCTGCAGCCGCCCTTTTATTCTCCAGATCAGTGCCATGGCAACTACATGCTGCAGCCCCGAGCTGGCCTTTCCGCAGCACAAAAAGGAGCCACAAAAAGCAGCTCCTTTTTGCATGGCTGAAGGGCACCGTAGCCTCTGATGCCATGCCCCACTCTGCCCCGATGCCAGCCTTTATTGCTGATCTACACAACCTGTGAGTGAAAGAAGTCAACAGCTTCTTTTCCTCAGGCCCCATCTGCATGGGACAAAAATCATGTGTTCCTGCCACTCTGGCATTGTCCTGTTCAGACAACATAAAAAAAACAGTCTGCCATAATAGCCTCCATTAGACTAAATTAACCATATTTCATAAATAGTATTATTTCTAACACTTTGCCTCCCAACAGGCTTCAGTAGTCATTACCAATGGTTAGGTTTTTTTTTTATAAATTCATGTTTTTATAAATACATTCCCTTTCTCCTCCCACTGAGCCTTGCCCCACTCACACCATCTAGTCAGCATTTTAAAGGGACACAGGTGAACACCACAGCCTGTTTCTACCCAATAGCAGATGTTTGTGGTGTAACCCCCCCCTTTAGGGTGTCACCCAGTACAGCCCACACACCCCTAGTGACACCCCTAAGCAGGCCCACTAAATCAATGGTAACTTGGTAGATCAACACATATGCAAGTTCCATTAATTGAATGGCTCTACTTTAGTTGGGACTAACAAGAGAGATTGTGTGTGAGATTCCTACTTTCTCCTGAAATATCACCCACTTATATGATCCATTGATGTAGCCTGATGCGGGTCCACTGGACTAGCAGATGTTGAAGAGATCATAAAGTTGTATTATTTGAGCAGTGGGATACAGAGTTTGGCTTTGTTGGCTAAGACATTTGTCTAAGGTCTGGTGACACAATGTAATAAACAGCATTCAAACATCCCTTGCATCCTCTGTGTGAAAATGTGGTTTTTGATATGGATATCAATATATGCCAATATTTGAATTTTAAAATCAAGTTACAGTACTTAGTACACTTGCTATGCAATGCCATGAAAAGAACAACGTCAAATGACTTGTTAACAAGATGTTTCCAAATAAGGCTTTTATTATGCAATCACATTTTGCAGCCCTACCACTGAGAGCTAGCATAGTGTAGCAGCTTGAGTGTTGGACTAGGACTCTAGGAGACCAGGGTTCAAATCCCTACTCAGCCTTGGACAAGTCACATTTGGCCTTAGAGGAAGGCAGTGGGAAACCTCTGACCAAATCTTGTCAAGAAATCCCCACAACAGGGTTGCTTTAGGTTCACATAAGTTGGCAACGACCTGAAGGCATATAACAAACCATTAGACAGTGAGATGCAGCTGTGTCAGGCAACAATTTATCAGTACAGTACAGTGAAAGGTGGCAAATAACTAATTTGTTATTCTATTTTTACTGCCTGAGATAGTAAGAAACACTAGCAGGATTTTCTGCCAATGGACTGGTTTTAGGTACTAGATGTCTTGATTTGAGTGAGTGGGGGTATTATTTGCTTCTCTGCCTCAGGCAGGAGAATTCTTAGATTGCCTGTATGCACATTTCCCCTTTCTTATTTGAGGAATTTTATGGGAGTTCTACCTATCATTGCTTTCCATTTGCAAATCTGCACTGTTTTTCCACCACTTCTTCCAATTTTCCACCCTCCCTAAGTAAGTTAAGGAAGAAAAGGGACAAAGAACCTTTCAACTGGTAGTGCTAGAAGCTATCTGTCTGAAAGCATTCTGTGTAAAAAGGCTGCACTACCTATATTTTTCCTTCTGAATACTGGAGAGCGGAGAAGCAGGATTGAACAAACACCAACCTGTAAACTACAAATAAACATCATCATTCAAATTAGCATGCGAGGACACAAAACTGAATGTACCTCATTTTCAGAGGTGCCTGCATAATTCTAGCAACTCATTTTCCCACCAGCTCTTTGCTTTATCTTGATTGTTCCAGTCACATAAGGGCAGTACATCTTGAGCAGGAATGCAAATCTCCCCTAGGAATATATACCACAAAGGAAGTGGAAATTCAGGACATCCTGAAGAAAATGCAAGACCTCTCCTGACCCCAATGCCACCCTAGAGGTTTGAGGTATTCTGATCCCCAAATTAAACTCTAATAGAACTCAGGAGGTCAGCAAGCTCTTGATGATTCATATCCAAGAATGCCACTTTCTGAATAGGAATGGAATATCCCCAAAATTTGTTCTACGGAGTTTAATGAATGTTAGATAACCTCTCCTGTCCCATTGGAAGAGTTTTCACTAGCTTGCCTAGCAAAGAAAATATATTCTTTGTTTCACATCTGTCTTGATACTTACTAAAATAACCTAGTAAGACTGACTTCTACCCAGTGTTCAAGAAATAACATTTTTAGATTACATTTTCCAGAATACCTTATAGTTTTGGGAATTGGCATCCTAAGTGTAAGTTCCCCTAGCTCTCCTAGTTCTATCTATATGTTAGTGTTTTACAACCAAGGTGGGCTAGTTACTTTATACACTATTTTATTTTACCGTGTGCAGATTTTAAAAAGTTCCTTTTAAGAGGAAAGGAGCATCACCCTTTGACTCCTTATTTATGGATGATTTCAGCATATCATTGTATTCATCTTAAAATAACAATCCACTTCAAAGTAACATTTCAAGCTGTGTTTCATAAGCCTTATGAGGTATGCTAGATCCTTTAACAAAATAAATAAATAAAAATAATAAAAAATCAAGGAAGCCTCCTCATGTGGAATTTCAACTTTGTCAAATTTTGAGGGATCTACCATGATCTCTCAAAGAATTATTGCTGGTACAGGGATGCGGACATTGTATTTTATTATCATAGGATTTATAGCTGGACGTTTAAAATTGTTTTTAATGTTTTAGATAGGTTGGCGGCATTTTAACAACAATATTCAGTGTCTTACTATTATGTTTTTACTTCTAGGGATAGGTGCAGTAAATGCACTTCTGGAATTTTCTGCATTATGTGTCAGATGGCTTTCTTGAGGAACCTTGATATCTCTTACTTTTCCTCAGACACAGTTGTCTTGTACCATCTCTGAACAGCAGCATGAAAGAATCCTACTTAGCTCCAATGCAGGGCCTATTTCACAGCTTTCTGTTTGTGTGTTGTTTTGCCAAAAAAATCTTTTCCAAAACCCAGAACATTTATGGTGACCTAAAGAGGCAACCAATACAAAAACCAGGTACAAATGTTCAATTAAGAAAAATGTATGTTATAGAAACTTTGTTAGCTTTTAACAACATGCCTTTTCATGTTTTTGTTGCAACAAACTAACACAGCTACACATCTGAAAAATATTAACTTTCAGTGTGTGTGCATGTGCCTTCAAGTTCGATGTCCCAGTCATAATACCCATATTGGATCAGTGATTTCAGAACATAAGGTCTGCTATAAACAGTTGGTAGTAGCAATAACTAACTTTTCCCAGTAAATTGTTTCCTTTTGTAGTTCTATTGTGTTTTTAAAACTAATTTGCCAAGAAAAAAACTTTTAAAAAGTTATAGCATTAGATATGCCAGTGGGAAGACCCACAGTCATTATATAGGTTATATAGGTATTCAAAAGTCAAGATTAGCAAGCAAGAGAACCATCATAGTAAATATATTATGATGGTTCTCTTGCTTGCTAATCTTGACTTTTGAATAAACAATTGTACTACACAAAATTGTGCAGAGCTTCAGCCACAGTTATGACAGTTAATAGCATGATCTCTTCTGTAAATGAGTTGCAATAGACAATATAAATAGAGTTTTATGTTGTCTTGGACTTTTAAAAAGGGGCTTATGCATAATAATGCAGGTAGTGTTTTTATACTTTATGATGCAAAATTCACCTGTGCTTTTCACAGCTTGCCTTTTTTGGCTGCATAGGTGAATGTAATTATGCTTCAGTCTAATGAAGTTGTTTCCTTGATATTCTAGTGAAACTCTAAAGCTCTTATGACTTTCTCATCTAATGTTTATGAGCACTTTGGATCACTTGATGCAATGATGCTGTTTAGAATATGGCAAACAAGTAATTTCTGTTTGTTTAAGTACAAGTTCAGCACCGGAATTACTTTTGTTCACTCTATTAGAAGAACTTCAGTGGCTAATTTTGCTGGATCCCTCTGCAATCAGTTATCTTAGTGATTATGATATTTTTATGGGCTGGCCATCTGGGATGGGAACTGGAGACTCTGTACTAGGTGGATCATTACCACCTTGTAGATGTGTTTGAGAAAATGATGTATATGTGTCTTTGCATGGGGGAGTATGTGGGATACCACATGCCAAGGAAGAAGTCAAGGTAGTCACCAACCAGAACAAGAAGAAAAGAAAGTTGTTGGTGGTTGGGGACTTATTGCTCAAGGGACAGAGGCACCTTGGCAGCCTGACAAGATGAATCAGCCTTCCTGGCACACATATCTGAGCTGTTACTGACAACTTGCCAAAACCCATCAAGAACACAGATCAGTACCTCTTTCTCCTTATTCATATGGGTACCAGCAACACAGCCAAGAACACCTTTGAGCTGGTCACCTCTGACTGTGAAGCTTTGGGCAGAAAGCTGAAGGGGTTTGAGGCATAGGTAGTATTCTCATCAGTTCTGCCAGTGAAGGATCGAGGACTACACAGGGATAGGAACATACTGAAGTGAATGACTATGCAGATGGTGTAGAGGTTTCACTTCTGGGACCATGGTCTTTGCCTCTTAGACAGGACTGCTGGCAAAAGATGAGCTACACCTCACAAAGACCAGGAATAATGCCTGTAGCAGTAGCATGGCAAGTCTGATAAAGAGGGCTTTATACTAAATCTTGGGGGATGGGGAGGTGGGGGTGGAGATGATAGTTCAAACATCAGTCCAAAGGGAAGCTCTAAACACAAGGATGTTTAGAGGAGAGGCTGAGGGAGAAATTGGAATCGACAGAAAAACTTGCAGTAAATTAATAGGTGAGAACAAACAAAGATTCAAATGTCTATATACCAACACACACAGGTTTTTTTTTTTTTGGGGGGGGGTGCAAGATGAATATGAAATCCTAGGGCAGGACCATAAATATGACTTTATAGGTCTAACAGAGACCTGGTGGGATGACTTCCATGATTGGAATATTAAAATTAAAAATATAACCTATTCAAAGAGAATAGATGTGGCAGTAAAGAAGGAGGAGAAACACATATGTCAAAGATAAATTCAGTTGTACCAATGTCCATGAGAGTGAATGGAGTAGACCAGGTGATAGCTTTTGGATAAAAACAAATAGAGAAGTAAATAAATACAGCATTATGTTAGGAAGTTTACTATAGGCCACCATGCCAAGAAGAGGTGGTGGACAATGCTTTGCAAAAACACATTTCAGATATCTCAAAGATGCAAGACTTAGTTACTGGCGACTTCAGTTATCCTGACATCTACTGGGAAAGTAACATAATGGAGAGGATCTCCAGTAAATTCCTGATGTACCTTGAAGATAGTTTCCTATTTGACAAGACAAAGGAAGGGACAAGGGGATTGGCATCCTGGATTTCAACCCAACTAATAGGGAAAAGTTAGATTTCAGGAAAAATGATTTTAACAAGTTCAGGGAAATTCCAGGTAGAATCCCATGGCTAGACATGCTAAAGGGGGAAAATACGTAGGAGTTTATCAGACAGGGCAATTTGGAAGTATAATCCAATGGCAATCTGAATGCAATCATGGGGTTTAACGTTATTGCGTGATAACCCACTACATGCAAATTCGGGCAATGGAAGTCAGTCCGAGTGCAATCATGGGGTTTCACGTTATTGCGTGATAGACTGCCACACACAAACTTGGGCAATAGCATGCTATTTTTGGGCAATGGGGAGCCAGTTTGAATGCAATGAGCATTCACGTAATTTCACTAAACTAGCAAATTCATGTGAATGCGTTCTGGCCCCACTTTCTTTTCATTCGAAATTAAGAGAAATTCCTTGTGTGTGATAAACTCCCCAGTGAGGGTGGGAGTTCTTGAAGAAGGAATTGCAAAAAGAACAGTTACAAACAATCCTAAGGAAGAAGAAAAAATGTCTGAAAAAGCCAATGTGGCTTCACAGCAAACTCAAGGTGGAAAAGAAAAGAAAAAGGAGTATGTATATAGAATGGGTACCAGATCCTGTCTGATCTTAGAAGCTAAGCAGGGTCAGCTTTGGTTAGCACTTGAATGGGAGAAGTCCAATGAATACCAGGTGTTTTAGGCTATAATTCAGAAGTGGGGACTGGCAAAATCATCTCTGAGTATTCCTTGCCTAAGAAAACCCTATGAAATTCATGGGGTCATTGAAAATGACAGGTGACTTGAAGGCAGAAATACACACACATCCCATAGAGTGGAAGAAGGGACAAATCTCCAAGGAAGAGTACAGTTGTGTAGCCCAAGATTGCAGGTATAGTAGAAGGAAAATGAAAGCTCAGAATTCATGGGAGCTAGCTAAGCAAGCAAAGAGCAACAAAAAGGGTTTTTTCCAGTTACATTAGAGGCAAGAGAATGATCAAGGAGACAGCAGGGGTGCTGTTCAATAGATGGTAAATGCTAACAAATTACAGTGAAAAAGCAGAACTACTCAATATCTATTTTCCTTCATTTTTTTTCTCAAAAAGAACTGTGTGCTTCTATATAGTAGCAGAGATCTTGACAAGAGGACTGAATTGCAGATCAAGATGGATAAGGAGTTAGTCAAGAGTCACCTAAGCTAACCAAAGAGTTCAGTTCTACAGTGCCAGGTGAACCACAGCACAAAGTACTGAAGGATCTTGTTGATGTATTCTCTGAACCTCTTGCTATAATTTTTGAGAAATCTTGCAGAACAAGTGAAGTGCCAAAGGACTGGAGAAAGGCAAACATTTCCCTCACTTGAAAAAAGGTTTTTTTAAAAAAAAGATCCAGGAAACTACAGACCAGGCAGCCTGACCCCAATAGCAGGAAAAACATTAGAAAAGATTATACAGGAGTCTGTCTGCCAGTATCTTGATGACAATGCAGTGATCAGTAGGAGCCAGCATGGGTTTGTCAAGAACAAATGATGCCAAACTAAGCTTAGATTTTTAAAAAAGAAAATCAGGTCACTAGTTTAGTAGGGGGTGGAAATGCTGTGGATGTCATTTATTTGGATTTCAGCAAAACATTTGATAAGGTTCCCCATAATAGTTTGATTAGCAAACAGATGAAATGTGGAATAGATGGGAACATTGTCAGATAGATTTATAATTGGTTGGAGGACTATATTCTTTGCTGGTCAGGCCTCATATGGGGTACACTGCTCAGCTCTGCACACCTCATTTTAAGAAGGATATGGACAAGTTGGAACAGGTTCAAGGAAGGGCAATGAGTAAGTGTTATGGAGAACAAAACACATTAGGAAAGATTGAAGGAGCTGGGCATGTTCTGCTTGGTGAAAAGAAGATGGGTGGCATGAATGCACTCTTTAAATACTTCAAGGGCTGTCACAGAGAGAAGGGAGCAGGTCTGTTTCCTGCTGCTTCACAGGTTAGGACCATGTCTAATGGTCTGAAATTACAGGAGAGTAGTTTCTGATTGAATATTAGAAGGAACTTCTTGACAGTAAAAGTGGTTTGGTAATGGAACCTATTGCTGAGAAGATGGTGGGGTCTCATCTGGATGTCTTTAAAAAGAGGATGAACAGCTATTTGCTGGGAGATGCTATAGCTTGAAACCTTGCACTGAGCAGGGTCTGGACTCAATGGCCCATGAGGCCACATCCAACTATACGATTCTATAGTAGTATGATTACTAAACTGAAATGGTCTGGTAGCCAATAAAGTTGTAATAAGGGAGAACGAGAACTGTGCTGTATCATGAATGCTATCAAATGAACAAGATGCATATGTGAGATGCCATGCTTCCCATCCTACATAGAACAACATAGATGGATTTTAGAAATGTCACGTGAAACCCAATCACACTCTACTGGGAACCCCAGACCCTCATAAAACTGTAATTGGCTATCCCTGCCATAGTATGTTTAGTGTATCCTTGATAGTAACATCTTTTTGGAATGCTGTCTTATTCCATGAAAAATCCTTGGAGGGTGGTGGATTCTCCCTCTCAGGAGTTCTTTAAACAGAGGTTGGATGGACATCTTTCTAGAGTGCTTTAGTTGTGGTTCCTTGCAGCTCTGCAATTCTATGATTGTATGATTCTAAGTCAAGTATAAATACATTTATCCAATAAAGTTTTATTTCTGCTGTTGCTGCTGCTGTGCTTTATTATTTACCAAGCATGTAAAATTTCCTAAGGATTGTACAGATATTGAAATATAGGAGAAGCTCACATTTTAATAGGCATATTTCAAAAGGAAAAAAGGGACAGGGAGGGAAAGGTCAGTAAGCAAAGGAGCAGCAGTTCCTTCTCTGCTAACAGATGGAATGAGATTAGTCACCATTCCATATAGATGGTCTTTCTGGAAATGAAGGCTAAAACAAATTTCCTGCACCTGCTCCTTTTCTAGCAAGTACATGTTGCCAGATTTACCTATGATGTCTGTTGTTATTGTGTGCCTTCAAGTCACTTCCGACTTAAGGTGAGCCTAAGGCAAACCTATCCTGAGGTTTTCTGGGGCTGAGAGTGTCTGAATCTTCCAAGGTCACCCAGTGTGTTTCCACTCCCAACTAGGGAACCCAACCTTGATCTCCAGCCTAAGGCAAACCTATCCTCTCCAGCACTCAAATCACCACACTGGCTCTGTGATGTTTGTGAAGATCATAATGCAGCCTCCCAGTAGATCTTGGCCTCTTCTGTGATGGATGAGAATAGAAAGAGCTGCCTCTCACCTCTCCAGGCCCAGGGTAACAGTCCCCAAAACATATCATAGCTTCACTGTCTACTGGTCTGTTTCTGGGCAGAGTTCAAGACGGTGGTCATGATTCATGTGGCTTGGGTCCAGACTATCTAAAGGATATCTCCCTATATATGTGCCCAAGTTTCAAGGGGGAAATGCTTTCTCTCAGTCCCGCCATCTTCACAGTCACATTTGGTGAAGACATGAGAGAAGGAGTTCTTGGAAGCTGCTACCATACTAGGGAGCTGATTCCCACAGCAGGCTAGATTTGCCTCACTTTCTTTGGAGAGGCAGAGTCCTTTTGATTTAGACACACTCTTGGCCATGGAAGGTTGTTTTTTTTTAATGGAGATTGTGCTGCACTTTCCCCATCATTTGTCAATACTATAAAATGTTTTTAATTTGGTGCTGTTTTAATATGATAGTTTAATTGTTTTCATTTTTTAAAAAAAAATATGGTGGTTTTCAGCTATATTCTGTTTCAATCCATGTTGCAAGCCATCCAGTATCCTGCATTGGGAGAAAAGCAGTATATAAATAAAATAAATACTCAAAAGTATATTATTTTACTTATTTAAATTATTCTGTAATTTCATTGATGGAGGCACCCCCTTTACCAGTCAAAATTGCAACTACAGTATATAGGGATCAATACTGTAAGACTGTGAACAGTCTGTGAACTGCAAGCATCCTAAACATAGGTTTGTCTTCCCTTTGTTTTAGCATAGTGAATGCCAAGCATGAGGTATAAACACATACCAGTCGGATAAAAAACACTTCTTACCTTACTTCATTCTTCAGATAAGGATGTTTTGCTATATCTTGAGAATTGAAGCTGTCCCACAATTCTCCAGGGAGTTATCTTTCATCATACTTGAATATTTCTGTCAGCAGCTAAAATGTGGGGAAAGAATCCTATAAAATCTTTGGCAGGCTAGCTTGCTTCCCTCTCTGTTGAAAGCAGGAAAGTTTGCTTGCTGTCCGAGTTGTGACCTGAGGAGTGAAATTACATTGCACCATGGGAATCAAAGGCAACATTAATTGAGGAACTGAGGAAACTGTCACAACAAATGATATATGGGAGGCCTTTCTTTTGCATTTCTTCTTTGGCTGCACCTTGAGTGGATCAGGTTTATTATTATTTTATTTTATTAAATTTATTATATAACATTTAGTAAATACAATAATAAACAAAATAAATGCATTATTATTCATTATTATACCAACTATTCAATACATATGCAAAGGGATCTTACAGCATATTTGAGACTAAGGGGCAAAACAAACTGCTGGATTGGGGTCACAGCAACAGCACGCCATGGCCCGGATCTGGTGCTTTCCTGGTGCTAAAAAGGATGGCGAAATGCCACTCCTTTTACCGCTGGCAAAAAGGCACCCTTGCCACTATGACGGCAGTTTTTCTGTGCTCCTTTGGTGTCTAAATGCTGCTCCAAAGGAGTGCCATGATGCCCCCCCACCATGTAGTTGGGCATGCAATGTGATCCTGGCATTGGGCAGAGTTGGAGCATGTTGCATGCAGTTGCCATGCCCCTACTCCATCCCTATGCTGGTGTTTCTATCCAATCTGTTTTGCCCCTAAATGAGCTAAAGATGTTGTATTTTAAGCTTTTGTAGACTTGTTCTGCTTCCTCAGATGTATGGAGGAAAGCTTATGCTACAAAGTCTTTTGCTCACTTAGGCCCAGAACAAACAGGCTGGCCTGGGACCTAACCCAGATCAGTCCCTGGGTTAGTGCGAGGGTGGGTGGATGTTTACATGCCCACTTATCACTGTGCCATGGACTCACTACCACTACGAACTCCTTACTTTGCTTTGCTGTTGCTCATAGTGATAAGACCCCTGTTGCCACATCTGATATGGAAATGGAGCACCTGGCTGAAACCACATGGTGGTTGGAGGTCCAGTGATGGGGGTCTTTTCACTAGCAGCAATAGCAGAGTAAGGTAAGGGGAGTATAGGGCTATCTGATCTGCCCGGTTATGCCATGGAGTTTCCATGAAATGTGGAGTAGAATATATATTAGACTTTCCCCCTGTACCTAAAAAAATGGATACTTAACCCCTAAATTGGCCTGAAATCAGCTAAAAACAAATGTGGGAGTGATGTGATGCCACTTTGGGTTGTGTCAAGCATGACACTGCCGCCCATGCAGTCATGTGGGAGTGAAAACTACCCCTGCCTCACTCTATAGTTTTTATTCATTCATTCATTCATTCATTCATTCATTCATTCATTCATTTAGGTATTTATACCCCGCCCTTCAGCCATAATGGCTCTCAGAGAGGCTTACAATTATTATTTTTAATCAGACAGTTCCCTGCCCTCAGTCTTACAATCTAAAAGACACGAAACAAAAGGAGAAGGGAATGGTGGCGGGAAAGGGGATGAGGTCCAGTGGTTCTTCTCTCCCTCTGAGGCCTGGACAAAGGCAGATGGATTGGAGGGAGGGCTCTTCCTTCTTCCAGGCTAGTCCTGATGGAGCTGGACCTGCCTGGTGAACTCCCTCTCAGGCCGGTGGATGGCAGTTATGGAAGGTGGAGTCTCCTTCCTTCAGGCTAGCCCTGATGGAGCTAGACCTGCCTGGTGAACTCCCTCTCAGGCCGGCGGATGGCAGTTATGGAGGGCGGAGTCTCCTTCCTTCAGGCTAGTCCTGGTGGAGCTGGACCTGCCTGGTGAACTCCCTCTCAGGCCGGCGGATGGCAGTTATGGAGGGCAGAGTCTCCTTCCTTCAGGCTAGTCCTGATGGAGCTGGACCTGCCTGGTGAACTCCCAATCAGTTGCCCAATCCTGCATTATAGTATCAACCTAATCCAGTTAGAAGTAAATCTCACTGCAATTTGCAAGGCGTGTGTGGATTTTATTTATTATTTTTATTGTGCCTTCAACATTACTTATGTGCTCTCCTGTTTTATTTTCATATTTCCACAAGATAGATTAGTCTGAGAGATAAGTAATTGGCTCAACATGCTCCGTAAAGGATCTGAATGCAGGTTTCCAGCCCCACTCCAAATGTTTACCAGTATGGTATAGTGGCAGTTAGAAACTTGCTTCCTCCCACTGTGAAGCATTAGTGGTAAAATGAGCATAAAGCATTGGTTTAGTGGAGATTGTGCAGAAGAGGTAGTTACTTTCCCTCTGTCTCAAATATAAAGCCCAAAGATTCTTCACTGAAAACAACAGAAAAACATGAGATTTTCTTTTGTAGTTAAATGTGTTCAAGTTGGCCCCAGTTTATGGCAACCTTGTCATAGAGTTTTTATGTTGAGATTTAATCAGGAATTGTCCTTGCCTTCCTCTAAGGCTGAGAGAGTGTGACTTGCATAAGGTTACTCAGTGGGCTTCCATGGCTGAGATGGGAAATGAATCTTGGTCTCACAGAGCTGTAGGAGATTACTCCAGGTGGCTTTTAAACCATAATAAAGGGGCCATGCAGATTGGGGCTGTGGCAACAGCATGTGGCAACAGCACACTGCGGCCCTGATCTGGCCTTTCCAGGGCACGGAAAGGAGCCACAAAAAGGGTGTGTGTGTATTTTTGTCTTCAAGTCCTTTTTGCACCCTGGAAAGGGTGCAATAGCTGTGGTGCTGTGGCTTTATGGCGCTCCTTTAGCACTGTGTCATGCAGATGCAGCGCCAGAGAAGCACCGTGATCCTGCGTGCCAGGCAGTGCAGTGCACAGCATCATGCTGCCCTGGGGGGTGGACCCAGGGCATGCATCATATGAATGCTACACCCCAACTCTGCCTCCAACCCAGCCTTTAAGGCCAATCTTCACAGGGCCTAGATCCAGAAAAAAGCAGCTTTGGCAATACTTAACATGCACCACCATTTCTGACCCATAGCTCTTGCATCCCCCAACCACAATTACAGTGTCCTTTTTCATTGACAGGGCAAATCCATCAATGAGCTCTCAATAGGCAAGTACCCAGATGTGAAACATCACTGCAGCCATGTTGTTGGCAGTCATGTGGTGTCTGTGTCCCCTCCTCCTTGCTGTTCCCAAGTAGCCCAACTGTCTTTCCCCCTCTTTCTATTTCTTCTCTTTTTGAAACAACTAATTAAATTGCAGTAGCAGAGTTCCAGAATTGCATGAAAAAGTGAAAATAAAAATAAAATAAAAAACCCAGAAGGCATGCTGTGTATGGCATAGGGCAGAAAAGTGGGGTTAAGGGGGAGTCAGGAAGACAGTGTGAAGTGGCAGTTGTGTGATTATAAAGATGTGGAGTGATATGGTGAGTACAAATAGGTATAATTTCATTTTCATCGACAAACACAACTGTGGAGGAAATGGGGCTTGTGGGGTAAAGCCCCTACCTAACACACAAACCTAGATACCTTTTTCTATAGTAGCTTCCTCTAGGCTTTACCTGCTAGTCTTTGCAAAAGGTGTTTAAATGTGAACATCACATCTTTTACACTATAGTTTATTGGGGAAAACTGCATTTGTCATTTCCAGCACTCTGTCTTAGTAAGTTTTTGCCAACTGTTTGAGTATGTTAGCCTACTGTATAAAAGACTTTCTGAAATTATGATTTCATCATTCAGTATTTTAAGTGGCAATAAAGCTAAATTGTCACAGCAAGGTCCATTTGCAGAAAGAAAGCTTTAGTGGTTATAGAGCCAGCTTTTCCCTCTTTCTATTTTCCATCTGCTTTGGGTAATAACTACTGCTTCATTTTGGCTAGTAGTCTCTGGTTGTCCTCTTCCCCCATTAGCTCAAGAAACTTTGCAAATTAATGAAGGGTTTGCACTGTGCAGTTAAAATGCTGCCTCATCCAAGTAAATTGAAACGCTCTCTAGAAGTTTCACTGGTGCTGCAGTTTCACCTAAAATAAATTGTTAAAATTGCTTTAGGTGGAAAGTTGGAAAAGCAGTAATCATAAACCCTGTCAAACCAATGTCTCTCTGTGGAAGGCAAGTGTAATAATAGAAATAATTACTGGGGCACAAAATTGCTGCTGACAAAAAACAGAATTGAATTGTGATGAATGGATAACCAGTTTCTACAGTTCTCTTTTAGCCAGCAGGGATAGCTCAAGACATTTCCCTGCCTGAAGCAAAGGATAAACTGTTCCTCCTCTCATTTCATGTATAGAAGACTGGCAGTTGACTATTTCACTGGTGTTAGGATTATCTCCCATCACACTCATCACACCTGATGCAGAAGTCTAGTTTAGGGACATCAGGACTGGAACAGCTGAGGTATCCAGCAGGTAGAATAGCAGAAAGCCTGCCATTATTGCTGCCTTCTCAGTGCCTGCCACCTGAAGCTCTCCTCTTCTTACTGGTAGATCCATGATTGCAGTCAGCAAACTGAAAGATTATGGCATCACAGTGCTGACTGTAAGAAACCACAGTAATTGTTTCAGGTGTTGACATTCCACTGCAAGGCCCTGTAGTGATGTTTCTTATAGCACAAGGGAGGAGAGAATTGGAGGTGGAGAGAGCAAGAGCGGAAAGATGGGTTTTGTCGTGACCCATGCCTCAAGCTCAATCAGAGGAGGATGATATGGCTGAGTTTGGGTCTAGTGTACTACCAGGTAAACAGAGACTGTTTATGACAGACTCAGCAACAGCACTCAACACACTGGTGCAAATCTTGGCTTGCATGGATTCGGGTCTTCTTTTTAATTTTTTTAAAACACAAACTGTTGTTTTCCCCCATCGCTTAAAAAAAATGTCACGGCACTTTGAAGTGAACTGAATTTGCTTTGCAAAACAGCTGTCATTTTACATCCATTGCTTAAACTGCAGTAGTGAAGTGTAGCATTGTGCAACCAGTCTTGTAACATGCAGTACAGCCATGCCCTCTCCCATGATACAAAACTCACTTCAACTCTGCATCCCCATGAAGGGCCACAGAACTTCCAAGGCAGAATTCTTAAGATCACATTACAATTTACAATTGCACGTAGGGCCTACACAAGCCTGAATAGGATGCCATCTTTTTGCAACTTCATCTAACAGTGTTTATAGCAGTATAAAGGCACAGCAGGATTCCAGCCCAATTTCTCTTGTGTCTGACATAGGGCCCTGATGGATTATGGAAAAGTATTAGTGGAAGTTGTCTATTTTTCCTCTTGGTTCTCCTTTCAGCCTCCAGATGATACCACAGCTCAACTGCACCACTCTCGGCAGTGCTTACAAATTTGATGCCTGCCTTGATTCTATGTAAAATGTACAATAATCCCAACTACTGAAAAAACTAAAAACTCATTGTATCAAATAGGCTAGTAACAGAATATTGGCATTTGTTACTTTCAGGGAAATTGCACATCTGATCTGAAAGACTCTTGGAAAAGAATGAAACTGTGTATTCTTTTACCAGTGTTGAATCTTGTGTCATAGTCCAGATTTCATTTAGCTTTGGCTGCAGATAAATAATCCATATCCCTGTTTATCATCATGCCTCTTTGAGCCAGTCTTGCCTGTATACTTCTAATTGTCACTTAACAAGCTAGGGAGCTGCCTCATCTCAGGTTATTTTAAGGTAGACTATTTTCTGTGTAACTTTGTACTTTTACTCCTTGTTTAATACTGCATTGAGAACATTAGGGATGGCAACAACAAAAACCCAGTTAAGTGTTTTAACAAGGAATGCAAAATGTTTTAAAGGTTAAGAATTGCAGCTGAAATACTGCTTCATAATGGATAACATTTCAAGTAGGTAGGAGAACTCAACATTTAGGAGGTTGCAGATAGGATCCAACTGAGGCCTTGCTCTGAAAGAAGAAACCCATCAGTGGATCTCAGAAGCCTTCATGTGGCCACAATGAAGCATTTTCCTACACTATTCCAAACTTTCCCTGTGCATTATGTAGGTTCCAGGCTTCTTCAGCAGATATTGTGGGCATGAGTGGTAGCATCCACCCGGGCTCCTATTTGAAACAGTGGCAGAGCATAAAATCCAAACAGTATATTTACATGGATGTCCAGGAGATGATGGCTATCAGCTGGTTTATGGAACTTAGGGAGGTTTCTTAATTGTCCCCCCTCCCCAGCCAACCAGTGGGCATTTAGTTTGGAGGCAGGGCTGTTTCTGGGTGACATCTTGATAGTTAGATAAGTGTAAGTGTGTATTGCTGTTACAGTTTACTGTTTCAGAATTATTTAAAGATAATGTTATTTTATAATCTTTGCTGCTATTGACGGTAGACTGTATGCCACAGGCAGGTTTTAACTGTATTCTTGTTTTGATGATTATGTAAAGCGCTGTACAACATGTACGGAACTATATAAACTGTAACAACAACAACAACAACAACAACAACAATCTGGCTGCCAATTTACACATTGCAGCAGGAGGCACTGGATACCATCTTGCACTACATTGGGGGGAAATTATGCTAGTGTAATCTACCCGAGTTGTGTGTGTGTTGTTTGCCTTCAAATTGTTTCTGATGTATGTGACCCTAAGGCACACCTATGACAAGATTTTCTTGGGAAGTTTCTTCAGACAGGGTTTGCCATTGCATCCTCTGATGCTGAGAGAGTGTGACTTGCCCAAGGCCACCCAGTGGATTTTCATGGTTGAGTGGGGGTTTGACCTCTGCTCTCCCGAGTTATAGTTCAATACTCAAACCACTGTAACATGCTGGATCTCATGCTGGCATAAATCACAAAGAAAATTCTGGCCTCAGTCTCCTTGGAAATTTGTGAGAGACTTCTTCCAAAGGTGCAAAGACCCAACTGGATACTGGCCAAAGCTTTTGAAATCTCTATGGTTTCCAATTACTGAATTCTGTTCAAATTCTATTCTAGCATCTTTTCTTAGAACTTTTATCTGCCTCTTGCCACCAAGACACAGATAACACAATTGTTTGCAAAATACAGCAGAAAATATACATTGCACATCTTGACATTATGTTTCCATAATTAGAGCTGCACAAAGAGAGTGGAAAAATCTATAATCATTAAAGCATGAAAAGCCAATGAGGAAAAAATGATATTGCACCAAGCATACTGAAATTGTGATTTTTTTTTATTACATCAAGCTATCTTTGCAGAGAAATTCAGGAGATAGGCAGGAATGAACAAATCATACAACACCATAATATGTACAGGTTATAGAAATGCAACATTTTATTATAAATATAAACAATTTAGGTTACTGATATTAGCAGGTAAAACATTTGTCCAGTTTTCTAATGACTTATGGATTTTTTCTCCCTGAAAGACACTGAAGAACTCCTATAACAGAGGTGTGAGGAAAACAAAATAAAAGTACACTGATAGAGAGTAAGACTTCCTAAATGTAGCTTGATCAGAGATTTAAAAAAAATCATTCCTTTTGGCTACAACTCCCAGAATCCCCAGTCAGCTTGGCTACTTTGATCTTTATTGTGATGAGACACTATTAAAAACTCTACCAATGTAAATATACATGGAGGCACCAACTTGTGCATTTCTCTGTAGCACATGTCCTTTACTTGCTTGGTATGTGGGCAACACATTTATCTGCAGCCAATTTATAAGGTCCGTGGTATGAACGTCATACTGCATCATTGCAGTTTATCACATGGGAGGAATTTCTCTTAATTTTGAATGAAAAGAAAATGGGGCCAGAACGCATTCCCATGGATTCTCTAGCTCAGCTAATTTACGTGAATTCGAATTAATTTGAACTGACTTCCCATTGCTTGAAAATAGCTTGCCATTGCCTGGAATTTCGTGTGGCAGTCAATCACGCAATAACGTGAAACCCCATGATTGCGTTCAGACTGATTTCCCATTGCCCAAAATTGTGTGTGGTAGTCTATCACTCAATAACATTAAACCCCATGATTGCATTCAGATTGCCATTGGATTATACTTCCAATTTTCCTTGTCTGATAAACTCCTTAGAGGCTAAGGTACAAATAGCCCTGCTTTTTTGGAAACCATTGTGTATTATGCTGTCCTCTTCCACTATGCTGGCTGAGGTATTCTGGAAGTACAGAAAAGTAACATTTCAAGCATTGCTGTGGAGTTTTAAATATCATCTCCATCTAGTGACCTTATGGCCTTAGTCCAATCACTGTCTTTTAGACTAATCTATCTCAAAGGATTTTTTTTTTTGGAGAACCTTTAATTGTGAATTCTGCAAGAGCCAACTCCTCATTTACATCTCTTTTTGTGGGGCATAACCCTGTCTGACTCCATTAACAAAGGATGATTACTGATCCTTCTGCTAAGGATGGTCAGAGTACTGTTGGAAGTCGAGGACTATTGCTGGGGACAACATTTAAATTTGCACTATGCTTCTGTATTTCTATAGTTCTGTGTACTGTGGTTTATTGTTGTTGTGTGCCTTCAAGTCATTTCTGGCTTATGGGGGTGTAAGATGAACCTATCATGGCGTTTTCTTGGCAAGATTTGTTCAGAGGGGGTTAGCTTTGCTTTTCTCTCAGGCTGAGAGAATGTGATTTGTCCAAGGTCACCCAGTGGGTTTCCATGGCTGAGTGCAGATTCAAACTCTGGTCTCCAGAGTTGTAGTCTAATGCCCAAATCATCACATCACACTGGCTGTAATTATTACTTAATTATTTACTCTTAGTATATATTATTAATTGCTATTTCATTATGATTAATTTTAATAATATTTAATATTATAGTTGTAACTGTATCAATTAAAGAACCATATTTAAATTGTATATTTTTTTATGATGTGGTTTGCTTTGAGAATGGAAAAGTGGCATATTGAGGAAGAAAATGGGGAAACCTGTTATAAGCAGGTATTCTGGATCTTCTGGATCCCAGGAGAAAGGATAGGATAAAATGGCAAGATAATTTAAGCCTCTATTCCAATTTATATGCAGACAGGGTTATAAAAGCAATCTTTGTTGGCTGCCTTTGAATTTATTATTACAAATTCCTATTAAAACCATAAGGTAAATGAGTAATGTTTTCAGACACACACAGAGAGAGTCAAAGACAAAGAGAGAGGGGGAATATACATAAAGCCATTCTCTAAAACACCAAAGAAGGCAGTAAGTGTTCTGAGCAAACTTCATGAGCACTTTCCAAAACATCTGGAAAGCTGGCTGGAATTTCTGTTCAGTGCGTCCCTGACTCCCTTCATCAACCTCAAGCAATTATGAAAGAAAAATTAATCACATAGCAGCTAGAGAATATGACATCTATTTGGAAACTGTCCCTACTCTGCCAGTGTTTACTAAACTATAACACAACACATTGCTGTCAGTTTCCTCTTTTAATTAAGCAGAGTGACTTTATAATATTCAAATAGAGCATTCTCTGAGGCCTAACTAGATGATATGGTAATGTTATTTAATTAGCAGAACCATCAATCTTAAAATTCATTATCTTAAAAGATCCCACAAATCTTCCCCTTTCACCCCAATGTCAAAATGCTCATGCTGAACTCATATTATTGCTGTATTAATTTACACTCTGCAAAAAGGTTAAGGCATAATGTCTCATGAGCATTCTGGGCAGAAACCTTATTTTACCTTGAGTAGCTCAGGCTGTTTAACTAGAGTCTGACAGATCATGTGCTGATGTGTTAAGCTTCATTCCCCCATACTTTTGGTATCACATACAAATTAAGCAAGTTGTGCAGTTGAAATGTACAATTGCCAGATGCAGAAAAATATGCACATTTTAAACAGCACAATCCCCTTTGCATAGATCACATCAAAAACACAAAAGAGGAACCCAAATAACCCATTCTCTAGAACTTCTGAAACCACCCTGAGCCCCCATTAATTGCCTGAGTCCCCATTAATTGCATAATAGTCATTCCCAATAGAGAGCCCCAATCTATTCTGTGCTCAATATGTAAAACCTAACATTTAGCAGGCACTGTGCATCTGACTAGAGAGAAAGTTAGGAAGCATATAATAATTTTTTTTCTCCTAGCTAATTTGTCTGAAGAACAAGAGGCCTGGAAGGTATTTACATGCAAAATGGCAATGAGCAGCTGCTATTGACATCTGGTAAACATTAGAAAAATATGTCATCTTTTATTCATGTATGGAATATAGAATAAAATGTTGAATCTAGCTTTAGGGGGTAGTTACAGTGCCCCTGCACCATACACAGGTTTCAGCTTACGCTGAAGCCACACTGTAATAAAAATAATGGTGTGTGTGCCTATGGTGTGCACGCCGCACTGCACTGCGTGCATGAGCCCCATTGTTTTCAATGGGGCTTGAGCATACACGTTTTTTGCCTTACACAGAGGGTCCAGAACAGATAGCCCACTGTAAAAGAGAGAGGCTTTACACTGTGAAGATCCTATGTTCCAACTTGAGCAAAAAGGAGCAAGCAACAAGGAAGAGCAAAGATCTTGGAAAGCCAATTGTTAGCCATGTACACATAGCTGGGCTAAATGGACCAGTGTTCTGATTTGATACAGGGCATCTTTATACACGTTCCATCATACCATTTCAATGATTTTGAAATGGGCTGAAAACAGAAATACAAAATGTAGACAGACATGTCTTGGTCTTCATTACTGTTTCTGTTGAGGTGTCCATCTTTTTTACCTTATAGCCTTCCTGGTTTTCTTCCTCTTATTTTGATGTTTAACTCTGCTTATTGAGTCACTACAGAACAGTTCAAGATCTGTCTTCTTTCCTGGGCTTTAAAAAAAGTGAGATTAATTTTCCATCATTATATCCTATTTCCTTTCAAGTCATTCTTATATTGCTGGAAAAGCCAGAGATTCTGTAAGTATTTTTAATGGGGTGGGGAGGCCAACACTGACAGGCAGATTCTTATTAGTTTACCAGCTTGCAAATATTTGCAGAGGGAGGGCTGATTCCTTTCCCCATCCATTATCCCTCAAACAACCTTAAATGTGAAGAATCTTGCAAGCACAATGTGTTCATAGAAGTGTTCCCATGTATTAAATGTAGTTTATTCCCAAGTAAATGTGCACATGGTATCTTGCAGGCAGTATTTATTATGCCTGGGAGGGCTCAGTGACAATGTGTTTTTATAATTTTTGGTGCTTGATCATTTAGTATACTTTTGGTTCTTAATTCTCAAAGAGGCTCAACTACATAGGAGCAGGTCCAGATTTGTCAGATCATTTCAAGGGGGGCTCATCCCCCCAGTTCAATCTGACTCCCCATTCCCAGGAACCAGGAACACAGTGATAGATGGATGCCTTACTCTTGCATGTTTAAAATTCAACTAGGAGAAATAGGTGTTTCTCCCATGCTGCTACTTAGAATTTGCAGAAGGTTACCGGCTGAGATGCCTAGATTATAGCATCTGGTATACAGGATATATAAATGGTAAATAGCGGTATGGATAGAACAGCAGCCATTCATAGCTATAATGCTGAATTTTAAACATGAATTTTAGATGCAGCCAATTGCCTTGAGTGTGGCTAGCACTACAGTGTGGGAAATACCTTAATGCTTCTCTGATATGAAAGTACAGTGGTGCCTCGGGTTACGAAATTAATTCGTTCCGCGGCTAATTTCGTAACCCGAAAAAACTTTCGTAACCCGAAACAATAAATCCCTATGGGATTTATTCGTATCCCGAAAAATTCGTAAGCTGGGTATTTCGTATCCCGAGGTACCACTGTAATGAATTAACATGGTGTCAACATTCTGAGGCTAGTAACGAACTAATAGATGTCTTCATTCTCTGAGAATACTGGAACCTGACTGAGTGGTAGTCAACTCTCCCTCAGCAGCAGTGCTACATTTAAGTCTAAGAAAAATATTATGTAGTTATGCTCAAAGGATTCCCTGTCTGCCCTTATTTTGGCTTCAGGATGGACACAATAATCAGCTGTGACCATATTCCAACTTCCAGGGATCAGCATTCTGGGTGTTTCTGTTCAGCTCTGTAAATCTTCTGTTAACACTTTTGTCAAACTGTTATGTTTGATTTGAATAATTTCATGGCTGTTCTAGTACTTTTCATTATCATCATCAGTCAGTCAGTCAGTTTGTTTCAGTAATATTTGCAATATCTAATGCTATTTCAAAGCAGTGATATACATAACAATAATTATATATTGGATGTACAGTGGCATCATCCTATGTATGTTATTTCCAGCTGAATTATCACAGAAATCCCACCACAGAAGATATGGTAATGAAGAACTGTTATGAGGACGAGCTACTTTACTGTTGGCCATGAATGACATTTAGCAAACTTATTATTTCTACACACTGCCAGGGGTAGCTTTCATGTACGGTGTTTAGTCCAAATTCTAAAGGGGCTACTCAATGTGCTGAACATGTTTGCAGGATATGGCTCAGTCTGTTGGATAGATCCTTTAAAATGTCAGACTAAATTCTGGTGTGAATTCACTACTCTAGTGACACAAGAGACAGCAGCTGCCACTCTTTAGACAGATAGACAGACAGACAGATAGACAGTTTATGGGATGTGGTGTCCTATAACCTGATTTATGCTTTGGGGATGCTTTGATTTGGATTTCCTGCATGGCAGGGGGTTGGACTGGATGGCCCTTGCGGTCTCTTCCAACTCTATGATTCTATGAGTTCACTGGTGCTTTCACAGAGTAAGGAACAAAAAATATATAATACAACAACAACAAAAACCACATAGCATCAGTATAAGATCACCAATCACTTTCAAGCAGAAAACAGGAAATTAATTTTTGCAACAAAAATAATGTAAAAGTGTGGGGGAAGAAATAAAAGCTGGAAAGCTTTTAGGATTGCTAGACTAGAGAGAACTTCTGTACCTTTACTGGCTGTGTAGAAGAGGGAATTTCAGCAGGTTTGCTTGTTACCTGGGTGCATGATGTGCAATACTTGTTGAAATGCCCTGTTTTGTACAACCATTAGCAGTAGAGGAGTTATCTCCAGTTTTCAGCCTATCAACCCTAAATCCTATTTAGTTCTGACTAGAGTAGAGCCAATGAATCAATGGGGCTTACCTGAGTGTTAGGCTATCTTGAAATTAAAATATTTTTTTCTTTATTCACAACTGTGATTCTATAGCAGTAAACACTGGCAGATGAGAATCTTGGACAATCATTTTTCCCTTTGACTATATGCCAGGCTTTTGTTTGAAAGACATTTCACTTAAGAAAAACTTTGTAAGGTTGTGTTGAACAGAGCATTTCAATAAGTGTTTCTTGCTAGCTTTCTTGTATTGTCTAATATGTGACCAGTGTAGTTTTGTGTGATATTTAGACTTCCTTATCAGAGGTCTCTGGTGCCCCAACAAACTGCAAATCCCAGAATTCCATAGCATTGAACCATAGAAGTTAAAGTGGTGTCAGACTGCTTTATTTCTGCAGTATGGCAGCAATCTGATAAATTCTAGGATTCATTTTTTTCTACTTTTCGATTCTGATTGTTGTTTTTCTTCTGCTTTGCCCTAGGCTCCACAAAATTCTCCTTCTCTCTTTTTGCTGTTCTCCACTTTAATCTGTGTAATGATATAACCATGTGATGCATTTCATCCAGTCCTAACAGTTCTTCTCTTGTGGTAGCATACCTTCCTGTTTGACAGAAGGAGATATAAGCACTCCATGAATGCTAACAAATTCTAAGGACCAAATTTGCTGGCACATATTTTCTTTACTTTTGCTTTAATTTGGGAAACTAGTGAGTCATGGGGAAATACTAGAAAACATAATACATGAGCAAGTCAATGAACAAGTTATTTTGAAACTCTAGAAAGATATGTACAAGTACCACAAGAGTTATTCAAAGCTTATGAGTATGTTCTGCACAGAACTGATCTACAGTGGAATTGTTCAGTTAAATGGACTGAGGTTTACGGTTTTTCTTCCATGATGGCCCTCTGGGAGAAAATCCAATAGCTTCTTACTCAAACCTAATCTATGTTTATTACATTATTAATTTGAATTACTTTACAGTAGCCTATTATATCAATTTTACTATTATTTCAAGTCATTACATGTGGTAATGTTATATGAGGCATAAAGGTCTAATGATTTTCTCTCTGTATTTATGGAAGCCTGGGAAGGTACAGTATCTATTTGAAATGGTAACATTATTTTTTTATTATCTATATAACTTTTATCTTTGGCTTCTCTGTATATTTTGCTTTATAAAATGCATGCATTTTGAACATTTCCTTGTTCTCTGAATGATGCAGGGGGGTGACAATAGCACATGTATTTCCATTTTTTACTAAAACAGAAGATGTATCCACACTGCAGAATTAAAGCAGTTCAGCAATGCTTTAACTGCCATGACTGCCAGATCCTGGGATTTGTAGTTTGGTAAGACACCAGAGCTCTCTGACAGACCTGACTGAATACCTCATCAAATTACAAATCCCAGGATTCTGTAGGATAAAGTCGTAGCAGTTAACATTGGGTCGAAGTGCTTGAATTCTGCAGTGCAGATACATCCAAATACTTTCACAGTTCTGTGATTGTCATTATACTGTCCTGGAATCTTACATGGCACAACATAGGAGATTATCACATGGAGGCTTACTGTCCTTAAAACGTGACTAGATCGTCCCTAAAGCACAAGAGTGTGATTAGCAGTTGCGCTTGTCTCCCGTGATGAACCCGTCATGGAGGCGTCCCATCATTAAAGCATTTGCAGAGCCACCATTTCTCTGCATAACGGGAACTTCCATTATGCAGAGAAATGGCGCCTCCATGAACGCTTTAATGATGGGATGCCTTCATGATGATTTTATCACAAGAGACAAGTTGGTGGAAGCTCTCAGTATGTTGTATCCACACGTCTTCTACCCTCTGCCAGGCTGCTGACATGAGGAACATTTTGTCTAATGCTGGTGTCATCTATATGTCTCTGGCATTTTCAGCTGAGAACTTTATCACATGTAGGTCCTATGTGCTTCCTTCCCAAAAATGGTTAAAGTGGTGGCATCCCAGAAAAGCAAGGCCATTTTCTATTAGTTATCACACACAAAGCACAACAAGGGGTTAAAAGCACATTAAAGTGGGCCCAATGCGGATTTGGCTATCAAAAGGAGACAAACAAATCTCCATTGCCAGTATGGAACTACCTTTTCTGAGCATGCTCAAAACTGTCATTTCCACAAGTGCCCCCCCCACATGCTCTAAAGGGGGGGGGGGGGGGGGGGGGGGGGGGGATCCTCTTTGCCAGAGAAGCCCCAAAAGGTTTTCCCTTTGCAAACTCCAAAACCATACACACATGAGAGAGAGAGAGAGAGAGAGAGAGAGAGAGAGAGAGAGAGAGGAGGCGTTAAGTCCATAAGCCTGCCTAATTTCATGCCTTCCTATTCCAGGGCATGTCCTCTATTTCTCCCTCCTGTCCAGTAGGACTTCCAAAATGCCCTCTCTCTGCCTTCTCCCAGCAGTTCTTCCTTTAATTAGAGGAGGAAAAGCAGCCGGTGAGTCTAAACAGGGGAGTGTGTGTGTGTATCCCTTTAAGGGATGAGAGCATTCTCCCTCTTTGGCACAGCAAGGCGCCTTGGGAAATGAAGTCATCTGAGCTTGCTTTCCACATGCATGGCATGACGCAAAGGGAGTCAATTCACAGGCAAAATGGACATGTAAATCCAGTAATTTTGCAAATTTGCTCATTTCTTGATTCACCTCTCATTCTCCCTAGATTCTGTCTGGATTGTGTGCAGCATCATGTGAAAAGCAGCTGCAAAGACGTCCCTAAGCCATGGATGATCCTGCATTGCCACCCCTTTAAACTTCCAATTTTGCCGCATGTGATAATGTCCATAGAGGCTTTATGGTGGTGATAGGGGAAGCCCTCCTGTTATTCCTGAACTCTATTCTGAAATAACAGGGTGGATTCCCTTCCCCTTGCTCAGTTACTAGTCAAGAGAATGAGCAGGGTAGAGCAGAAACTTACAGGAGGTGTTGCTTTGGGTCACAGATTCTTTGTGAGCCACATTAGGACTCTTTATGGGTCCAACAAGTACTGGAGCTGCTCTTCTCCTCCTTTGAGGGCATATAGCCATAGGAACTACCATGCTTGCAAAAGTCATCCATTTGTGACGAAAATAAAGTTATAGATGTTTTTGGATTTCCAGTGATAGTCAATGGGAGATATGAACCATCATTTTTCAACATCTTGCCTTGGCCTCAGAACTCGAGTCAAAAAAAGGCTGCCTCCAAGTCAGTCTAAGCCAAAGCAGGCTATTGTCTAAAGCATTCAGTTGCAGTCTGAACTAAATGTTGTGGTCAGTGCACCTCACTAATTAATAACAGAATATACCTGCAAGTACATTAGTATTTTAAAATAAATCTGGGAAAAGTAATTAGCATCGAATGGTCATAATAGCATTACAATGTCATCTACATGCCAGGTTGCTTTGGGCTTCTTTGAAAATTCTTGAGTAAGTTATACACGTCTGCTGAAATATTAAAACAGATATCAGGTTTTTTTTTTGAGATCTCAAATTAATTTTTATTACACAGTACATAATACAAATTATACAATCCACATTTCATAATACAGTATACTTTTCCCCCCCCCCCCCCCAAAACAACAACATTTAGGGAAATACATTCCAATCAAGTTAATAATGATGATCAAAGATGTGGAAAATAATTAAAACAGATATTAGTGTAAAATCCAATATGTAAAGAAACAGGCTTTTGGGCTGTTTACAATTTTTGTTCATTGTTTTTGTTTGTCTGCTTTTTGTTTTCTTATCAGGTATATCAGATATAAATGTAAAGGTAGTCCCTTGACATGAATGTCTAGTCGTAACTGACTGTAGGGGGCTGTGCTCATCTAAGTTGAAGAGCCAGCGTTGTCCGAGAACTGCTCTGGTGGTGGTCTTGTGGCCAGCATGACTGCAAATAGTATCTATCTGTCTACTTGTATATGCATGCTTTCGAACTGCTGGGTTGGCCCAAGCTGGGACTAGTAATAGGTGCTCACTCCATCATGCAGCACTCAGGCCTTGAATTGCCAACTTTCCGATCTTCTGATCATCAAAACTGGCATCTTAACCACTAAGCCACCACATCCTTGTCTGGTGATATAGGAAATTCAATATTGCCTAAACAGAAGGAAGTACACTGTCAGCCAGAGATACTGGTAGAAACTTCAAGCACTTTTTAAGACTTATCTATTACCATATATAAAAAAGTATAATACAAACAGAGGCATGTGATAGGTTATTTTGAATCAGTGCAGTAAACCTGCAGTGAGATGTTCACCAATTAATGGAATATGTTATGAGAACATGATCGTAAAGTCAGGTCTTATTTGAATGAGTAAGAGTGAAATGTATCTTCTTTTATTAACTCCATTTTCCTCATCATCCTCCATTTCTGCTGTCCATTTCATCCACTCATTATTTCCATGCTACCTCTAACTTTCAGTCCTGTTCTCACTCACACCCCTTTCCTTACCTTCTTCTTTCTTCCCCCAACCCACCCTGCCTTAGCTTATTATCCCTCAGCTCCTATAGGATCACCAGCTCATTTTGATGACCCGGTCCCATGTCTTTACCACAAAAAGAGGAGAGAGCACATTTTGCTAACCATCTGCCTTGCTAGTAGCTGCCATCCTGTCTCAATTCCAAATGTTTTAGAGGCAGCTCAATCATAGAATCATAGAATCATAGAATCGTAGAGTTGGAAGAGACCACTAGGGCCATCCAGTCCAACCCCCTGCCATGCAGGAAATCCAAATCAAAGCATCCTTGACAGATGGCCATCCAGCCTCTGTTTAAAGACGTCCAAGGAAGGAGACTCTATCACCCTCTGAGGGAGTGCATTCCACTGTCGAACAGCCCTTACTGTCAGGAAGTTCCTCCTAATGTTCAGGTGGAATCTCTTTTCCTGTAGCTTGCATCCATTGTTCCGGGTCCTGTTCTCTGGAGCAGCAGAAAACAAGCTTGCTCCCTCTTCAATATGACAGGGTAAGTGTTCTTTGGTACAGATATCCTGTAATGCCTGGAAGCCAAGGGCATCGCTAGGAGTGTGTGACCACACTGGGTGACACCTTAAGGTGGGGTGACACCACTGCTCCCTAAATTTCTGCGTTTTGGCAGAAATGGGCTATGGTGGTCACTTTTTTCTCTTTAAAATCCTGAAGCTCAGCAGAAAAGAAGGCATAACTGGAGCAAGGTGAGTGGGCAAAGAAAGGAGAGGCCTTGAGTTTTAAATTTTTTCTTTAAAAACATCAAATTTTACCAACATTGCACTTTAATCAAATAAATACATTTAGAGTTGTGTTTATGATATTGTAATTTAAAGGTATAATTTTTATTTTGTTTGTTGTTTATGTCATAATAATTGCCATTACATTCAGTGATATAAAGGAAAAATGGTTTACAAATAACATTTAATACAAAAAATATTACTAAGGATTCAGTATGGTATGATGTGTGAGGAGGTCAGTGCGAGCTGACACCATGAATTATCACACCGGGTGACACCACCCACTGCTTGAAGCCCAGAGCATATAGGGTGGATAGACATCACGGGCTCAAGGTTTACAGTAGACAGTTTCAGATAGGAGCGCCATACCATGCGATATTGCCTTAAATGAGAGCACACATGTTTTGAAGGGTGACAGTGGCTGCCAATGGAATCTTCACCAACCTTGACTGTAACTGGTCCTTACAATGAATCCAAGTCAGTCTTCCACTGCAACCAGAAACAATATTTGGTGTCTGATTCATAGCATCTGGCAAACCATCCTGAAAGGGTTCAGCTAATTCACAACTAGAAAGAAGCGGAAAGAAGCAGCTAATTCAAAATTAAGAAGGAATTCTTTATTCAGAACAGGAGCCCATACTTGTTAAGAAACATTTGCTAAATTATTTACATCAGAAAAAATTCCAGGAAGATGCTATTCCCATCCGTCTGAGCCTTCTCCTATTGACCCATTGCCAAATTGAAATTTTTATTCACATATCTGCCTCTAATTATTGTTATTACTCTCTAATGTTTTCTGCAAAGAAAATAAATCTATCTTCTGCCTTTAAAAATAACAGAATTTAGGATGCACCCTGGGGGATATTGTTTAAGAAATTCAAAGCACAGTGTCTCTAAATTATTCTTGTTATTTTAACAATGTTCTTATTGATTATGTTTTCAGAGGATGCACCACTGTGATTGTCCTTGTGCACTTCATGGAAAGCTGCAATGCAGCATATTAGTCCTTTAAAGCGGTGTTTTAGACTTGTGCAGTCCTTCAGATGTTGTTGAACAACAGCACCCATGAAGTCTCACCACTAGTTATGTTGGCTAGAGCTGCTGTTTATAGCTTACAGATTCAGGAGGGCTGCATGATTTGCACCCCATTTCAAAGTTACAAATCTAAAACCAGAGTTTGTTAATTGTTAGGGTGAAATTTGCAGTTGAGCCAATGAATATAAAAAGGAATGCTATGAAATGTTGTGAACACCCACACAGAATCTTCATGCCAAAAGCCAAAAAGAATCCCTGTAGGAATGGTTGTTAAAGATTGTGCATCACTTCAAAAATAATGAGAGAAGAATTCTGACCAAAGAAAATTATATAGGGAAGAAGCAGGTAAAACTACAGTCTTCATGGACTGAACATCACTTGTCAAATTATTATCATTCATTTCTATAGTGCTTCCACCATTCACATTTCTTTACAGTTTTTCCATCATCTTAGCACCACAAAAATTCTCTGAGATGAATAGATTGGGTATCCAGAGGCAGTTTAAGGAGTCAGATGTCTCTATAGAGCCAAATTACCTTGACACTGACCGTAGAACTGCACTGGAGGAGCTACAAATGCTTAGTAGAGTATTCTCTGTAGGAATCTCTAGGTCTTTCCGTGCAATGTTTAGTTTTTTTTAAGTTTATTAAACACTATCATAACATACAAACATAAATACAAACACACATAGAATTACGACACAACAAAAAGAACACAACATAACATATCAAACCTATTGCCTAGGAGCGATCGGATCAAAGATCCAAATTTCTCTTCAAGCACTTCCAACACACGTTATGGAACTTAACTTAATTAGCATATACTATATTCTATATACTATATTCTATATACAGTGCAATGTTTAGTTAAAGTTGACCATAGAATTGCACTGGAGGACTTATATATTCCTAAAGAGAACATATTAATCAAATCTGTAAATAATCAAATATGGAAATATCAAAGCCACAAATATGGAGTAAATGTTACTTATAAAATTATTGAAGCTCTATTAGAAAACTGAGGATTGTGTCATGTGTTAGAGAGTCTCCATGTCTAACTCAAGGGAATGAATTTTCAGATTAGTTTACTATGCATTTGCATAGCATTCTGGAGACTGCCCAGCCATTAAGACTTCAGTCCAAGGGCCTGATTTGTGACATATAGTTATCACAGATGACTACTGGGGTAATGACTTTTTGGCAGTAGACCTGCAGCTGTGGAACTCTCCCACTAGAAATTTGTGTGATAGTTTAAGACTGCTAAGTCATTTCTATTTTGGACTGCGTTTCAAATTGGTGTTCTTTAGGTTCATTGGGACTATTCACTTTTAAGGTCAGTCTTATATACTATTACATTCTATCTTGGAATTTTCATACTATGTTGTGAGGATAATTACAGTCTGAAAGGAAGTCTGGAAACCCTTTAATACATAAAATAGCAGATGTCCCATATGACTAAGATTTGATTAGTGAACATATCTCTATACTCTACATATGTTCTGATGATGTTAATAACAAAAACAAAGAGGAGATCCAAAATGTTAAAAGCAAAGTAGAAAGGATGTGGAGGTTGTCCCTAAAGAACCAGTAAAAAGTTGGCATTTTAGATTTTTCATAGGTAGGAGTTGATTTGTCTTTGCTAGGAAACATTGCCTAGCATTCTGTTGGGAACTCACAACATGGCAAACCCCTTAGGATTGCTCAGCTCAGAATGGCAGAGTTGCACAACAGTTCTATGCTTGGGAAGGGAGCATTGTCACAGCTGTGCCATCAGGACTACTGCATTAGCAGACAAGCAGTGTGGCTGTTGTGAAATGGTCATGGTGCATAATACTATGGTACTTTGTGAGACAGCTTGCCCTTGTGCAATGACAGTGCAAAAAAGAAGGGTTGAACATCCCCCTGCATAGTCACAGGGAACAGGCAATCCTGAACAGAGGGCAGTGAAAATTCAAGGGTGTCTGTATCCACATGGAAAAATGTCCCCACTTTTTGTAGTGTTTCATTGTGCAATGGGAGCCTGCATAGTGCAACAATACATCTTGCATGGCATCCCATTGAGCACTGTTGTAATTCTCTAACATAATAGTGTACTGTATTGTGAAAGTGATTTAGCTCTCTCAGTAAAAGCTACCTATATTCTTATTTATTTATTTATTTTTGCAGGTTTTTCGGGCTATGTTCTAGAAGAGTTTCTTCAGAGATGCCAGCCACAGATGCTGGCGAAACGTCAGGAAGAAACTCTTCTAGAACATGGCCACACAGCCTGAAAAACCCACAAAAAACTATGGATGCCGGCCTTGAAAGCCTTCGACTTCACATTACCTATATTCGCTTGTGATGCAGGGTCTTGGTTATCTTTCAAGCATCTGCGTTTCACATAAGCCTACTGACACAAGTATTTCCAAACTTTCCAAAGTTGCCACCCATTTGTCAAACTTTCTGCGGTTTCCTCCACCTATGATGCACATCCAGCCCCAGAATCTTCCCTGTTTACCCTCCAGAGTTAATTTCCACCCACTCCAAGGAACTGGATTTTATTTATATATGTACTATTCATGACTAAGCCATACCATTATGGCTGCTGTCCCTAATTGTTACTGATGGCTACTTTCTGATGGTTGTGTACAGTAAAATTCTCCTAAAACTGCCATGTGCTGGGGCCAGTCTGCTTAGATGTGCTACTGCCAAAGTTCAAAGGTCCCTTATAACAGGGGTAGGAACTTATTTTTCTCCAAGGCTTTCCCCAAGGCCCTTCTTTTTCTATGCAATTCCCCTCCAAAATGCAGAATTACCTCCTTGGACTGCAACTTTCCCCTACAACAGGGTACAGAGGCACCTTATTTTAGTAGAAAACCTTATTTTAGTAGAAACGTAATTTTTGTCCCAAATTAGGAATGACCAGAGACAATTTCTTGTTATTTCCAACTTCACATGGAAATGTGGGGAAACATTGATTGTGGAAAGCTGATCTGCCTGGATCAAATCTTGGAAAAAGCAATTTATGGTCTAATATTACCAGAATTCATATAGGCATGCTGAAAGAAGGTTTCTGGGAAGAAAAGTAACTTTACTAAATTCCAATCCAGATAATGTTTTGTCATAGTTTCTTTAAAAGGAAGATGATTCAACTGGATAATTTTTTGCATAATGCAAAAGTTGTGTTATCATTTGGAAAAGAAAACATCATACTATATGTGGGGAGGGGTATTCACAAGATGGTATGTACCTAGTCATGTTGTTGGACAAGGAGTTGTCAACCTGTAGTCCATATAGTCCTTTAGAAGATCCATGGCTGAGCTTCAGGGAGGTCCATGAATTTGGCTCAAATAACTTTTTAAAAACTGACTTTTCTTTTGATATTAATCTGAAAGTGGTGTTTGAATTCTGGGGAGAGGGTCTTCCTATATTTCCTCACATCCTCAAAGGGGTCCATAGCCACCACAACCCAACAAAGTTAAGAATCATTGTGCTGGACTTTTCATTTATGGGACGTGTATGACATCTATCCTGAAATGTAAGTTTTTCCATACACAGTAGCAAGAAGGCTATGTCTAGCATAGTTGTTCTCTGAAAGAGTTAAATAAATGTGAAGGCATGAAGGAGGAAGTGATATGTGTATTAAACGTTTCCTACTGTTAGTCTGATTGCAATCAGAATCACTTCATTGTTACAGATTACAGTAAAACATATTTTTTAAAATGAGCTTTCAGTGCTTTAAAATTGCATTTTTGAAACTGGTTTTCATGCTTTTGTGCTGTAAGTCAGTTACGGCTATCCAACAGAATTCACAAATTGAGACGCACTTGGAGATAATCATAGTGGTGTCAATAAGAGGGCACAAATTCTACCAAACCATCTAATCCTCATTTTTTTTTAAGAACAGTATTTCATAAATGCCAAAAAAGCTTTACAGCACTTTAGACCTGAGTCTCATTTCTCACATATAAAGTTCTGAGGAGGAAAATATCCACTGTTCTTTTATTCAGTAGAATTCATCTCATGCCCCAAAGCTGAACAATATTGGGATTTAATACAGAAAACACTTACAAACATATTATAGACAGAGATTTAAAAAACACCCTAACTGTTTTTGTTAGGAATGATAGATCAGGACGTAGAGAAAAAATGTGGCAGAATTTTCTTTTATTTGATAGAGAATGATAAATAAACTCATTTGATTAAATTTAATTCTCTAGGCAAATTTAAAGATGATTGGACTCTGGTCCTGGAATATCTGGGAAAATATTGGTCTCAACAATTCTCCTAGCAAAATTTACTGGATGAATCTGTAAAGGGAGGGGGGGGGGGGGAATCTAATTTCCCCTTTTGTTTTCTCTTTCTGTTCCTTTTGTGTAAATATCAATGTGGTAATTAGGGATAGAACTGAACATTAATATAGTCATGTGGGTATTTACATAAATGAGTAGAATTATAATTTAATAATTTTCCAATCTTATTTAGGGTTGAAGACTTGCAAGTTAAGATACTTACAATAATTGTATATTTTAAAAAAGGGAATAATGAGAGGATAAAAAAAGTAAGAATTTAACCAGTACTTTAGGTTTGGAAGTCTTTTTTTTTTAAATAAATTTTATGTCATCATTGTTGTATTAATTATATTAGTTGTTTGTTTATATGTTTAATAGGATTTAAGATGAGATATCTTATGGCATATTTAAGTTTTGCATGTTAAAATTGTTGTGTGTTGTGTTCTGTTTAGTTTTATCTTTGTATTTTACGCAATCTTAATAAAGCTTTTTTTTTAAAAAAAGAATTCATTTCTGAGACCCACAGTTTAAGCAGCCTAATTTAAGTAAGCACATCTTCATTTGATACTGAGAGTGTGAAGAAGTTGTTCAAATACTACCATGACTGCTTAATATGACCACAGTCCCAAGAACTCCTTCAGAATACGTAAGAATTATTGTACAGGCAAAGTACCAAGACAGCACAAGATGGCTCTCTTGGTTCTTCAGCACAGCATCTCACTACAAGACACTAGCTATTTTGTGCTGAAGTAGCAAGAGAGCCATTTTGTGCTGTCTTGGTACTTTGCCTGTACAATAATTCTTTATGTATTCTGAATGGGTTCTTGGGATTGTGGCCATGTTAAGCAGTAATGGTAATATTTGAACAACTTCTGCACACTCTCAGTATCAAATGAAGATGTACTTACTTAAATTAGGCCACATTCTCAGCTCCCAACACCCTATTCAGATCTTAACAAATCATTTATTCCTAACAGCCTTTCTGACTAGTCCTGAATCTTAACAAACACCCTCTAAGTCATACAGTATCCTCTTCCCCTGTAGCCCTGCCAAAACCATTCCAAAGGCTATGGTTGGTTGGTTCTCCCAAGCTTGCCATAGCTTTTGGAATGGTTTTGGCAAGGGCTACAGGGATTCTATAATTCTTCTATGATTCTGTAGGATACTATATAACCTAGAGCCGTGATGACGAACCTGTGGCAAAGCTGTCTCTGAGGGCACGCAACTGAGTGGTTTTTGAAAGACCAGACTGAAAAAAAATGTGAAAATGCATGCAATTTCGACAAGCATGGACATATTGTCATAAGGGCGGACATACCGGCTTCATAGAAATGTGTGTGTATGTATGTCCATGTGTGCATGTGTACATGTATGCACACAGGCACACAAACACTTTGGAAAAAACCTAAATGGTTTTTAAAGATCAGATTGAACAAAAGTGAAAAAGGGCGCAAGACCCACACATTTGGACAAATGGGCCTAAGTGCCCAGAGAAGGGTATGGAGACTGGTAAGGGATGGCCTCACTCCTGGCACAGCCTTGATCGTTCTGCCTTCATTGTATGCTTCGCAATGGCACAAAAAAGTAGTTTCTGGAAGCATTGAGCCACAGGAGGGGAAAACGTTCCTTTTCAGTATTGTGAGATGTTTGCTGGGAAGTTACAATTGTTATGTTGTGGACATACTGGCTTCACAGCAATATACATGCACAGACACACACAGACAGGCTTACTTTGGAAAAAAAATCTCTATGCTTTTTCAAAGACACATATAGATTTGTGTGTGTGTGCATGTGCATGTACACACAGACACTTTCACACATGCTTTGGAAAAATATCTCTCTATTTTTTGGAATATCAAACTGAACAAAAGTGAAAAGGCATGCCAATTCCACAAGTGTGAGTGTCTTTGGGGCTGTCCTGTAATCCTTTTTTCAAAGGGCAGTTTCCATGGTCTCCAACCGTCCAGATTTGGCACAGAGAGAGCCCCCTCCCACATACACACACTTTGGAAGAAAAATCTGAGTATATTTTGAAATACTAGACTGAACAAAATTGAAAAGACATGCAAATTCCATAAGTGTTGGGAGTCTTTGGTGCCGTCCCATCACCTTTTGTTTAAAGGGCAGAATTTTCATATGCATCATTCACACAGAAAAAAATAATAAACCGGTTTGATACAACTTTAACTGCACCAGCTGAATACTATAAATTTCTGGAAATTGTAGTTGGTTGTGACACCAGAGCTATGCTTTACAGTTCCCAGAATTCCATAGCATTCTGCCATGCTGTTAAAGTAGTGTCAAATCACTTTATTACTGCAGTGCGGATGTAGCCTTGCTGTCAAACAGCCCTTGCTGTCACACACATTTCTATGAAACCGGTATGTCCGCCCTTATGACAATATGTCCACGCTTGTGGAAATTGCATGCATTTTCACATTTTTTCAGTTTGGTCTTTCAAAAACCATTCATATTTTATTCCAAAGTGTGTGTGTGTGTGTGTGTGTGTATATATATATTTCTGTGAATCCATTCTGTCCACTAACAGAGCAATAGCCACTTTCCCCATCAAATATCTCACAATGGACAGCAATAGACTTTTCCCTCCATTGGCCCAAGCCTTCCAGGGACTACTTTTTGCACCATTGTGATGCATATGATGAAGGTGGAAGGATCCAGGCTGCCTCTGGCCAACTGTCAGCCTCCATGAACTTCTGTGGTCAGAAGTGAAGGGAGAGTCAGGCTCAGCAGTTAGAACAACTGGGGGCCAAAGGAGACTTAAAACCACCTTTCAAAGAGGAAAACAGAAACAGCTAGAAGTCTTCTGAAAGCTGTAGCTAACTATTTCCTAAAGGTAACTAAGGGATTCTATGCTGATAAAATGTTAATAGGTTTATAACTCTGAATATTGGCTATTACACATTGGCTCTTATCAAGGGTTAGGAGGGCAATGAAAAGAAAGGACAGAAAATCGAACAACGGAGGGTAATTTGGGCTAAGTTCAATGGCTTCTCCCAAGCAGAGTGAATCAGTGGGATTTGTACAAGTGGATTCCCAAGCAGCTGTTGATTCCTATTATGGTTAGTATTATCTATTATAGTTAGGATTAACAAATGGTTTAAGGCTTTTAGGGCAGAAGACAGGAAGGAAAAAAAAGGGAGGGAGGGAGGGAGGGAGGAAGGAAGGAAGGAAGGAAGGAAGGGCAAATGGATGACAGATAGTACACTGGTACCCCGGGATACGAATGCGCCGCGTTACGAAATTTCCGGGTTACGAAAAAAATGTATTTAAAAAAACTGTTCCGGGTTACGAATGTTTTTTCGGGTTACGAAAAAAAATTTGGTGCTTTTCGGCGCTATTTCACACCAAATCGCGGCTTTTCCCCATTAGCGCCTATGGGTTTTTCGGCTTACGAAGCCTTTCGGGTTACGAAAGCGGCGGCGGAACGAATTATTTTCGTAACCCGGGGGAGCCCTGTACTTTGATTTTTTAAGTCCTCAAAGGAAAAATTATGGAAGTAAGAGGTTAAAAACTAAGACCAGGGGGGAAATAGTAAAGAGGAGGGAATGAGGAGAAGTACTAAAAGAGAATTAACCAAAACAGAGTAACAAAAAAGTGAAGATAAAATAATACTGTGGGCTTTTGATATCTGCTAGTATTGGTTTAAGGACCCTCCTTAAGGATACCAAAATACATGGAAGCTCAAGTCTCATTAAATACAGGGGGGAAATAAAATGGCGTGCCTTATTTAAAATGGCAAAAATCAAGCTTTGCTTTCTGGAATTTATATACAGTGCAGCCGCGTCATACGCGAGTGCATTATACGCTGCTTTCAGCATACGTTGAAAGCAATGCTGCTTCTGCTGCTGCCGTACGCCGGAAGAAACAATTCCGTGTGTGCCCATGGCATGCATGTGCTGCTGACGCCACACACCACTTCAAGCACAAACCCCATTATTTGTAATGGGGCTCGCGCATACACACTTTTTGTTTTATGCAGGGGGTCCGGAACGGATCCCCCGTGTAAAATAAGGGCACACTGTATATTTAAAATATTCTTAAGCCATGGATGTTTGAATCCGTGGATACAGAATAGAGGGCTGACTGTACTAGCATGAAGTTCTGCTTATATTTTATGCAAAGGGAAAAACCAATTTCATGTGAAATGCTCTTGCAAATGCAAACATGGCCATGGTCTGTGATTCCCTGGCAGTGCCAGAGTGATGGGCATCCTTTGTTGGCCTTGCAGGGTCCTTTCTGTGGAGCAAGTGCTGCCTCTTTGGGATGGATGCCAATTCCTGTGCCAATCTCTGGGTGCCAGCCTCTGGACGTTCTCGGGCGAAGGCAACTGGACAGTGAGTGACCCTCAGAGATATTGCCATGATTGGGCTTTACATGCATTTGGGGATCTTGTTCCAGTGCCTTCCTTTGCAGGGATTTCACAGCAAAAATTGTCCGGGTAATGTGTGACTTGAAATGTTGAATTTTTGGTAAAATGCTCTTTGGCAATGGTGGGAGTGGGACACTGAACCCTTTAGTCTCTTGGTCCACATACCAGCAAGTCCCCTTTGCATTGGATCCCATATTCACTTTGCATTTGATCACTGTGTGACCTTTAATGAATTGCTTTTGTGTTGTTGTGTGTTGGGAAGGAAGGGAGTCTCTGCTTTCCTGGTTTTGGAACAGTTGACTCTCCAAACAAAGCCTTCTCTCCATGATCGACCAGAGAAGGTCTCTGGGGTTACTGGAAGGGAGTGGGGAGAACGGGGGTCTGGAGGCTGCTTTTTCCAGATCCGGAGGAGGAAACATTGTCTCAGATGCAAGAGGTTCACCCTTCAAGGGATCCAAGAACAGGTGAATTATATATTCTCTCTTCCCACATCAGAAATAACAAGGGAATGCTTTTGTATGTTGTGTGTATTTGTGTATGGAGGGCTTCTTTCCTTTTCTGGCATTCTAGCAGCTCCTATGAAGAATCCACACACCTGTTTTCTGAAATTGCGGCTGGATGATCAGATAAGCCCTCTTTTCTGTTTTTCAATAGCAATAAATACCAAAAACAGTGTTTTAGGGAGAGATCCCTCACAAGAGAAAGCTCAGTGATGTCTGTTAAAGGCAGTAAGATACAAGGAAGGATGTCTCTGCAATGTCTCACAACTGTTTTCAAGTTGCAAAAAGTGAATATGCGGAAACAGTTGCGGTTTTACAGAGCAAATGTTCTCATTCTGTTAAGTTTTACTGAGAAAAGGCACAAAGTCCAATGAGATTTGGTTTTCAATGTGTAAATGTGGTTTTTATGTATTTCTGTGTAGCCAGTATATCTGCCCGGAATGAATCAATGGGATTTGGATCAGTGGTTTGGTTTACCAAGCATCTGTTGATTTCTGCTATAGTTAGTATTATCTACTACAGTTAGGATTAACAAGTGGTTTAAGACTTTAATTACAGAAGGAAAGAAAAAAGAAGAAAAGAAAGAAAGGAAGGAAGGAAGAAAGAAAGAAAGAAAAAGAAAGAAAGGTAAATGGATGACAGATGATACTTAGGTTTTTTTTTTGTTTTTTTGCAAAGGAAAAATTAATTTCAGCTGTGGTTTGGTTTACCAAGTGTCTGTTGATTTCTCCTATGGTTAATATTATCTACTACAGTTAGGATTAGCAAGGGGCTTATGACTTTCTTTATATTTGTATTTGTATTTATATTTATATTTCTGCTGTTCCTGGAAACAGGGGAAAGCTCCTTATCTAGCAGAGCTTGGTGGCTTGCCCTTAAGTTCTGGAGGAAGGTTATAGTATTTGAGGAGGGCTTAGATCTCCTTAAACATCTGGCACAAGAGAATTGTGTTAGTTTCCGGTCCAGGTGTGTCACAAAGAAAGCTGCATCTCTAAGCCTCTCCTGATCTCTTCTTTCCCATCTGGGCTCAAATGTTGCTCCTAGGTCTGTCATATTAGTAAGGCAAATGGAGATAGCTTTCTCTGAATTGTGTTTGTGTTCTTATATCTGTTGTTCCCCCAGTATTTATTTTATTTATTTCATTTTTATCCTGCCTTTCTTCCTGAAGGGACCCAAGGTGGCTCACAGTTAAAACCTTTAAAATTGTTATAAAATTCGACCAATTACAAAGTCTATATATAAAATCACATAAAATAAACACAATATAAAACGACATATACAATATGCAAAAGTTAAAAACAGACTAAACACCCACCTGTGATAAGGGTGCAGCTGGCGCACAAGTTTAAGGTATGCAAATGCACTCCTGACCACTGCTAAGACCTGGGCATCCAACCTCAGAGTGGAGTCCAGGCAGATCGAAGATCTCAAGGAAGGAGCAGAGTTGGCATACATGTTTTGGATGTGCAGATGCACTGCTGGCCACTGGCAAGACCTGAGCATCCAGGATCAGAGAGAGGTCCAGGCAGATCTGACGTCTCAAGGAATGGATGCTGATGGCACATAAGTTTAAGATGTGCAAATGCACTCCTGGCCACTGTCAAGACCTGGGCTCAGAGAGGAGTCCAGGCAGATCTGACGTCTCATGGAATGAACACAGATGGCACATAAGTTTAAGATTTTCAAATGCGAACTTGGCCACTGCCGAGACCTGGGCATCCAGGCTCAGAGAGGAGTCCAGGCAGATCTGACATCTCAAGGAACGGATGCAGATGCTACATAAATTTAAGATGTTCAAATGCACTCCTGGCAACTGCTGAGACCTGGGCATCCAGGCTCAGAGTGGAATCCAGACAGATCTGACATCTCATGGAATGGACGCAGATAGCACATAAGTTTAAGATGTGCAAATGTACTCCTGGCAACTCCTGGCAACTGCTGAGCCTGGGGACTTGGATGGGCCCATGGGGTTCCCAAAGATAGGAACCGGGGCTGAGTTCTTACCAGGACAGCTTTGCCAAAAAAAACCCTTTTTTAATAGATGAGGGAAGAAGATTAAGGTGCTGGCACTATAGGGTGCCTTTGTCACATGCGAGGGGTAATGCTTCCAGATGCCCCTCGCCCCTCACACGTGATGAGAGCATCAAAATGGCGGCGCCCTGTACAAATGGGCGCTGCCATTTTGACACGACTGACGCTTAGTGTTCTCACATCGTGGCACCATAATGATGTTGCGTGTGCGCCATTGGCGCACTGTGGCGTCATTATGGCACCACAAAAAGAACCCGCTTTTTGTGGGTTCTTTTTGCAGCATGAGGAAGCCATGCAGTTTGTCCACTGCAGCTTCCTCATGCAGCAAAAAAGGCATGGGCAGACCGCCCTTTTTGGGTGGTCTGTACCCTGCCTAAATGAATTAAAAGATCCTCAGCACAGATACTCCATTGGAGAGTGAGTGAAACTCTGAAGGATTATAAGAGTTTAAGATTTAAAAGACTATGATGAAAAAAATATTGAAAGCAGACAGGGAAGGTAATGGAGAAGGAGAGAAGAGACGAGGAAAATGGACAAGAAACAGATGAGGATGGTAAGGAGGACAACAGACGACGATGAGAAGCAGATGGAGATGGAGATAGATAGGGAGATCAATGGACGAGGACGAGAAGCAGACGGGATAGAGCAGGAGATCAGCAGAGAAGGACTAGAAGCAGACGAGGACGCAGAACCAGGACAGCAGACAAAGATGAGAAGCAGACGGAGAGAGAGAGAGAGAGAGAGATCAGCAAACGAGGACGAGAAACAGACGAGGACAGAGAAGGAGGACAGTGGACATGGATGAGAAGCAGACGGAGATAGAGAAGGAGGACAGTGGACGGGGAGGAGAAGCAGATGAGGACAGAGAAGGAGGACAGCAGACATGGATGAGAAGCAGATGGAAATAGAGAGGGAGATCAGTGGATGAGAAGCAGACGAGGCTCCTATGTACTATTGCTACATTTTTTTGGTGTTGGGAATTCCATAGCCTGGAAAGCCATAATGCAAGTGGTTAATGTCATGGAATTGGTGCTCATGAAAAAAAACTGTTTACCTCGGAGACTATAGTAAGGTATGTCATTTTCTGCCATTTGGTTTTACTGTTATTTGTTAAACGGTTTTAGTTTGCTGTTTGTTACTTTGTAGTTGTACTTAGTTGCTTTCTTATTGTTACTCTCCGTATCTGTTCCACTGCTTTGCTTTCCTGCCTTCTTGTGCTGCATTGTAATTGTAACTGATTTACAATGAACATTATTAATTACCATTTTGCGCTTCTCCACTGCCCTTGTGGGTGATGGCTGGTTTTGAAGCTCTGGGATTTCCGCAAGTGATCGGAGCAGTGGACTGTTGTCACTGCAACAGTTTCCCTGGTGCGTCAAACATTGCAGGTACAGGTGGGTTTTCTTCACTGGCGCCAGCATTAGTTTCTTCCTGTGGAGGAGGACCTCCCCTTGTGAAACCTACCTTCTGCAGACCTCCGCTGGCTGCAGATGTTGATGGGGCGCCATGCCAGGGTCCTGAGGAGCAGCACCTCCCAACACTATCACAACATCTGTTGCAGAAGTTAGCTGTTTTGCTTCTACATTGGAATCACGGAAAAGATCGCCTTCAGCTCCAAAAAATAGGGCATGGTTACTGATCCAGTTCAAACAAGGCAGCAGTTCATGGCACCAGTAGGTTTTAAGGAAGCAGGACAAGCTGAGGAGCAAGCTATGAGGAGCTGGGAAACAAACTGACGCATTTATCACTTTTTTGTACAGGTGCTCAACTACATGGTTAAAGATGTCACAGCATGTGATTTTTCTCAACTGCTCATCTTAATTTGCATATTTTATTTTGTGATGGCCATTAGAAGGTAATATGGACTTCATTTGCTAGTTCAATGAGAGCAGCATCTCTGAGGAAATCATATTGTGGGGGAATGGAGGGTGGGTGTTGGGGATGTGCATTTTCCTTAAAAGCTACTTTGATCTGTTTCTTCAATATTACTATTGCTGCAGAAATGTGAAACGAAACAGGATCACTAAACCAAGACTTGGTATACCCTGCATACACTTTTCTATATTATGTTTTCAGATGACCCAGAGTAGAACACTGACATTTGAAACAATCTGTGTTTTATTCTGAAGATAAATACATGATATTTCAAATAAAATTAAATTTTAGAAGGAACTATTTCAGCAGCTAAGCAAGAAATGCTAATTCTCATTATCCCTACACCAGTGTGTGTATAGGGAGACACTATACCATCCTTGTGCTGGAGTCACATTTTAAAACCCAGTCACCAAAACTTCCATTTACTTTGTAGGAGAAAACAAAGGTGAGAAAAATGTTTTCCTCCATGTTTCCCTCTAAAGGGCAAATAACAGATGCTGGGGGTGGAATGTTGGAATTTATGCCAGGAAAGTAGAATGTGGAAAAAACATGAGCTATATATTTTTAATCAATTTTTTATATGGTGAGAGACTCTGTTTACAGTTTTTCTGTGACATTCAGTCAATTCTCTCAAACAAAATTTAGAACACTTCCAATCCAAATCCTCCTGTCTAGTCTGGTCACTGAATCCCTTTAACCCAGAAAAAAAAAATCAGTGAGTTGGAGGCGATATTAGGAACAAATTGAAGACTTGCATTTAATTTGAATATTCATGGTTCAACACTATGACCTTTTGAGACAAACCAGAGATGAGAGCTCAAAGGTGGCTTCTGTAAAGTTAGCTATAACAGAAAATATATCAAAATGATTTTTTTTTTAAAAGAACTGGTAACAGTTCAGTCCTTGGCATGCCTGTTTAGAAGGTAGTCACATTATGTTCAGTGAAGCTTGCTCTAAGATACAGGATTGCTCTCTCAGAAATTTAGATTGAAAGATTCAGCAGGTCCCTTTATGAGCACTATATTTTCCCATAACTGTCCCATGCTTGAATCCATGGATAAAAAAATCCAAGAATAAGGAGAGTCAACTGTACAAGAGATATCCTATAAATAAGCAGGTTTATTTATAATAATACTAGTAATAATACTAGTAATGATTGTAAAATTAACAGCAAGAATAGGAAAAGAATGAAAATCAAAGTAGCATCCTTATATTAAAACAGCAGCCGTAAGACTTTGTATCTAAAACAGATCCTTCTCTACTGCTGCTCCAAAATTATGGAATGACCTGCCGGAGGAGATCTGCCACATTTCCACTCTGACAGCTTTTAAGAAAGCACTCAAGATGGAGCTCTTCTGGCAGGCCTTTCCAACTTAGTTACTCCTCCCCAGATATAGAGATATAGATATAGAAATATAGATATAGATCTGGATATGAACCTGACATGAACATGATCACGATTATGAAAAAAATGCCTCATCATCGGCTTATTTTCCTCCAAATTCTAGTTGAATGTTTTAATGTTTTTACTGTTTTTCATGCTTTTATACTATGACTGTTTAACCCTGTTTTAGCATTGGGAATGGGGGGTGGGTATGGGGATTGTTTTCTTCTTGGATTTTATTGTAACTTTGATGTATTTTACTACTGCAACCTGCTTGGATTCTCTGAGAGGGCAGGCTAGAAATAAATCATCATCATCATCATCATTGGATTATTATTTTTAAAAAAACTTGGGGAACATTCCTGAAGACTCACAAAACTTGTTTTCAGCTCCAGGAGTCTTTACCAATTCATAACTGATAACTGATTCTGGACACTTCTACCATCATTTAAGGCAGATGCCAATTTTGCAAAGGTGATCTATAGAAAGAGGTTTGACAGACCAGCCTAAAGAAGTACGGTATTATCATTCTGAGCTTTTTCATTTCATTAATGAATACAGAAGGAAAGCTGATGTTTTGCTGAAATTTTTATTATATTCAGCTGCATCTGTCCAATACTTGAATGGGCATAAGTAGTAGATTTAATTATCACTCCCCTCTTGTAGCTCCTCTGCACCCCAAACTTATGCTTGGATTTGGAGAGCCTCTGGAATAGATCTGGAGTCCTCATGAAGAGTGTTGGACAACAGAGGAAGGGAATTCCTCTTGAATGAACAGAAGTAATTTCACACAGTCTTGCCCATGAACATAACCATAGCAACATAAAAATCAAGAAAGGGATTAAACAGAGTGATGTATTTTTGTTTGTTTCAGTACAGAACAGAAATCATATTTTCATTTACAATAGAGGTGTCCCTTTCATTATTGACTGGTGTTCCATAACCTACTGAACTTTTGTGTGTTATTTGCTAACAAAATCTCAACAATCATTACTTGATTAGACATCTTAGGTGACTGTAACAGGGTTAAAAAGTATTAATGATATTTAGCAGTATCAGTGATAATGACTAACAAGCCTATCTGTTAGCAGCACAGGGTGATGTTGGGTACATTCAGCCAACTGATGGACAGTTTGTCTAATTGCATATATGCAGCTCTTAATCAGATTTAATGTTGACATGTTAATTATAGTTCATGCTAGTGAAAAATGATGTGATTACTCCTTATGTGCATTAAACAGTTTTTATGCCAGGGGCAGTGAGGTGAGTTGGAAGTAATTAATAGCCTTCTATTTCTTTTTATTAAGTTGTGTTGCCAACCATGATTCAAAGACACATACAAGTCAGTTTATGTGATGCCATTAATCATGATTCAGCACTCCATTCTTCCCCAATGGATTTTTCTACATGCATTTTGAAATAGTCTGTGTTTACCTTAGATCATTATTTCTAATGCCACAGACTGTACCAGTTGTCTCTGCATTTCTCCAGAACTAGCCCTGTAACACAAAACTGTCCTTTTCTTTGGGTAGGAATGTTGAGACACCATTAATTAAAACCTTCCCATTGTGAATTATATACCGACATGATTTGTCTCCTTGAATGATGAGCTTGCCTTCCAGTTAATATCTGTACTGAGGAGCAACAGTTGTAGATAAAATGATGTACATTTATATGGTAGTACTGTGGTAATAAAAGGCATCATTGCCATTTTATTCTGTTTCAGAGCGTCAGGAGCTTCTGTGAGACAAACATTTCACAATATTTTATTATAAATATATGGAAAAAAATTTATACGGGTTAAAAAACCCCTAGCCATTCCTTTAAATTCATGGGAGTTCTGTATTTTTCATAGAATCGTGTACTGACATAACTTACTGTACTCATATTTTAACATCTTTGAGCCTTATTGCAAAGCGGGGTTATAAATGAAAGTTTTATTTATTTGGTTTATTTTAATGTTACTTGTTTAATTCTTTTTTAGGTGGGGGGATATTGTAATACAAAGTATTATATGTAGAATGTTTTCCTAAGGACTGGAGCATAGCTTTGGTGCAGCTTCTGGCCTCTTAGGACGCATGCATCATTGAAACAGCATACCTCCAAAATGACCTGAAGCAGCTTTATTTTGGCCTGTTTGTACGGGCCCATAGTTAGACAAAGGCACATTTCTGCTACTCTGCTGACTGGAAGCTAGATCCTAACATGCTTGGTTTTGATATTTTTGATATTTAAATATTTTTTCTTTCCTTGGCAGTGGATGAAGCTTTAGGAAACTTAAACTGCCCCACAATAAGAAAGGTTCTCCTGGATTTCTAAAAAATGATGGCAAAAGATTCACAAAGTACATCAGCTAGTTCCTTCAGTACATTGGGATGCAGTTCATCTGAACTTGCAGAAATGAATTTTAGGTTAGCTAGGTGATTAACTCCCTGTCCATCTTGATTTGCAGTCCAAATCCCTTGTCAAGTTCTTTGCTGCTGCATGGAAGGCCAGAGTTTACTTTTTCGGGAAAACCTGAAGCAAAACAAGAATTGAGTGGTTCTACCTTTTTGTCATGATCGGTTAGCATTTTACCACCCTTACTGAACAATGGCCACACTGTACCCTTGAATGTATTTGGGAAAAAAACCACCCTTTTTGTTACTCCTTGCTTGCCTAGTCAGTCCCCACTCATTTTGAAGCCAGTGGAGTTTTGAAAATGTACATTGTGCACAAAAATTGTACATTTTTGGTTGCCCCAATAGAGGTATCTCTGTTTTGTAGATTTTGGGTGTTATTGTATCTCTCTAACTGCTCATTGTATTTGACACAATTTCCTTTTCCCATTGCATTCTGTGTCTCACCCTGGTAACTAGACATATTCATTTCCATTCTACCATCTCACATCTAGCCGGTTCCATATAACATTCAAAACTTAGATGACAGAGGATCATTCTGAACATATGTAGGACAAAACCTTGGTGAGTTTCCATTTAATAAAATGGTCTGAACAATTATATTTTAAATAAAAACAACAAACTTGATATACTCTTACCAGGGCACAGCACATGTTATTTTTACAGTTATAGCCTGCCTTTTCCCTAGAACAGTACAGTTAAAACATACAAAGGTCAACATTAGAATGGAAGAAAACTATTGGTAATATTAAAAACAATTAAAAACATACAATTAAAAACAACAGAAAGCAGTTTAAAAACAATGTCACTAAAAACACTACAGTTAAAAATAGTACAACATCCTGTCCAAAGCCATTTCTTTTAAAACATTCACTTCACAAAAGTTTGTTGGAATAAAAAAGCATTTGCAGCTGGATGGAAAGACAGCAAGGAGGTGTCATTTTATGTGAAAAATGTCATACAAAATCTTCACAATGGGCGGCTAGTGGTCTATGTTTATCTTCTTGGAGGCCAGAATGTAATTGACAACTGGAAACTGGTTTTTCTTGATGCCTTCTTTGTTAGCAACCAGGCACCTATAAAACAACCAAATACAATATACAGTTGGCCCTCCATAGCCACCGATTCTCTACCCATGGATTCAAGCATCCACAGCTTGAAAATAAACAAAAAAGAATACATCCAAATAGAAAACCTTGAATTTGTCATTTTATATCAGGAACACTATCTAACCATGCCATTGTATTTAATGGGACTTGCGCATCCATGGATTTTGGATCCATGGTGGTTCCTGGAACTAAACCATAGTGAATAACAAGGGCCCACTGTAAACCTATATGACTAAACATAACAACAAACTAAACAAATCCAAAAACAGATTAATATTACCTTACATACCTCTCCCCATTATCAATCTACATAAAGTCCAGCCCATTCCCCATTAATATATAGCTTCAGCAAATCACAGTCTAAATAACCTAACGTATAACACAACCCTATTAGGACATTATACTTAATCATAACATTTAAAAAAATCATGGTGGGATTAACCCAATCCTGACACTCTGTCCCACTCACTTTATCATCATTAGCTCTCTGGGAAACTGGTGTGGTCTGCCTCCATTTTATGCAAAGAGATGCTCAGGAGTCATTGTGTCCATTGCCCTAGTCATTTTCCCATTCCAGTAGCCTACCAGAGCTTCACCAGAATTGGCTGCTGAGCCAAGAAGATCCCTAAGAAATCATCTGGATCCACTGGCTCCTGGGGTGGATAATGCTATTTATTATTCCACACTGAAGAAGCTGTGCATCAGGTGATGATCTGCCCATGATAATGAATGTATAGAGAGTTCTTCCTCACTAAGATCACTCTCATGTTATCTGACACACACACACCAAAAATAAAAAAAACCCAAACAAAAAACCCCCAAGCTCAAGAGTATGAGAGTGTTGAGCTAGACACCACTTGGTTCAGAACCACAGTTGTCATGTGGCTACGTAGTCATGACCCACTCCTGATAGGACAGCCTCAGTGTGGATGTTGATGTCCCCCAGCACAACAAGCTGAGGGGACCCCAACACTAACTCTGAAACAACCTCAGATTATTCAGGAAAAGAGACTGTTGAGCAGCTGAGTGGGTAGTACACCAACAGAATGCCTAATTTGTCCCAACCAACCACCTTCATAAGTTGTTGATGTGTGCCTTCAACATTTCTAATTTATGGTAATGCTAAGGCAAACTTACCAAGGGGTTTTCTTGGCAAGATTTATTCAGAGAGGGATTGCCTTTGCCCTTCTCTGAGACTGAGAGAGTTTGACTTGCTCAAGGACACCCAATGGGTTTCCATGTCAGAGTGAGATTTGAATCCTGGTCTCTAGAATCATAGCCCAACACTCAAATCACTATGCTATGCTAGTTCTTCTTCCATAAGTACACACACTCAAACCCTGGTCAGAAGATGGAATCTTGATAGACCATGATAACTGCCTTTCTGAACACTCCTCCAGTCTTGTCTGTTTGGCTATTATTACACAGAGAAACCTGATGGGAAAAACTGGGAGAGAGAACTCCCACTCACCGATTCATCCAGCCAGGTATCTATGTTACAAGCCGGGTCAGCATGCTCATTTAGGATATGGATAGATGTTTTCCCACTCACCAACCTGACATTCAACAGCAGCATTTTCAACCCGCATGGATTATCATCAAGGCTATGTATGCTACTTGAGCTGGAAGGTCATTTGTAGACCTGGATATATGCCCCTCTCTCGTGGTAGCACATCCTTCCCAAATCTCTCCTTTCCAAATCTCTTTCTGTCCTCTGTAACTATAGTGACTGTGCCTTGATTCCCTTCCCTTCATTCTCTACCCCGAAAACATATTCTTTCTTTATTGGGCAGGTAATAACTTCACTCAAAAAAAGACACAATATACAAACAGACAGATATTTTAAAAGGTAGAAATCCCTGCCCTACTCCAAAAAGAAATACTAACCATTCTAATTGATTTGATTTTTAAAGAACAGTTCCAAAAAGATTTTCTATAAACAGAGAAATCAGAGAGGGAATTTAACTTCAACAAAGTCTAGTCTATGGCAAAAACTAAAAATGGCTATCAAACAGCTGGGAATTGCTATCCAAGTTTTAAAATGCTGTAAATGAGCCATTTTGAACCCTTCTGACATCAAACTCAGAAATGGCCATCTAGAAACTTGTATTACCAGGTTTCAAATCAACTTAATGAGCTGTTTTCTCAGTATATGTTGTAGAACTTTGGACTTCACCCAGTTTCCAGATTTCTGGTTATAAAAGAAAAATACAGTTCATCCAACTCACCTTTAAGGCAAGACCATTAACTGTGGTCCAATAAACAATAGTTAATCAGGATGGCCAAATGAAATCATCAGGCTGAGATGCAGGATGCCAATGAAAGTCAGCATCTGCATGGGAACTGAAAGGAAGGTCTTGTCAGAGTGAGCACACCAGCCACTGAGCAGGAGACTGGTCTAGATGGATATTTTGGTCTAATCCCACAGGACCCCTATGTGCTTACATGGAAACATATTTCATACTTGGACTTACAGCATATGCTCAGAGTTTTCGGACCAATTTGAAGAAGGTGAGAGCCAGAGCCTGAAATTATGAATTTTCATAAGTTTTCTGTTGTTGTTGTTGTTGTTGTTTTGTAAAAAGATAAAACTCTTTTAAAAAAATTCTGTCCTCTGAACTATGGAAAACCTTGATAAATCATTCTGTTGCAAGTGTCCAAAACAGTTCTTGTTCCCACAGTGACTCCAGCGGCTGGAAGTGTGGTAATAGTTTCCTGACTATGGATATTCTGGGATCAGCCTTAAATTTAGCTTAATCCTTTCTGGCAGTTATTCTCAAAGAAGCAGACTAATGCAATGTATCCCCTAATAGCATCATTTTTTGAGAAAATGTGAGGAACTTATTTTTTATTACACACACATGCATGCGTGCGCGCGCACACACACACACACACACACACACACACACACACACCTTTTCCAGGCTTGTTTGACCTTGCAGGGAAGACTAATTTCAGGAATTAATGATATACAGTGATATAAATTTTGGGTTAAGAACCGTATGAAGGGTACTGCAAATCTTATCAATGCAGAGAAAATGTGATGGCTCTTCGGCAGAATTTTATTATCACCTTGCAAAATTGCAAATGTGGGCAGGTTTTTGAACAGTCACACAGTAGCAACTCATTAAGTGTTGGCTCTGTGGAGTGGGCACAGTGTAATTTGATTTCTCAACACTTAATGATTTACTGTTCAACAACCTGCCTATATTTGAAATTTAGCGAGGCGATACTAAAATTCTGCCTGTACATTTGGACCTAGAATAGCACGCTCACACACATGGGTTCCTTTTTAATGCTTCAGTCAGCCCTGTGAGCATCTGTACTTGTGCAATGGAATGCTAATAGATTCATGAAAGGTTAATAAACTGAGGCTGTCATACTTTGGACATATAATGAGAAGACATGACTCGCTAGAAAGGACAATAATGACTGGCAAAGTAGAAAGCAGTAGAAAAAGAGGAAGACCCCATAACAGGTGGATAGACTGAATCACAGAAGCCACAGCTCTAAATTTGCAAGACCTGAGCAGGGCAGTTGATGAGAGGGTGTCTTGGGAGTCTCTTATTCATAGCGTTGCCATAAGTCAAAGTTGACAGCCATTAACAACAACAATAAAAGTTGAATATATCTAGATGCAATCACGTTCATCTTAACGCACTTTTAAAGTTCATGTTATATCACTGTCACTTCATGACAGAGCCTATGCTTTGAATGTATAAAGTTTTATTCTCGTCATATTTAGCTTGGTCTGGAAAAGACTCCTCTCTTAAACGCTGACAAATTGTTACCATCAGTTAGTAAACAATACAAATATAATTGGAGCAATGACATGATGGAGTATAAGTCAGCTTCCAGTATTTCTATGGAAATAGCCAACATTCTTTGTTCATTAATGATCAATAATCCCTGGCTAGCCTAGCACCAGCGTTGCTAATAGTTTACTTGAGAATATGACTGTATTGGTCATTTTTCCTCATAACAACCCATTTATTATCAAAATTTATTAAATAATTACAAATCAGTGTTATCAAATTAGGCTTGTTATTAAGTAAACATTTTCAGTTCGGGAGAACAGTTTGTATACATGAACACACCTGCTTTGAAATATGTTCCATTTAAACCCTGTGCAATTGAGGTGCAAGAAAATTGTTAATGACTCATCTGAAATAAAACAAGCAGTCCCATTCTATGCTTGTTTGCTCAGAAATTGGTTCCACTGGGTTCAATTAAGCTTACTTATAAGAGTCCATGTCTGCACAGGACTGCAACCTTAATCTCCTGTTCATAATCTGCTATCATAGTTATGTTGGAAATGTGATAAAAACAATCTGGGTTACTTACAGTGTTATTTTAAATGTCCACAATGCCATTGTTGCATGCTGTAAGTAAATTTATGTATCTTTTATAATAAATAAATAAATAAATGCTTTATTTTTACCCTGCCTCTTTGTCAGAAGACAATCAAGGCAGTTTACAATTAAAAGGAGAACATACAATATCCAATATCTCAATTGTTTCTTCCCTTCCCTAAAACATTATTAAACACAATAACAATTAAAAACAATACATTAAAATAGTCAGAGATAGATGAATGGGGCAGCAAAGTACTGAGAGAGATGGTGGATTCAATTCAATTGGTGACCATGTTGATATTCAGGAAAGGCCTGCCGGAAGAGATCCATCTTGACAGTTTTTTTAAAGCTGTCTGAACTGGTAATATGACCAATCTTCTCCGGCAGGTCATTCCATAATCTGAGAGCAATTGGATAGTAGCAGTCAACTTGGTCTTTATAGATTGCAGTAAATTCTTCCCAGAGGACCTACGTGCATGGGGTGGATTATACGGAAGGAGTCAATCCCATAGATAGGTTGGACCCAAGCCATGTAGGGCTTTAAAATTTTTAAAGACACCTTTTATACAGCGGAGGAAATCTTATCTAAACAACCAAGCACTGGCTAGTTGCAAAGGGTGTATAACAGAAATGGAGAAGCTTTTTGCCTCCTCGGTATTTGGGACTTCAACTCCTAGAATCCACAACTATCCTGGGCAATGATTAGGAATTATAGGAGTTTTAGTCCAAAACATTAAAAGGCCAAATCTGCAAAAGATAAAAAAAAATCATAGTAAAATTAAACAATGACACCAAAGCTACCATGGTCTGTGGTCCTCAAGTCTGAAAATATATCACTCAATATCAAACTCGGGATCATTGAATACTGTGGGATTTTCAGTTTCTATATATGGATGTGAAAACTGGACAGTGAGGGAAAGTGATATAGTGAGAAAAATCAAATAATTCAAAAAATATTTGAAATATAGCGTTGAAAGGAGAGTTTTATGGAGTGGACTACCAAAAAGACAAATAAATATTGGTGAAAGTATATGAAGTCTGAATTTTAACTAGAAACCAAAGTAACTCAACAGATGTTACCATACTTTGGACACATCATGAGATGACATGACTCATTAGAATAGAAAATAATGCTGGGAAAAGTTGAATGTAGTAGGAAAAGAGGAAGATTGCATTACAGATGGATTGGCCCAACAGGAATCCACAGCCTTGAATTTGCATTACCATAAACTGAAGTCCCCTTCATTGTACATAACAACAAAAATGGTCCACGTATGTTCTTCTACTCTGAAGTGTACCTTTAGAAAATAACATTTGCAGTTTGACAAGATAGGGGCTGTGCAGATCACCCTGAAGAGGCGGTCTGCAGCCACCTCCATTTTCCCCATGGCCTTTCCAGGGCGCAAAAAAGAGCCTCAAAAAGTAGCTCCTTATTGTACCCTGGAAAGGGAGCAATAGCTGCGGCGCCACAGCTTTAAGGTGCTCCTTTGGCTCTGCGTCATGTGGACGCAGCGCTAGAGGAGTGCCATGATGCCGCGTGCCATGTGAAGCGGCACGTGGCATCATGCCATGCAGGGGGCAGAGTTGGGACATGCGTCATGTGGACAACCCACCCCGACTCCACCCCCAGGCCGACCTTAATGGTCAGTGTGCACAGCCCCATAATTAACTGTTGATAAGAGAGAATCAGAATAAATTTTGGTCCTTGGGGTATCTGAAACATTTACAGTACAAGCAATAGGAAGGAAGTATAAAATTTGTGGGGGGACTACATACTGTATTAGGTATGTTCCATATGTAAAATCCATGGTGAAAGAAAAATCCTGAGGATAAAAAAGAAAGTACAACACAACAACATCAACATTTAAAACACAAGACTACTTAGATTCATGTCTTACACTGAATTTTTAAAGACATCTTTTAAAAGTAAAGAGGGATGAGCGGAAACTCAAAAGATAATCCTGAACTATTTAAGTTTTTATTTTTTTAAAAACAGTACTCTTTCCCAGATGATGTTTTCTAATCTTCTAGGAAGGACATAAAACAATCAGAATGTGATTTAGGACATGAATCCTCATTCAGATATTTGGAGATTAGAGAGGGCAGGCTTATTCATATAAAAGGTTTTAGCTGCAGGAAAGTTCTTTTACAGAATGTTCACTCCCAAACTTTGAATGTTCCTATTGCTTTCAACAACAACAGGACTGGACCTTTTTAGGCCTAGAGGAGTTTTGCTTATCTGCCATGAAAGATAAAATTAGAATAAGTGATTTAATAACCTTGTGCATACCAAGGAAAGGCAGCTGAGCAGTTGGAAATCTTTTTGGTCAGTTTTTTAATTTAGGGCTCTAGAATATATAAATTTACCCATGCATACTTGAAGACAGGCAGGTAATTACTTTTTAAAATAAAAGAAGTCCTATTCTTCAGCAGAGCCAGGGTTTAAGAAATACACTTTTTCCCCAGTGTGACTTCCAGAATCCTCCAGCCAGAAAAGCCCCTGGAAAGCTGGCACCTTTGAATATAGACCAGGAGTACAGAACCTTTGGGCCATGTGGTTCATATCTAGCAATGACCAGGGGACAGAGTACCAAGGAAGACACACACTTGCATGTATGATGATTTGACTCAATATAAGGCAGCTTCTGAGTCTTATGAATGTGTTGATCAACCACAATCACTATGCAACAGCAACAACAACAACAATTCACATGTGGTAGAGGCCATGAAATGATAGATATATTGAATCATCGTCTTAAAGAAGATTTAAGAAGATTAGAATTACATTGGTTTCATAAATAAACAGATTCCTCATTAGTCATAATCACTGAAAGGGTAACAAGATGAACTGCCTTAGCTTAACTTCAGAGTCCACATTATAAATAGATATAGTGGTCTAAATCCTATTGTTATTCCTGACTGGAGTCACTTAATCAGTTGGAATTACCTAAATATTGACTAATCATTTAAGCACTGATTTAATGGGTCTCCTAACCCATTGGGGACTAACCAACATGATTCCAGCCAATGTATATATAATAATAAATCTCTTCAACTATATTTAGAACATACAACTCTAATTATGGTGCGGTCCAGACCAGCCTGGCCATGTACTAGGTTTGCATGGGGGTGGAGTGACTGCATGCCCAGCAACCCTAGTACATGGTGGCAGCTTCATCATGGCAGCCTCCGCCATGATAACATCATGCATGCACCGTGTCCAAATGGCGTGATGTTTCTGCGCCACTCCAGGCTACTTATGGTGGCCTGGCTGCAGTGTGGGAAGGAGCTCTGAAATGGACGGCCCCTTTCTCCCATGGCTCTGGCTCCCGGGGTGTCCAGGGGCATAAAGCCCCAAGGACACCCCTTTTCCATGCCACAGAGAAGCAGCATTTTGCTGCTTCTCCGTGGTCCGGAAAAACTCCAGATTAGGGCTGCAGGGCTGCCGATGAGGCTGCCCTGCCTCCAACCCAGAGCTAAAAGGGGTGCCACAGACCTGTCCCTTTGGGGCAGTCTATACTGTGCTAAAGTCTCTGAAATAAAGACTACAGTCCTGCTTTAAGCAGGCAAACAATGACCATAATGAACTTTCTGACTTTGTGTTGCTAGAACCTGGCCTGGAGCAGTGGCTGGAGCTGGAACAACTTGTGTGGCCACTCAAATGTCACAAATTTATGTAAAAGATGCTTTATACATGTTTCTGGGATGTACTGTAATATTAAAATTGGATGCAGGGACAGCATGCCCTTCCCTCCCTGATGCTAACATTAGAAGTTTCATTCTTAAATGTGCATGTTAGTAATGGAGGAATTGTGAAAACAGAAGAAGTAAAAACATATAGCACTCATATTAGCACCTTTTAAGCACTGGTTGAGGGAGTTGTGTCAACTATTGCTCACTCTCAAAATTTCTTCATACTTTACTAGCAGCTCTAATGTGCTTTACCTTACATGCCCTAACACCACTGTAAGGAGTGGTGTTTTTAATTGAGGCAGTGTGGATCTCAAAAATAGTGATTTGTCTGGTGGAACTGTATTTACACTATAGCATTACAGCCATTTGTAAACAGTTTAAATGTCATGAATCCATCCTATGAAATTCAGGGAACTGCAGTTCCACTATTCTAATATAGCCATATCTCACAAATCCCAGAATTCTGCAGGACAGAGAAACGAGAGACAGTGCGATTGAATTGCTCTAATAATATAGTGTAGATTCTTTGTGGGACAGGGACGTAGCTAGGATTTTAGGAAGGGGGGGGTCCAGACTAAGTGCCACCATTATAATGGGGCTTGAGTGTGGCGGTGCAGCAACACACACCATTCATTTTTCTAATGGAAGAGGGGGGGTCCGGACCCCAAGAACCCCCTCCCTTGGCTACGTCCCTGGGTGGGACCACACACCTTAAATGGGACCTTAAATGAGCATGAATCTGAAGCTATTTTTAATTCTATATTATATTTCAGAGTAAAGATGCTTCCATGTTTTATGAGTGGTCCATAAAACCTATTATTTACATAAAACATGCAGGGGTAGCTGTGTTGGCCATTTAGCAAATTCAAACAAAAATCCACCAAACAGTGATACCTTTATTGGCCAACTGAAATGCACAAAATATTTATTGCAAGTTTTTGAAACTCCACTGCCTTCTTCATCAGGCAAGATGTTACAAACCAAACAAGAGAAAAATTGGAGATGTTAGTAAGGTGCCTGCATTCTGTTGTTTCTGTCCTTAGTTAAGATGGTATGGGGAGGGTATCTTTTGCAGGCTGGCTCCAGTTGCTCCCATTTTCAAACTTTGTTTTGCAATGCTGCATTTGGAAGACAAACCTCTTGTATCAAAAGATATTTTTTAAATACTAGCTGCAATCCAGAGAAGCATGTGACTGATAATAGACTAACAGAGTTAGAATGGACTTCAGAATTCATCTGATACAACTCCTTGGCAATACAGGAATGTGTTATTACACCAACCCTGATAGGTGGCCATCCCTTAACCCCTGAGCCAGGAGAATTAGGACTCTAAAATGGTCTCCTTGTGAGTCCTAAGTGTCCATTTCCTGTTGTTTTTCTTCTGTAAAGAGTAGATTATTGCCATAATTCATTAAATCGTAGGCAGGAGAAAGAGACTATTTAAAAAAAAGACTATAAAGGTGCAGCTAATATCACTAGGTCCTGTAATCATACTGTTTGGATGGATATGGATATGAGTCAGCATCTGGGCTTTTCCCAGTGCACCCAAACTTGTGTCTATATTAAATTGTTTGCTTTTGCTGTTTTGTTGTTTATTTGCATGACTGGGCTAGGCAAGGATGTGGGCATGGGAGAGACATTTCATTGTCCAGAATGGACCGCATTAACATATGAAACAGTTTTTGGAAGGTGTTATGACAAATAGTGTTTTGTAACTTTCTCTCTTAGGTCTATTGCACAGTTAGGAGTTTTTGGTTGTATCTATCTGCTCTTTCAGTTTCTTTCTCAGTCCATTTGTTATGCAAACCTGATGGAAGCTCTTCAGGTATGTATGTACACAATGTGTGTACATAATGTGATGTGTTCTAAATGGTTGCTATATTTGTGTAGATATATGTCCTCTTTCCATCATTACATTGTGACTTTCAGAAAGTGAACTGCAGTCGTGGATGAGTCATTTTCCCAATATCCTGTATGTGTCTGACCCCTGTAGAGCTACTGTGGTTCTTTTATATTTCATTGTCTTTTGTCCCCATTGTTTACATGTTTCTTCACTCTCTTTGAGAATTGAGGATAACACCTCATGTACCTGACAAAACATATTGTAATTTACGTTACCACTAAATTGTTCCTCTGCTGCCAGATTTGTTCTTTTGCTTCACCAGAGTGAAATGTGTAATCCCCTGGAATAAAAATTGAGAATTCTTTAAGAAAGTGTGTGGATTGCTTTTCACCCATCATTGAATGTCTATAGCTTGTCTCACTACTCTGTGACTGAGAGGTTCCAAAGGCATTGGGGCTAACTTTAATTTTTTTTAATAAAGTTTATTTCTTCTATAAAAACATATAAAAACATTTAAACAAACAAATCACTATACCTCGTATACACAACTAATATTAAGAAAACAAAAACCAACATAAATCCCCCACCAGTCCTACAAAAAAAGCTAACTTTAAACAACCTATGTAAGCCCTGGTATTTAGAAGTTGAGATCTGCACACAGCAACAAAAATTCTAACCTTTCCAGTTGTATGATCAAGGATATTTCTGGTATTTCTGATATTATTATTCTAATTATTTTAACACCAGTCTAATCACACTCCTAGAAGTTTCATTTGAACAGAAGCTATCTAAACCATCAATTTAATTTTCTGCATGGTTATCCCAATATTGTATGTGAAGGCATCCATTTTAAACGTGTTTTTTTTATCCCATTCTTTTCTCTTTTCAAAAACATTCAGGGATGTAAATGAGATAACACAAAAACTGAAAGCTCAAAGGAGTATAAGCAATGTTAGGTATAAGAAGATTTTAAAAATAGCTATAAAACAAAAAAAAATCATGGATACAGACTTATCAATGTAGGGAAAAGAATGAATCTGTTCAAAATTACCTTGATAATCTTGATGTTGCTTAATCTACAGTCTAGAAGACTGTAGAAAAATGTAATTGAAATGGTTATTTATATTGTTATTGTACTTTTTCACTGCTGGGTTGGCGTAGAGTGCTTGTAATATTTTCTGCCTCATGTGACAAAATACCTAGGCTGGCTGCGGGCACTGTACCCCATGATTTGGGTGAATCTCATGGGGAAGTTACCCTTTGTTTTTTGGTCTCAGACAACAAAATGTTGGGTCAGTAGGAAAAGAAGGGAGAAAGCCCTGGGACAGGCTGATTTGTACCCTAGGCACAGTCACAGTGATGACTTTATTGAATATTCATGTCAATTGAATTCAGAAGTCAATGAGATATGAAATCGGAAGCTACTAAAGTGGCAGAAAAGGAGAATCTTCAGATAGACCACTCTAATCAGCAGTTTCACAGTTTTAATTCTGAACTAGATGAAGTTGCCAGTTTCTCTTCAAATGTAATTTAATTTCCCTGAGATGTAATCTAAAACATTATGTCTCCAAAAGAGAGCCAGTGTGGTGTATCGTTTTGAGTGCTGAACTATGGCTCTGGAGAGAGAGCAGAGTTTGAATACCCACTTAGCCATGGAAACCCACTGGGTGAACTTAATACTCTCAGCCTCAGAGGGACGAAAAGGCAAATTCTCCTCTGAAAGGTTTTCTTGGAAATGACTCAGAAAGCAAACAACAACATTTACAAATTGTTCTAGACTAGAGTCTGTGAGATCAAGGCTCAATCATCAATCCTTTTTAGAAATGGCCCTTTAATCTCAACTGGGCAAAAGCACCTTCAGATAAATTGCAAGACTGCATCCAAAAACTACATCCAAACTACAGATCTGATCTTTCTTGTTCTTATGTGACTTCATGTCACCTCTGACATATGGCAACCCTATCAGAGAGTTTTCTTGGCATGGTTCAACATTGCCTTCCTCTGAGGCTGAGAGAATGGGACTTGCCCAAGGTAACCGGTGGGTTCCCAAACTCTTGTCACATGGAGTCTTAGTCCAACAGAGACCACTACACCATATTGGTTCTTCTGATCTTTCTGGAGGAGTTCAAATCCATTGAAACCAGATTATATCACTATTATCAAAGTGGTAGCCTCATTAGTTAAACATTTTTGTTTTGTTTAGATTAAACTTCAGTTTATTCACACAAATCCATCCTATTATAGATTTTGAGCATCAGTGCAAGAGCTTTAGATCTCTCATGGATTAAGATATGCAAACAGTTTGTGCTTTAAAAAAACAAAACCCAAAATAGCTAGCATTCAGCCTTGCCTTGTGATAAATCCAATAAGAGACACAAAGAAACAAGATCAGTGGTTTGTTCAGTGATTAATTGTTCTGAATGAAATTGAATTGTGTTTTCAGCAGGGATTTATTCAGCCAACTATTTGTGTATTGAATCAAAATGTAAAAGATCCTTAATCTTTCTCTTTATGCAAAGCTACTTAATTCTATTTTATTCATTGATCTGATTGAACTCATTAAGCCTCTCTAATTCTTTTGGCTCTTCTGTTTTTTCAGTCATAACTTGTTTCTGTGAACAAGAAGATGCAATGAGTCATTGCACTGTACGGAGGTAAAATCAATTCCCTGTTTCAATTCCCTACTTCACTCTCCCTATAAGAGAGCTCTCTGGGTTCAGCATCTTTTTCAATTTCCATTTAGCAGGACTAAAATATGAAAATAAAGGAATTTTTGCCAGTTAACAAAGGCCTACCGTATACTCATCTATAAATCTAAAAATGTATACCCCAAAATTTAACTCAAAATCCTAGGTTGACTTATTTATGGGTCAGTATGGTAATGTAGATAGAAGCTCTTTCAGATTTCCCCATGCAGTGAGCAATAGTTTCACTATGGGGTGCAAGGAGTGCGGACCGCACCAGGTGACACCATAAGGTGGGGTGACACCACCGCTTCCTAAATATGAAATTAATTGAGTTTCAGTGGCTGGAGAAAGGGAGTGTTTGCTTGATTGCTCAAGGTTAGCAAAAGAGCGATCGTCACTGCCCCACTTCTGCCCCCAGACACTCAAACAAAGACAGCAGCAGGGAGACCTGGCAGCCGGGCTCTTCTCCTTCAAGCTACCAGCCTGGCTTCTCCTCCAAGTTCCTTGGCTGCTGCCTATGAGACAAACTGTGCCACTGGAGCTAGCTTTGCTGCATTTGTGCTCCCAACACCCTCCCTCAACATTTCCCCTTTTCTTTTCCCCTTCCTCAGTTTGCCCCAGATTATGGAGCAAGTGACCCTTCCCTCTTTTTCTTCCTCCTCCTCAGAAAGGCAGTGTTGATAAAATATAAAAGCACCAGTAGCGCCTCAATGTTGATAGGAAATCCTCAATATACCTGCAGAAAGCAGTTGTAGATGTACCACCAGCAATGTCCCTACCAGCAATATATCTCAAAACAGGTAAGTCTTAACGCCTGGCAGGACCAGCCTAAGATCTGCAGGCCCCTAAAAAAAACACCTTATTTCCTCAGCATGTAAATTGTATCCACAAACTACTCCAATATAGAACCAGATTAGTTATTTTCCTTCTATTAATGTCAATAGGAGGAAAATTTGTTGAGGGATGGATGAGGATCACTGAGGAAAGAAAAATGTAAAAGGCAGTCCTGTTCCCACTTTGGGCCAGTTGCAGTGAGCTAGCTGAATTTATAAAATGATAATTCTATTGGAAAGTGTGTGCAGGAGTTAGAGATCTTGATTAAGAAGCAAAACCAGCAATAGTTTGGAGAAATAAGCACTTTGTTGTAGGAACTCCATTCTAAGATAGGAAAGTTAGGGGCTTGACAGACTGCCTCTAAGGGGCAGTCTGCAGCCAACCCTTTTAGCGCCAGATCGGGGCCACGGCAGCTACATGCTGCTGCCCTGATCTTTCCTTTCCAGCTTCTTTTTGTGCCCTGGAAAGGGCCCCATAGCCACCGGTGTGTGGCTTTTCCATGCTCCTTTGGCACTGCATCATGTAGACACAGCATCAGAGGAGTGCCGTGACACCATGCAACATGTGGAGTGGCGTGAGGCGTCATGCCAGCCTGGGGCAGAGTTAGGGCATGCGTCATGTGGACGCCATGCCCTGACTCTGCCCCCAGACTAGCCATAATGGTTGGTCTGTCGAACCCCCTCAATCATGTTGCTAATCTAATTTAAATTCATTCTAGGAAACATCTGAGATGAATTGTAGGAAGAGAAGAGGTGGGGAAATCCCTTAAGATTATGAGTATATATCACAAGTGGTCAGGATAGATAGCCAAGAGGAAGGACACTTCGGGTCACTCAGACTATGCAATGCCCTCTCTGAGGTATTTTTAACTGATCAATGCTAAGCATTTTTCACTTCGAACACTTTCCACCAGCTTAAGACTCGTATACCTGTATCCACACCATCACATATTAATGACTGAAAGTGTTCAACTATCTTAGAGACAATTTTATGGTGGCTGTGAAGATAAATGATAAAAGTAGGAATGATAAATGATAAATTACTAGATCTCAGGGCCTGGACTTGCTTCTCTGGTCTTTAGGACAAGGGAGAGGAATCTCTGGGCAAGAGCTCTGCCTAGAAGTCCCTCTTGTTCTTCCCCCTGATTTGTTAGAATTGGTGTAGAGATGACAATAAGATATAATCCAATGTCTTAATACCTAATAGTCCAAGCAAACACAAATCTCACTGAGAGATCATTTTAAAAAAAAACAGATTAAAGTTTAAGCATAACCTGAAAAAGTACTCTGCTTTATCAATCATGGTAAGAAGAATAGATGTGTATTGTCAGTGCTTGCAAAAGCTTTTATATTGGTAGCTTAGGGAAAGAGAAGGATATAAATATCAAGCTGTCTGCCATTATTCAACATGCCATGGAATTTAATTAGCCCTGAAAGCATCAGTGAAGTCCCATTTTGATCTAATTAGTTTGTAAGAATATGTCCAAACCATGGTAACGTCTCCTAAGATTGCCACACTGAAATAGAGTGTGGCCAGCATGAGAGCTTTTGTTCATTTCATACCAAAGCTTTCCAATATTCCATGTCCAGATTTAACAAAAATGCTTGAATGTAGACTCAGGTGGCCATTTTGTGGCTTCTGAGATGTTGTTGAACTGCAGCTCCCAGCATTCCATTCCATTCCATTCCATTCCATTCCATTGTTTATGCTGTTTAGGGCTGCTGAAAGTTGCAGTCCAACAACCTCTACTGGGCCCACAATTCCCATCTCTGATATAAGCACTCAAGGAAAGCCAGAAAATCTCAAAACATTTTTATACAGCTCCATGCCTTTATTCTTTCATATTGCAAGTCTGTTAAGTCACCTGTTGACTTATGGCAACTCCATGAATATTGTAGGGTTTTCTTAGGTAAGAGATACTCAAAGGTGTTTTTGTCATTTCCTTCCTCTGCAATATAGACACAGCACCTGGTATTCACTGGTGGCCTTCCATATAAGTACAAAATACAACTAACCCTACTTAGCTTCCAAGATCAGACAGGATCTGGTACATCTAGGGTATATAGGTACTGTATATACAGTAATTTAGGTTCTTTCATAACTCTGGTGTAATGTTGATAAAGAGGCACTGTCTTCTGCATGTCTAGTTAATTGCTTTCACTAAAGACATTTTAAATGGTAATAGATGTGGTTGTATTCACAGCTCTGACTCTTTTTCTCTCCTTGTGATATCCAGTTCTTCACACATCTTGATGAAAATAGTGTAGTGAAAACAACTTGAAAGCCTAACTGGAGAAGAAAGGTAAAGGGTTCAGCACCCAGAGGATGAAGATATATCGAAGGCTGAGTAGATTGCATTATCAAGTTAAGTTTTGTTAAGTGTTATGTGTATCATCGTTCTTTTTAAAAATTTATTTTCAATTGAAATAGATGCAGGAGATTTAGGTCTCAAACAGAGCAGTCAGTGCTATAATCCTGGTATGATTTGTATAAATAATAGCAGAAAGCTTCATTATAATAAATGTTAGCATGATAACTTGCCAACCAAGTTGTATAGCAAGATTTGGGGGGAAGGCTAGCCCTACCTTTGGGCAAAGTGGATCCGTTTTATCAGACAGCTGGTTTTGTGTCATGAAAGGGTGACAAATGGGAGAAATTTAATTTATTATGATTTTATTTCTATCAACAGGAAAAGGAAAAGATGCCTGTGGAGTTTTCTGTTTTAGGTAACAAAATAATTCAACTGATCTTGGGTACTGAAAAAAAAATCTGTTTTATTTCTGTCTCATCTTGTAGCTTTCATATTTGTACCAGCTTGTATGCATATATCTGAGAAACTACTCCAGTACAACGTAATGTTTGAAGTACTTGTGTTATCTTTAATTTGAGAGCCGTTCAAAGACAGCCTTGCTCTTTCACGGCAGAATGAACTCATCTGAGTCTAGGTGAGAACCAGTTGGCTAACAAAATGCTAACATGTTTGGGCCCTCACTGTCCCTGGTCAGACTTGTCTGTAAAACTGAGTATACATTCTTTGTCCTCCCTCCATTTTGTTTGTGCTGATACTACAATCTCGTGGTCTTGTTTTGCAAGGAAATCTAATGTTTCTACAGTGCTGTATATTAGAGCTAGAATATTTAGCTCTCTCATTTTATCTGTTGTTTAGAGCCCTGACTGATTCTCTGGGCGCTCTGTTTGTATAATCTTTCTTTCTTCACAGTCTTGTAAATAAATTTCCTTACATATATTAATAAATAATAAAATTTTTATTTATACCCCGCCCTTCCGAACGATCAGGGCGGCTAACAAAATGCACCAAAGTGCAAACAGCAAACATATTGTTTTATGTGCTTATACACTATTAGAAACAACCAAATTCTAAATCATGCATCTGGCTGCTTGGTTAATCCTGAAGATTAGGGGGTATTGTTCTGGCTTTGAATGTTTAGAAAAAGAGATGCAGGATTTTGACCTTTGCTACTGAGGAAGCCAAGGGATGTCCGGTAAGGTTTGGGTATTTTGAATTTAGATTAAGTTGGCCTGAATAGAGGATTGGGGGCTCTGCTTCAGGTAGCAAATTGTCATCCACCAAAACTGTTTAGAGAAAACATTATATAAAAAACTACTCAAGTTAAATAGTTCATTAATTGCTAATATGCTTGGAACTGTCATAGAATCATAGAATCATAGAATCATAGAGTTGGAAGAGACCGCAAGGGCCATCCAGTCCAACCCCCTGCCATGCAGGAAATCCAGATCAAAGCATCGTCGACAGATGGCCATCCAGCCTCTGTTTGAAGACCTCCAAGGAGGGAGACTCCACTACACTCCGAGGAAGTGTGTTCCACTGTGGAACAGCCCTTACTGTCAGGAAATTCCTCCTAATGTTGAGGTGGAATCTCTTTTCCTGTAGCTTGCATTCATTGCTCCGGGTCCTAGTCTCTGGAGCAGCAGAAAACAAGTTTGCTCCCTCCTCAATATGACATCCCTTCAAGTTTGCTCCCTCCTCAATATGACATCCCTTCAAGTTTCAATCATTTCTGAATTTTCTGAGGAGCAGGTGGACCTGCTTTCTTGAAAAAGTGTTTTCTGTGCCATGAACTACTAATGGAGAGAGTTTTCAGCATAATGGAAAAATTTAGCAGACTGAGATGAGGCATCTTCTAGAAATGATAAATACCAATTCCAGTATCTATTCTACTCTTATTTTATATTGTATAATATTGAGATTTATTAAGAAACAGGGCAAAAGTGAATAAGAATGGGAATGGGAAGATGCATGGATCTCTTTCCCTTTTTCTCTCTTCCATTCTGTACCTCCAAAGGCATTGTTTGCCTAGACAATTATGGAAATTTTATTTCCCTGTCTTCCATTCCCCTTCTTCTTGTCCTGTCCATAGAAGTGCTTTAAATTCTTATCTGAAGGTAAAGTTTCCTACTGTGAAGGGTCTTTGTGATATCAGATAAAATTAGAGGATATCTGTTAAACTATGTGTTTAAATTATGAAACCTTTATGCCAACTAGCACAAGTAAACAATGTGTAATAATTCTAGTTTCTGTTAAACTTTGTTTTTAAAATATTAAAAAAATAAAATAATACAAAATAATTCTATTAAAAACCTGAAAGGTTTTGAAACACCAATGATGTAAAAAAAAAATCTGTGTAATAACTGATTGGATCCAAAACATACAAATAAAATATTTATTTACATAATACACTTAACTTGGGGAAATATTATAGTTCAGTGGTAGACCATATGCTTTACGTTGCAAGAGATCCTGGCGTTTCCATACCAGGGTGGGGAAGGTTCCCATCTGAAATCTTGGAGAATCCCAGACAGTTTGGCCAATAGTTGTAGTTCAGTGACCTATGGAGGGCTACTGACTCTGTGGACAACACTGAGCTAATCTCATGGTCTGTGTCAGGGCAAGGCACCTTCCTAAGGAGTTGTCCACATGGGCCAAAAAAGGCCTGTAACCCCCCCCCCCCCATCTCACGTCAGTTTAGACAATGTAGGCCAAAACCCCAGGGACAAGATCCGCCCAGTCTTGCCAGACTGGATGTGAATCTGGTGGATCTGGCCCAATCCTGGGGCATACAGACATTACCTTGGGGTAATTTGACCCCTGGCTTGCTGCAAAGTTTCCTGGAAACTCTGTGGTAAACCCTGGCTGTTCAGGCAACCTCCCCCCCCCATGTTCCTTATCCTGCTACTCCATCGTTCTTACACAGAAGTCCCCTTGTCACTATACCTGATGTGGAAATGAGACACTTGGCCATGTGGGTGCAGCCAAGTACCGTTTCCACACCAGACGCAGCAACATGGGACTTCTGAGTAAGAGTGATGAGATGGCAAGGTAAGGAATACACACCTGTAGTGGGTCCCAGGCTGGCACAGGGACAGGTGTGTAAACCTGACCCAGGAACTGACCCTGGTGAGCACCAGGGCCAAGGATAGCACAGGCTCAGCCCCTGCTATCCTGGTTCATCTGCTCAGTTCCTATGTTAACAAATTTTGAGATGGCTTCGGGTTTTATGTCTTTAAAGGGGATTTAAACAAACTCATGCAACTATTTTGTTGACAACTGATAGCTAGCAAAACTCAACTCAATGTCACCTACCAGTCCCTGGTAGCTGCAGAGGGCTATTGTGTTTTGCTTTAAAGAGATGCGCTTGTTGTTGTGACAAACAACCTTTCTATTGTGTCAGGTGCTTGGGACTTTTGTTATCCCACCGCTGCCACCAATTTATGTGAGGGACCCCAAGATACTCTCCTATGATGGCCCCACACCCCTGCGTTTCTAAAGATCAGTAGCGGGGCTTGCTTTCAAAACACAGACCAAGTGGATATTCAAAGAAGAATAAAAGTTTATTTTAAAACAGAATGGAAAAAGGTAACTTGGACATGAAGTTGTTACTGTGTCTTTCTTGGTTACATATATACAGGTTTGTTTTCAATCCCAATTAATAACTCAGCCACACAGGCTATAATATCCCACAGGATATTACTCAACCGAGACCCCTCTTCCAGAGTCTGGCAAACCCTGAGTCTCTCACTACAAGACTCTCAATTGGACTACTGTCCCTTCTTGAGACCACTAGACCCTCTCTTGGTCTGTAATCAAAGCCCCCTCTGCCAAATTATTGTTCCCTCAGGAACTCCTGGAACACAGTCCTCTCTTGGACACTACTGTTCCCCAACTGAACACCAGCGTCATCCCTCAGGATTCCAAACCCTAACTGACTAAAACCAACTGCCGAGCGGAATCTTCAAACTCCTCAGCCAGCTCCTGATTGGCTTAGGTAAGTCTTTGGCTTCTGATTGGCTGGTTTTTGAGTCAGTTCATCACACACCTCCCCCCTTTAATAGGTTCATTGACACATATAACCAAATGGTTATATGGGCCAATGAAATCTCAGCTATAAATTATACTTACCCATTATATAATATTATATATAACACAATTCTAAATATACACTGGACTGACTATGTGACAAATGTTGCTGTCCTTGAGCAAGCAGGGATCACCAGCACTGAGGCCATGCTATTGAGGACGCAGCTGCGCTGGGCAGGACACGTTTCTAGGATGAAGGACTATCACCTCCTAAAAATAGTATTCTACGGTAAACTCGCCATGGGTCAGTATAAGAGGGGTGCCCTAAAGAAGAAATACAAGGACTCCCTGAAACAACATCTCAGGCTTGACCAGATAGATCACCAACAATGGTCCTCCCTGGCCTCGCATCGGGAGGCATGGAGACGCACTATCCACGATGCTGTAGCCTCTTTTGAAAGCTCACACCAAACGAGTCTCGAAGAGAAACAACAACGCAGAAATAACCATATCCTGGAAACATCACCCAAGGAGACTTTCTGCTGTGCTTTCTGCAGCCGGGCCTGTTTATCCCAGATTGGCCTTTTTAGTCATCAGCGCACTTGTACAAAGCACGGGATGAGTCCTTCCTGAATCTTCGTTCGCGAAGCAAAGCCATATGAGAGAGAGAGATAACATTATACAAATATCATGTAAACACCATCACTATACGCACACACACACACACACATCTTTTATATACATCATTACGTTGACCTGTTCAAAGACCTTGTTTCTTTCTCTTTTTTCTCTCTCTTTTATCCCTCTTCAAATTGCCTAGAGAGACTATCGGCCACTATATTTTCCTTACCCTTTACATACTAGGTAAAGTAATCAAAATCCTGTAAAATTAGACTCCATCGCAGTAGCTTGCTGTAGGGTTGCCATAATTGTCCACATTTACCAGGGACAAAATGTAGGACAAAATTGAGACCAAACTGTAGGACAACTGCAGGACAAAACTCAGCCCAAAATGTAGGACATTTAAGGTCCACCATTTTTCTTCAATGTCCTACCATTTGGGCTGAGTTTTGCCCTGCAGTTGTCCTACAGTTTGGTCTCGAATTTGTTCCACATTTTGTCCCTGGTAAAAGTGGACAACAACATAAAGGGGAGTGATCCATTCTAATCATGAACTTTCTTCCCTATATGTTATATATGTTCTTATATATATATATATATATATATATATATATATGTTCTTAAGCTTGTTTATAGCCCACACTATAGCCAGGCATTCCTTTTCTATTGTGGCTAAGTGTCTTTCGCTGGGGAGGAGATTTTTACTTATATATCTCCTGGAACACAGTCCTCTCTTGGACACTACTGTTCCCCAACTGAACACCAGCTTCATCCCTCAGGATTCCAAACCCTAACTGACTAAAACCAACTGCCAAGTGGAATCTTCAAACTCCTTAGCCAGCTCCTGATTGGCTTAGGGTCTCTGGCTTCTGATTGGCTGTTTTTTGAGTCAGTTCATCACAGCTGTGCTTACTGCCGTCTTGGAATTAAGATGCTAGACTAGATTAGCACTTTCTCTGTTCCAGAAGAGCCCATTTTAAGTCAACACATTAACAAAAACATTCCCTTTTTCAGGAGGACAGGTGAAGGTTCTGCATTTGAAAGATTTAGATTTGGATTTTCCTGTTAACACATGGCACCAACTAGATTGAATTGTTGCATTGCACCTGATGACAATCCTCAAAAACTGTCTGTAGTTGGTCATAAGTGTCCTGGTGGTGGGTGCTCACTTATGGAAACACATTACATAAATTTCTTTCTGGGGAAAAAAATTAAAACGTTAGTGGTACTCTTTAAACTTCTTAATGGTTTAGGGCCCAAATAACTTATGTCAACAGATTTGCCAGCAGAAGAGCCAAAAAGGCAACAGAGAAATAGTGCAGCAAGGAAGGAGCAAATTAGGCCAGATTCAAATCTCCCCTAGACAGAGACACAAAATTAGGCCAGGACAGAATGTCCTAAATTTCCAGCATCCCTAGGCTGGGAGGAGTTTGGGTTCAGTGCAGCTTCAGCTGGCCTGTGATCATTTTTGCCATTAGAATTGTGTTCTACATCAGAAGGTACTACCAGATGCTTTGAAAGAAGCCTGTATAAGACTAGCCTGAAAAAAGCTGTCCAAGAGCTATTCCACATGGCAGAAATAAAGCAGCTTGACATCATTTTAACTGTCATGGCTCCATTCTGTGGAATTTGAGGATTTGTAGTTTAGTGAAGTATTCAGTCAGGTCTGTCAGATAGCTCCATGCCTCACCAAACTACAAATCCCAGAATCCCATAGAATAGAATCATGACAGTTAAAGTGGTTTCAGATTGCTTTATTTCAGCAGTGTACCTGCACCCTTGGACTCTGATTTGTGCTGCCAGCCAGGTGTAGATATTTCTTTCTGGAGGCTGAGTAAGCTCAGACCTATGGGATGGCTCAGACTGTGTTGCTGTTGTGTACCTCCAAGTCATTTCTGACATATGGGGGCGTAAGAGGAACCTGTCCCCTGGGTTTTCTTAACAAAATTTGTTCAGAAAGGGTTTACCATTGTGCTCCTCTGAGGATGAGAAAGTGTGACATGCCCAAAATTACCCAATGGATTACCATGGCTAAAAGCAGAAATTCAAAGCCTGACCTCACAGAGTCCTAATCCAACACTCAAACCACTATACCATACCAGTTCTCCAGACCCAGATATTCCTGGATAATATGTGAAAAGTGGGGTTTTTTTCCCATGGGAGGGGGGAGTACAGTCAACTAATGGTCAGTTTCTCATTTCTAAATTCTTGTTCTGAAAATCAGATATATGGATGCCTACTGTTGGATCCTTACAGATCAAAGAATGCCCCCCAGTAGGAGATGCCTCCAGATCCTATCCCCTTTCATCCTGTAAGTTAATTTCAAACCAGACATACATGGAACTTTACTTTTCAGGATGCTTGTTTGGTCTCAACCAAAATAAATAATACTTTCCTAAACTAAGGAGATTCTTGCACCGCCTTTCTGCCCAGCCTCAGCTTGGGCTGAAACCTTTGAATTTTTTTAAGAACAGGTGATACCACACATCTCTGTACTCAGTCCGGAGGTATCATGTACCCAATCTTGGTCATCCCATACCCGATCCATACTTTTCCTGGACTTCACTAAGAATGGGAGTTTTTAGCTAAATATGGGAGAAGTTCGGATTGGGTATGGAATGGCCAAGATTGGGTATGCGATGCCTCTGGACTGGGTGTGGTAACACCGGTTCTTTAAAAAAATTCAAATGTTTCAGCCCGTGCTGAGGCTGGGCAGAAAGGCGGTGCAATAATCTGATTGAATTGCAGTGAAGCTATCCTTCTGATTCCTTGCTTCTCTTTCTTTACAATGCAATTTTTGGCTACCCACATGTGTAGAAATACCTTTTTTGCTATACAAATTCACATCACATCTGTGTTTTTCAATAATATATTCAAAATGTGATCAAAATGCCATATCTTTGAAATTTATGGATTAATGTAACAATATTGTGGAATTGTTAATGAATGAACGTGTAAGAATCTGACAAGCAGCAAAAACATATTCATCTATTGTTGTTGGCGGTGTGTACCTTCAAGTTGTTTCTAACTTATGATGACTCTAAGGTGAGCCTAATATAGGGTTTTCTAGAACTGAGAGAGTATGACTCTCCAAAGTCATCCGGTAGGTTTCCATGGCTGAGCAATGAATTCTCATTTCCAGAGTCATAGTCCAGTGCTACACCATGCTAGCTCCAAATGCCCATTCCCATGTCCTTTTATTTTTCAAACAAAACAAAACACCCAAGCTACTTTATCATAGTACATTGTTAAGGATAGAGAAAGTTTTAACTTTTGTCTCTGGAACCAGTAAGAAATTTGGCCCTTAAGCTTAAATTATTGTGGAGGTGGAAACACAAGCCCCTGTATACCATCTTATATATATTCCTCTTCAACTTGTTGCTTTACCAGATCTGAAGCTATGAAAGGAGGTGGAGCTATGACTCTTCTGAGCTGATTCTAAGTTTTGTTGCACCCCCTCATCCTCTCCTGATTGCTATAGAGTAATCATTCTTGTAGATGGTAGGAAGGAAGGTTGGACAACAAAACCAGGAAAGGAATGAGCCAAAGAAGCCATGGCTGTATCCTCTGTTGCAGCTGTAGATCTGTTACAGAACCAGATGCAATCTGGACTGTGTCTTGGCAACACTATCCACATTTCTAATAAAGTAATATTTATATCTTATGGCACAGGCTTCAAGATATGCATCTCTGAAATGTAAGCAGCCCTAGGAAGATAAAATCAAAAACCAAAAGCTAAAGCAGCCAAAACAAACTTGTGCCACTCTTCCTTTACTTGTCACAACTGTTTCCTTATGTTATGAGGGCTTCTGAAAAACTGATGCCTTTTTTATGTTATTATCTTCTGACTTTTACAAAGTTTGTGGCATTTATTTGAATTGTGCATTCCCCTTGATGATGATTTACAGACTATTGGCTTCACGATTGGAGCTCCAAAGGGTTTCAAAGCTTAGATTTGTACGCTTTATTTGACTTCTCATGTCAAGCTTCTGAAAAACCGTCCACTGAGAGAATCAGAATGTTCCTTTACAAATTGTTCCCCTCACTACTGCAGACTGTTCCTGAATATTTCAGGAACATGCTTAATAGACCCGTTCCCCCTCCCCCACCAAACCTGTGCTCTTAATCATCATAATGTCCCCCAAATACTGACAACTAGCAGTTGTTTGAAGATTTAGTTTAACTTTATTGATTTTTTTTAAAATGGTGCAGTTATGGGATTCTTTCTGCACCTTTGTATGTCACGGATTTGGTTGGAGAGTGGTATTAATTGATTTCAGATTCCTAAAACGAAAAGAATATTGTTGTATTCCTATACACAGAATATCAAAGACTGTATCTGTCGATGGAATATCTGAGACTTTAAAGCCCTACATGAATTGAATCCAGGTCACCTATGGAATTTCCTTCTTCCATATAATATGCCCCGTAATAATAATAATAATAATAATAATAATAATAATAATAATAATAATAATAATAATAATAAATATTCTGCTTAATCACTTGGAATTGAAGTGGATTATAACAATAAAATGAGATACAGTACAGTCAAAAATTCTAAAAACCGTGATCCCTCTCCCCCAGTATAAAAACATAGTAATACTAAAAAGAGATTAAACCAAAAGACATTAAAACAATAGTATAAAATAACAGTTAAAATCAATAGAAGATTTGTAAGAAATTTATATCAGGGTCCAGATAGGATGGAAAAGGAGATGGAGAAAAGAGGGGGGCAGAGAGGCAGGTAAATAGAGGTGGACCTAGTCTGGAAAGACCTATCGGAAGAGATCTGTTTTAACAGCCTTCTTAAAGGTTTCCAAGGTGGTAATCTGACCGATCTCATCCGGCAAGTCATTCCAGAGTCTAGGAGCAGCTGCTGAAAAGGATCGCTGGGTCACTGCCGAGAGTCTAGTCCTCTTTGATTGAAGCAGATTCTTCCCAGCAGAGCAAAGAATGTTGGGAGGATGATATGGGAGAAGGCATTCCCGCAAGAAGTCAGGACCCAAGCCATGTAGGGCTTTAAAGGTTAAAACCAACACTTTGTACACTCAGGTCCTTTGGAGGGCATTTAATTCAGTCAGCCAGGACTAGGCTAGCATCTGTTACCCAGATGATTTTTCTTCTGCCCCCAGACCTGGCACAAGAGATTCAACAAGTGGATACACTGTCTGAATTCAAAACAGCACTGAAAACCAGTCTCTACCAGCAACCCCATCCAGATGATTTTTTTTTAATTATGGATTTTAATCTTTGTATTGATTTTTAAAGTATGTGACAGTTTTATATGGTCTTTTAATGGATTTATGTACTCTTTTAACTGTGTTTATTTCCTGCTGTTCCTCACCTTGATCCATAGGGAAAGACAGGTAAGAAATAACAATAACAACAACAACAATTTAATGTATATGCTGCCTTTTTTCAGAAAGGGACCCAAGGTAGCTCACAAAATAATAATAATAATAATAATAATAATAATAATAATAATACCACATAGAAATCAGGCATATGATTCTGATATAACTTGTTTTCTTTCTGTTGATGTGAAATCATCCAACAGAAATGTTCTAACTGGGCTGGGAAAATAAAGTTGGGCAGTTGGACACTGATGCCAGAACTCAAATGGCCTGGAACATTGGTCTGACGTTGCAACCTATCAAGCAACAGTCAGTTTCCATATCATTCAGAATGTCCCCTTATTTTATATAATGCTTTCCTCTATTTAAAATGACAACCAACATTAGCACTATGTGAAATATTTCTTCCTTCATTCCTTTTCATACGCTATTGGCTTTTGTGCCCATAAACCAATGGCGTCATGTACCTTAGAGCCAATGATTAAGTGCAAAAGATTCTTTTCTGACACTGAAGGAATTCATTCTACTTACTCTTGCCAGTTTCTTATTTCCCCCCTCTGTTCACTAGTACAATAATTTGTCTGAGTTACTAAGGACTGACATAATCTACAAACATACTTCTAAATTAAATCTCACTGAACAAGGTAGGATTTATTAATGAGTAGGTATGCAGATGATTGGATTACAGATTATTTGGTATCCCATTTGGTTTTTCTGCCTACTTTATTAATCAATTTTGATACAATAGCAAATATTTTATTTAAAACTGTTTAAGGAAAAGGAAGCAGCAATAATGATTGAAAAATATTTAAGCTGTGTAGACAATCCCTGGAATTAAAAATAAGGATGAAAAGACAGCATTTAAGCTGGTGCCCTAAGAAAGCTAGTGTAATATCCAATGTGTTGTGGCATCCTTAAGTCTAAAATAAAATTTTAATGAAGTAGTGATTTGTGTTTGTGATTGTTTTCTCCTACTATAGGGAAAACATTGCTTTCATTCAAGAAAGAAGTATGTAAAGATGTGTCTGATGAGAATACTCTTGAAACTCAAAACTCAGTGGTGTCACTAAAGTTGATGTCACCCATTGTGCTAACTAATGGTATCAGCCCCCCATTGCCATCATCTATCACACCATATAGAATCCTTAGTAATATTTTTGTACTAAAGTTACTCATAAATCATACTTCCTATATATCACTGAATGTAATGGCAATCATTGTGTCATAAACAACTAGCAAAATTAAAATTATATGTTTAACTTACAGTGTTATAAGCATAGCTTAAATGTATTTATGTTTACATAGTTGCATGTGATTAAAGTGAAAACTTGATAAGATATAATTTAAAAGAAAATCTTAAAAGAATGAAAGAAAATTAAACTGAGGCCTCTTCTTTCTCAGCCCACTGACCCTTGCCCCTTCTCACTCACACCTTCTCTTCCACTGAGCTCTAGGATTTAAAAGGAATATGGATGAACACCCAGTTCTACCAAAAGGCAGACATTTGGGGAACAGTGATGTCCCTTCCCACTTAGGAAATATCTGGTGAGGCCCACTTCCACATCCCTCTGGTAACAATTCTTACCCAGGACAAGAAAAAATAGACTATAAACTTGTGTTGTTGGGACTGCAATTCCCAGAATCCACTGGCCTACACATTTGGAGGGAACCAGAAGTTGTGGGAGTCTGTTCAAGTCAATGGTTATCAGATGGATGAGAAGAACTATAGAGTCATAGAGTTGGAAGGTACCAGAAAGACCACCTATCTAGTTCAACCCTCTGCCATGCAGGTATACCCAACTAAAGAACTCCTAAAAGATGCTCATATAGCATGTTTAAAGACCTCCAAAGAGAGGAATCCACCATTAGGCAACACTTGTTAAAGGTTCATTCCTCTCAACAAAATCGGAGGGGCCAGTCACACTTACCTTTTTTGCACGGAGAGATTTGCATCTGTGAATTGATTCAAAATTGATTCGTCGTTACCTCTATGTTTTAAGGCAGCATATCTCCATGTGGCATTAAAATCTATCCTGAAGTTCCCATTTGCCACCATTCTGGATCAAAATGGAGGCACCTCCATTTCCTGAACGGTGGCAGCATGTTCTGAATTGATCCAGTAACTTACTCACACTATCAGAGATGTGGATCGTTGCAGTTCTTTAAAAAAAATTGCTAAGGGATCTAGTGACAAATGCACTAGTTTAAATGGGCTTTTCAGTACAATCAGGGAAATAATGCAGTTTCTAAACTGGGTTATTTAATAGTGTGAATGGGGCTGGAGATTTCATGTCTTTGTAGGTAGGAAATGAAGAAAGAGCAGTTTTAAAGTTTGCAGGTTGTTTCAACATCTTTATTTTATTGTTGCTATTGCCATATTGTTTGTTTGCTTATGTGGATTCCTGGGATAAAGTTGGAGAGCCCTGATAGACAGGTTGGCACAGGATGAGATAGTGCTACTTAAACCATGCCTTTTGGGTACACAGTTCTGAATAGTGCAGAAAACCCTGATGATTTGCTGCCAAAATGTACAACTCCTTTATTATTAATGTCAGAACTTATTACGCTGGCCAGGGCCCAAGTCCGAAGAACATTTTTTCAGTGTCAGAACTCAAACTTGGAAAGATATCAAGCAATAATAGACAAGAGAATGCCTGTTGACATGGGTTAGGCTGATGTTATTCAACTCTGATTTACCCCTATCATCCCACCCAGATTCTTATTTACCTGTTTTCAAAGGCAGAAGACATGGCTTCAGTTCCAGAACTTGCCACTTTAGAAATTAAGAAAATAAAGTTTACTTAAGAGTACCATTCTCACAACAGGGCCATTTCACTTACAGCCAGTGTGGTGTAGTACTTACAGTCCAGGTTCCAGCAGTAGTAGGTAGTGACTTCTATGTCAGTGGGACAGAAAATCTGCTCTGAGCTTTAGTCTGAATTTAAAAGGAGGGGTTTGTTTATTTAATTTACACACTACAGACATTTCTGACAACACAAAAACTGGAGAGTATGGGAATTAGGATGCATCCAGCTATTTTTCTGTAGTTACCTGTGCTGTAGGAACATCATCTGCAGAGATACCTCAAGTACTCCTGGAGGAGTCTGCCGATGCCTGTCACAGCATGTCCACATATAATAAAACAGCTGGACATGTTCCTGCTGACCCAACAGCACAGAAACTGCCATGTGGGGGGGGGGGTTGCCCTACTCACAAGGTGGAGAGGTAGCACTGGGAGATGTATCTACGGTGACATAGCTGTGTGATACTCATATATCTCCCAATGCAATATCTTGGCCAATACCTACTTTCAGTTACATTACAACATCTGAGATACAGAACACCTACAGAAATAAATGACTATTACTTAGCCTCCTCTATACCATTCCAGAATAGAATTCTTCAGGCTTCATGAATGTCATTGTCCCAGTACTTTGGTGAAAGCCTTTGTCCCAGTACATTACCACTGGCTGTTTTGTTCCTTTGTACAGTACTAAGTATTTCAAAATTGCCCATAATCCTTCACTTAAAGCAGAGGTGGGCAACTCAAAAGGTAGGAACCATTCCCTCAACACCTCAGTGGGCCACATCATCATGCTTAGATGTGCTGAAAGTAATGCCATCTTTGGCCAGTTAGGGAACTTTTTTGTTCTCAGAGGATATTTTGTGGCCAGTTTTGAGTCTATTGGCTTGTTCTCAGTGAAAAATTGCCTGGAAATTACCATGAGTTTTTTAAACGTGTTATGGAGGTTTCAGGGGCCATACTTTGGGGTTCCTACCCCCCACACACTCCAACTTAAAGTAAAATTCTGTGCTTGTCTACTCAGTAGACATCATTGGAACTTGCATGCAAACACATCTATTTTGTATTGTCATCTTTACTATCTCTTTTATTCCATCAACCTTTCTTCCAATGAACTACCTTATGAAATTCAGTTGTCCTGCTCCTTTGAACACCAGTGAATTCTGGTGTCTTGAACTCCTGGTACCACAACAATACTTCTCTTAGTATCACCAAATATAGTAGTTACATTTTGTGACACAACCTCATTGCAACTTTGCCAACTATATTTGCTGAAAGAAACAAGAAAACTGCCAGGTAAATCATACAGCTGTATATTTCCTCCAAGGACCAGAGACAGCTTAATAGCAGAGCTTTTTATTATTTTTGCTATAGTGCATGAACAGAAGATGAGCATCCATTCTACAGACATCTTTCCAGCACCCAACTCTGCTGATAACAAGTTACAGTTTCACCAGAAGAATGGATCATATATATATATATATATATATATATATATATATATATATAAATGAGTAAAAACTACAGAACATGCTTGCAGCAAATGTCATTTGGATTCACAGTAAACACTGAGCGAATTTTGCCTGCCTCTGTCCTGCCCTATTTCGGGCCACTGAGTCTGGAGTAGGTGCTCTGGTCCTATGTCACCAAACCCTCTCAGATGGGTCCCTCTATGAGGCTGTGAGGGATTAATGACCCAGTCCAAATCTCCACTGACACTCTATCTACCTCTTAGTGTTGGCAATAGTGAGAAATTGCATACTGCATTAGATCCTCTAAACTATCTTCTTCCCAATCATCTCCTAAACAATTGGGCTACTTTCCACTTTCTAGGTTATAGAAAAGGCTCTGCAGAAAAGAATTTCCTTGCCTTAGAAAGATTGCATCTACAGGATGGTATTAAACCACTTGTTTCCAACTGCATGCAATTAGCATAGAAGAGCAGGTTTGAATTTTTGCTGCATTCCCTGAAGCGATATATCAGTTTAAACTCATATTCATAGGATCAGTTTGTTGCTTTGTTAACTGCCCTGAATGAAAACAACTTTGCTGACAGACCTATATTTCATCAAAATTATATAATCAGTTCTATATTAAAAACACTGCCCCATGCCCCTACAGTTGGATCAATATTCTTCCTTCCAAGTGGCAGACTAGCTTTATATCTTGTTCTTTTCAGCATATTTAATGAAAAGGTCATGAAAGAGTTGAAGAATCTGAAGCTGACTTTCAGTCTGAATTTTGAATGATTTTAATATTTCTTTTTATTGAATTAAAATACACACACGTGTACATTTACTGTGATTACATGGGCTTAATTACAATTGCTAGTTTTAGCTGGTGCAGACCAATTGATGAATCAAGTGAAGTTACATAAGTGTTGGCTTACTAAGATCCAAAGACATATAACAATAAGCAGATAAAAGGACAATTAATAGTGTAATGGCATCTATGTCTGCCATATCTGTTACACCATAAATCCCAATGAGTTCAATGGTACTACCAAGTATTGGGGTTCATCATCCCACTTCCTCGAAAATTGGGACTCAAAGCAGCTCACAATTTAAAATAACAATACAAATTAGCAACCTACAAAAAGTGAATATTAGAATCAAATTAAATTGTTTACAGTATTAAAACAATTCAATCTCACATTCAAAGAATAAAAAGCAATTTCAAAAGTTAAAAAGTTGCTAAAAACAGTTCAGTTAAAACTATACAGGACCCCCAGACCATTCTTTTAAAACTCTCTTTTAAAAGCCTGTGGAATAAAAAGGGTTTAGCCTGCTGACAGAATGACAACAAGGAGGCTGACATTTTAGCTAGGGATTTCCAGTGTCTAGGGGCAGTCACCTGGAAGGCTCTCTATAGACTTCAGCCTAAACTATCAAGATTAACTGAGATATTAAAATGTTTTAAAATGTCTAAGTGAATTTTTAAAAAAAACCACCTTTTGCCTGCTGCTTCAAAGACATCAAAATTGGCACACAGTGTGCCTCACTTAGGAAGGCACTCCATAGGTTGGGCAACACTGTTGTATAAGCTCTCTCCAATGTTACACATTTAATAATAATAATAATAATAATAATAATAATAATAATAATAATAATAATAATAGGATTTATTTATATACCGCCCAATCACTGGGAATCCGAGTGGTTTATGTTTGTTAATGACTGAATGTGACCCCAAATGCCTATGTTTCCAGTCTGGCATCAACCCAACCAAAGGGTATCTGAGGCACTGCAGATTTCGGTTCCTGGAAATGACATCAGCAGCACTCTCCCAGTTGTGGGCACATTGAAATGACCACTTGGCGCAAGGGGTCTCTTCAGCTTCCTGATCTCAGCATGCCGCACCACTGAGTGAACACTGCAGACACCATTCTCCAGCCCCCAAATCTTCAGCACTTCAGAACCTCTTTGGTTCAGGTAGCTGTTCGGGGGTGGCATCATCAGACATAACTATGATGATGGAACTCAGTCATCATAGTCATGTCTGATGATGCAGGATCTCAGTGACCATACTTAATTGCATTTTAAGAATAACTTTTTGTTTTTATTTATAACCTTGTGTTTTAATTGTGTGTGCTTTAACTTTTGTAATTTGCTCTGAGTTCATTTTGATTTGTCATTCAGCATTTGACTCAAAAAATCTGTTCTAGGAAGCACTAGCAATTGGATTCAGCCGTTAGTATGCAGGTAGATTGATATGAGATATAAATTCATTAAAGTTCCCAACAGATTTCAGGTGGTTATTACAACTATTCATTTCATTGTGTTTTATCAGTTGTGATGATACATATCTACTTTTTTAAAAATTCAAACATTGGGAACTGACTGATTTAGGATGAAGTATCTTACATTGAATTTGATTACTGCAGCAGTCCTGGCTTTTGTAATTGTTAAATAAAGAAAAGGGATTATAATTATTAATAGGCTTGTGTGCTTTGGTAGACACAGGAAACAAACAAACAAACAAAAAAAGGAAATGGAATACTCTTGGTTATTAACAAATAGGCTTTTGCTTACAATAGGTCATATTTCAAGTACCAAATGCCACATAATTAAATGTTTATTGCTACTGTGTAGCATAAAATGTTGGCAAAAAATATTTGATATTATGTAAATAAAATAAAGCATTTTAAAGGCTTTCATTTAATTACTTGTTACTTACCATACATGTTCCACCCTTCTGCCAAAGCACCCAATAAGGCATGTTAATTACTGTTTAAAATAATGTTATACAGTCTAATAGAATCTGAAGAACCATTGTGCTGTTTCAAAATGGCTTGTACAGTTTGTACATATCACCCGTGGATCTGTCCTGACTGTCTTTTTGAAGCAGTCAAGGTTGGCAATATTCCAGACCTCCTCTGGCAGGTCATTCCATTGTTTAGGGGCAACAGAAGAAAAGGTCCTTTGAGAGACCGTAGTAAGCCTAGTTTTTATTGACTGCAACAAGTTTTTACCCAAGGATCTAAGTGTGCGGGGCAGATTATATGGGAGAAGGTGCTTCTGTAGACAGGCTGGGCCCAAGCCATGAAGGGCTTTAACGGTCATAACAAACACCTTGTACTGTGCCCGGAAACTAATGGGCAGCTAGTGGAGGGATTTCAAAACAGGTGTTATATGGTCACTCTTAGAGCTCCTAGTGACCAATCTGGCTGCCATGTTTTGAACTAGCTGAAGTTTCCAGACTAGGCAAAACTAGATGTTTTCCACATATGTAACAGGATGTATAGATAAATGTCTGCAGGCAGAACAGTGGAGTCCAGAAGAGAAGTGCATCTGATTCTCCTTCCCATTGCAAGCCCCTGCTCTTATAACCCCCAAATCAGCTCTGGAAGATGGGGGGAAGTGTTGGGAGCAGTTTTGGGATGGTAGGAAGGCTGTAAAGGAAGAAATTTGTTCTGCGTAACCAATGGAATGTTGGTTTAAACCCCTTCTAAAAACTCCTTACTGAAACTTGAATTTAATTCTTGTGAGATGATCTGCATATATTAGTGTTGTTGCGTATAATATTTTAAAATAAATAAATATTATTTATTTTTAAAAAATATTTTACATACACTCTGCCTTTCTCTAAAACTAGGGCTCAAAGCAGCTACAATACATGTTGAAAAAAATTGGTTTTGGTATTTTAGCATTATTAGTATATTAGTAATTATAGTTTTATGCTCCTTTGTATTATTTAGAGGCATTTTGCTGTAATATTATTAAGATTCCACGTGACTTTATTGATTTTGCTCCTGATGATTACTCAGCTTGAGATATGGCACTTAATTTCACTAATAAGTAAATGGCAGCACCTGCTCTACAATATTTCTCTGTGGCCAGATGTGGAAACTCCATATGACTATACAACTTCCTAGCTCTAAGGCTGCAGTAGTTGATGAATCCAAATGCATTTATTAAATGCAATATTATAATATTCAATTGTAAGTAAAATATTTATTCTGTTAATATATGAGTAACTAAGAAGTCTCTGAAAAAGATGATTGATACATTACCATTTATTGTAAACTGATTTTACTTTCATTTATATGCCACCCTTGGTTTTGTAAAATGACAGATAATGTAGCATGTAACTGTAATCAGCAAATAGCATAGATACAAAATGTGTATTCCTGTTTAAACAAATGACATTGGTTGACATTACTAGAAATGCTGTTCATTGGGAAATCCTGGATATTAATATGCTGTCTTTCATTGTCTTAAGTTCATTTTAAATCTCACTGCAAAGGCATTTTCCACTGTCTTTATTAAAACTGAGTAAAATGATATCACAGATAGCGTACTCACCATAAGAGCAGCGACACTCAAAATATAACCTTGGATGAATGAGCATGTTGAGATGTCCAAATAGACTAATCAGTGTGGATTTTATAAAGCATTTCTCTAGATAACAAAAAGTGGAGGCAGTGTTACTTGGTTAGTCATTAGTCAAGTATGCTTCAAAGCATATTTATACATATTTATACAACAGTTAAACCCCTCTGTGACATTTACTTCCTAGTAAATATGCTTTTATATTGGATGTTGTAAAATATTACTGCCATTCCTTAAAAATGACCGCTAAATAGTCAGGATCTGCAAGGAACATATGCCAAACAAAACAAAACCCTACATGAAATCATGAGAATTTCTGTAATTAATGCAGAAACTTAGCAGACCAAATTTGCAGATCATACACTAGTTATTTGTGGTTGCTTAATATTTCTTCTGTGGAAATGAGAAACAAATCCAAAACAAAACAACTCCAAACTGGAATTCAGTAGAAAAATTAGCAAACGAAATGTTTTGAATGACACAAACTTTGATCTTGTGAAGAGGTAATCTTTGATCTTGTGAAGAAGCAGCCGTTAGCTTCATCTAATCAACTACTCACCAGTCTTAAATGCTTGCATTTGATGAAACACCATTTCATCATGGAGTTTTTCATGCTTTCAGTACATGTTTCTTTTGGGTGAGTAGTTTCAAATCCATATTAATAAATGAAAAAGGGCATGTGTGTGTGTGTGTGTGTGTGTGTGTGTGTGTGTGTGTGTGTGTGTGTGTGTGTG
>NC_056526.1:59559149-59594752 GCF_019175285.1 Sceloporus undulatus
AAAGGAGGGGCACATTCCCAGATTTAAGCTATAGGAACTCTACATCAGTCAAGGAAAATTCCTACTTGAAACCCTTGGGAGTTCCTTGGGAGTCAATCCAGTCAGAATTGACAATACCGACCTGGATTGACCAATGGTCTGATAGAAGGCAGCTTCCTTCATTCCTGTGTAGACCATGTACAGTGAAATGGTGGTTATTCTAAACTGATCTGGCAGACAAATGAGCATTGGGAAATTTCCATCACTCCATTAAATGTAAATGTCTTGGTGTATAAATAGAGAGTATGGGGAAGAGATCAAGATCCCTCGACCCCAGCAAAAGCAGAGGGCCACCTTCTGCTGTCACTTACCTTTGCTTCTCCAAGTGTTCTTGTCTTCAAATCAAATAGTCCTCTTTTCATTTTTCCAATTTGCCTCCACCCCTCAATTCTTTTGCTTCTCTTTCTCTACCAAAATCTTCCTCTCCCCCCACATACTTCCCTCCTCCCCACCTTCCCATCCCTCCATCTTTGTCTCTGGCATTCGGGGTATTTCTGTCCTTTTCCCCTCTGGTACATGCTCTGTTAAAAAAGTGGATGGTGTCCATCAGAAGTCCTATGAGTTGTTGGTGGTGGAGAGATGTGGAGAATGAGGACCTATGATGATAAACAGAATGGCCAAAAAGGGCGAGGAGGGGGGTATAACTCTCATACCTCTCATGACAGCATGAAATACAACAGGCAAAATATAACAAGGATGCTTTACTTGTTGAATTCCTTCAGTTAGACATGTTGGAGTCCTGCTGAAAAAAGGCAACAGCTCTGATTAGGGAGGGAAAACTTTCCCTATCAGAAAAAAGGAATTCCCATATACAGTCATCCCTCCATATTTGCGGTTTTTATATTTGCGGATTTGATTATTCATGGATTTCATTAACATGTTCTCTCTAGGACTGTCTAGGTCCTCCAGTGCAACTCTGTGGTCAACTTTAACTAAAAGTTGCATTGAAAGACCATTTGTAGCTACTCCAGTGCCATTCTATGGTCAGTGTATGTTGGACATTGACCACAGAGTTGCACTGGAGGACCTAGAGATTCCTAGAGAGGTGTCCTCTCAGGTAAATTTGCGTTTTTTCCATATTCACGGGAGTCTTGTTCCCCTAACCCTAGCGAATATGGAGGGACAACTGTACAGGCTACTAGTGACTCCCAGACTTTGGTCCCCTAGGCTTCAACTCTCAGAAGCTGAACTCAGAACTCTCCTGGACAGCTTGGCCAACAGCCAAGAACTCTGAGAGCTGAAGTCCAAAACATCTGGAGGACCAAAGTTTGGGAACTACTGGGCTAAACAGTCAATAGTGTAAGCAGGTTTTAAGTTTAGTCAGCATGGTATAGTGGTTTGAGCACTGGAGATCAGGGTTCGAATCCCCACTCGGCCATGAAAAACCACTGCACTGGGTGACCTTGGGCAAGTCATACTATCTCAGCCTCAGAGGAAAGCAAAGGCAAATCCCCTCTGAACAAAGCTTGCCAAAAAAACTCTGTGATAGATCCGCCTTAGGTTCGCCAGGGGTCAGAAATTACCTGAAGGCACTCAATAACAACAACTAGCATGAACTAAAACTGAAGCTCATGCTACCAACTGCTATCTGTCAGTGGATCTCAAAGGTGCTGCAAGATCCCTTTGTATACTGATTTTCCTAACATGGCTAGGTCTTTGAATTCTACCAGCATTTAAGCTTTCTCTTGCCCTGTCAGTTAGCTATAATGCCACAAGCCATAGCCATCCTGTCCCCTCAAGGCTTGGGAGGATTCAGAGTTTGCCATTGTCTGGTTTATTGGAGAATAAGATGGATGAAAAAGAGTTCATAGAAAGAAAGATATGAGTGAGAAATGGGAGGGGAGGGAAGTGTTGAGCCCACCAAGGGCTCCCCAGTCACTGTGGTATCCACAAACCAGTGGATAAAGCAAACTGAGGAGAGGTCCTGAGAGAAGAAGAAGACTCCGGCGGCATATAGGTAGGCCAAGGGAGTGTGTATATTATGATGGTGTGTGTGTGTGTGTGGAGAGAGAGATGGACACCTTGAAATTTGGGACTCTGAGAGAGGAGGATGTTTAAAGAGGGTGACCAGACATCCTCTTTTTCCAGGACCCGTCCTCCATTTCTCCAGGAGGAGTTCCAAAATTTCCTCCATTCTGAGCAGGACTACGGTAAAGACATCTTTGTATCTTTTACTGAAGATATACAACTGGGCACAAAAGTTAGAATTGTCCAAGCCGTCGTATTCCCCATCATGATGTATGGATGTGAGAGCTGGACAGTAAAGGAAGCAGACAGAAGAAAAAGCAACTCGTTTGAGCTCTGGTCCTGGAGAAGAGTGCTTAGGATACCAGGGACTGCCAAGAAGACAAAGAAATGGGTCTTGGAACAGATCAAGCCAGAGATCTCACTAGAAGCCAAGGTGATCAAACTGAGACTGATGATCTTTGGCGAAACGAAAAGTCAATAATGGTAGGAAAGGTAGAGGGCAGAAGAATGAGATGCCAGATGGAGGGACTGAATCAGGAGGGACAGGGGCATGGCATTGCAGGAGCTAAACAGTGGAAGATAGAGGTTCTTGGAGGTCTCCATCCATAGGGTCGCCATGAGTCGAGCTGGACTCAGAGGCAGATATCAACAACAAGAAAGCATGGATTTATATTGCTACTGAGGTTTTTTTTGGAGTACACCAAGTTCACTTTGATCATCTTGCCTCCTAATGTGATCTCTGACATGATCCGTTCCAGGACCCATTTGTTTGGTCACCTTTTTTTTGGTCCGTCCTCAGGATCCTAAGCACTTTTCTCCAGGAACACATCTCAAATGATTTTTTCTTCTGTCTGGTTTCCTTTACTGTCCAGCTCTCACATCCATACATATGAGTGACGGGGAATACGATGGCCAGTGGACAATTTTGTGCTCAGGAAAAGATACAAAGATGCCTTTCCTCTTCTTTGGTCCTGCTCAGAATGGAGGACATGTTGGAACTCCTCCTGGACAGAAGGCTGAATTGGAGGACGTGTCGGAGGACGTCTGGTTTCCTTTACTGTCCTGGGGGATAGGATGTCGTGGGCAATTCTGACCCTGGAGATGAGGGCCTGAGGTCCCTCTGCCTTGGAGGCTCGAGGGCGGAGGGGAGAGGCCAGGAGGGGCGGGATTAGGGCCCATTCCCCAGGGCTGGGAAAGAAAAGCAGGCGAGTGAGGGAGAAGGGTCTGTCTTTCAGAATTCAAAGCGACAGCCGTGTTATTAGTCTGTAGACTCAGTGGGCAGAGAGAGACCTTGTAGCACCCTTTGAGACTGACTGACTGACTGACAGGAAGAAGTTGGCAGCATGAGCTTCCGTAGACCTCGGTCTACTTCCTCAGATGCATTTGGTGGAGTCAGACAAAGAGAGTGAGAAGAAGGGGGACGGAAGGGTAGCAGTCAGGGGTCCGGTCTCAGCCAGGGAGAAAGGGAGGGAAAGCAAGGCTCTGAGGGGGGAAACTGCTGCTTCCCAGACTGACAAAAGAGAGCAGGGAGGGAGCAGAAAAGTGGCGGTGAAGTCAGGTCTCGGCAAGGGAGAGGAACTGGGTGCGAAAGCAGCGGGAGTGGGAGGGGAAAAAAGAGAGCAGAAGGGGGACAGAAGGGGGGTCCGGTCTGGGCCGGGAGAAAGGGAGGGAAGCTGCTGGGAAAGAGACGGGCGTCTGTGAGGGAGAAGCTCTGGTGTCCCAGACAGAAACAGAGAGCAAGAGGGGCAGCCAAGGAGAGAAAAGGGGGCGCTCAAGGTCCGCTCCCAGCAAGACAGAAAGGGCCGGAAAGCGCTGGGGGAAAGAAAGCAGGGCTCTGAGGGAGAAGTCCCTGTGCTCCAGCCAGAAAAAGAGGGTCGGACGGAAGGGGGGTGGTCAAGGGTGTGAGAGAGAAGCTACTGGTCAGAAAGAGAGAGCAGAAAGGGGACAGGAGGGGGCTTGGTGGTCAAGGGCCCGGTCTAGTAGCCAGGGAGAAGCGGCGGGAAAGCGCTGGGAACGGAGCAAGGGTCTGAGGTGGAAAGCTCCCCGGGGCTGAGGGCGGAGGAAGCTACTGGTTTCCAGTCAGAAACAGAGAGCACAAAGGAGACAGAAGAGGGGTGTTCAAGGGTCGGAAAGCGCTGAGGGAAAGAAAGCAGGGGACTGAGGGAGAAGTCAGCCAGAGAAAGAGCGTCGGACAGAAGGGGGGGGGTGGTCAAGGGTCCAGTCTCTGTGCTCCAGCCAGAAAAGGAGAGTAAGGAGAGGGACAGAAGGGGCTGGCTCAGGGTCCTGTCTCAGCCAGGGAGGAAGGGCGGGAAAGCGCTGGGGACGAAGCGAGGGTCTGAGGGCGGGGAAGGTACCCTCAGAAAAGGAGAGTGGGAAGGAGGGCAGAAAGGCGGCGTCAAGGGTCCGGTCCCAGCCAAAGGGCGGGCGGGGGAGCTTTGAGAAAGCAGCCTCGGGAGAGGAGCGGCGGGGTCAGTGGAAGCAGCGTCCCCTGCGGCCATGCGCTTCGGGGAGGCCGGCGTCGAGGTGCCTCCCTTTGCGGGGCCGGGGAACCGGAGCCGGGGCTGGTCAGCGCTGGCGGGCTCGGTCGGGGCGAGCGCGGCGCCGTCGAACGGGAGCAGCAGCGGCCTGAGCCCGCGCTTCGGTCGGAACGAGGATCTGGCGAAGGTGGAAGTGGCGGTGCTGGCGCTGGCGCTGGGGCTGGCGGTGTCGGGCAACGCGGCGGTGCTGGTGGCGCTGTCGCGGACCCCTCGTCGGAAGGCCTCCCGCATGCACCGCTTCATCCGGCACCTGAGCCTGGCCGACCTGGCGGTGGCTTTCTTCCAGGTGCTGCCGCAGCTCTGCTGGGAAGCCACGCACCGCTTCTACGGGCCGGACGGGCTCTGCCGGGTGGTCAAGCACCTGCAGGTCTTCGGGATGTTCGCCTCGGCCTATCTGCTGGTGGTGCTGACGGCCGACAGGTACATCGCCGTCTGCCACCCGCTGCAGACCCTGCGCCAGCCCCGGCGGCGCTCCGGGTACATGATCGCGGGCGCCTGGGCGCTCAGCTTCGTGCTCAGCACCCCGCAGTACTTCATCTTCTCGCTGAGCGAGGTGGAGCGGGGCTCCCAGGTCTACGACTGCTGGGCCCACTTCGTCATGCCCTGGGGGCCCCGCGCCTACATCACCTGGGTCACCGGCAGCGTCTTCGTGGCGCCCGTCCTGGTCCTGGCCACCTGCTACGGCTTCATCTGCTTCCACATCTGGAGCAACGCCCGGGGAAAGGCCCCACGAAAGCAGGGCGCCCGGCAGGGCAGGGGCACCCGAGGGAAGGGGAGCCCTTTGCCGTCGGCCAAAGGCGCCCCCCGCAAGGCTCTGCTCCTGGGCCCTTCCGTCAGCAGCGTCAGGAACATCTCCCGCGCCAAGATCCGCACCGTCAAGATGACCTTCGTGATCGTCTCGGCTTACATCGTCTGCTGGGCGCCCTTCTTCACCGTCCAGATGCGCTCCGTTTGGGAGGAGCACGCTTCTTGGGTTGGTAGGTCTCCTCTTGCACTTTCTGATCCCCTCACAGCCCCCTCGGGATCCGCTTTTGCTGTGAATGGTAGAGTTGGAAGAGACCACAAGGGCCACCCAGTCCAACCCCATTCTGCCATGCAGGAACTCTCATCAAAGCATCCCCTTTGACAGATGGCCATCCAGCCTCTGTTTAAAGACCTCCAAGGAAGGAGACTCCATTACACTCCGAGGGAGTTTGTTCCATTGCCGAGCAGCCCTTACTCTCAGGAAGTTCTTCCTAATGTTGAGGTGGAATCTCTTTTCCTGGAGCTTGCATCCATTGCTCCAAGTCCCAGTCTCTGGAGCAGCAGAAAACAAGCTTGCTCCCTCTTCAATATGACATCCTTTCAAATATTTAAACAGGGCTATCCTATCACCTCTTAACCTTCTGTTTTCCAAGCTAAACATCCCCAGCTCCCTAAGTCGTTCCTCATAGGGCATGGTTTCCAGACCCATCACCATTTTAGTTGCTCTCCTTTTGACACGCTCCAGTTTCTCAATGTCCTTTCTGAATTGTGGTGCCCAGAACTGGAAAAAGTATTCCAGGTGGGGGCCTGACCAAAGCAGAATACAGTGGCACTATTACTTCTCTTGATCTAGACACTATACTTTTATGATGCAGCCTAAAATCACATTGGCCTTTTTAGCTGCCGCATCACACTGTTGACTCATTTTCAATTTGTGGTCTACTTGGACTTCTAGTGATTCCAATTTCTGGGCAGATGGTCTTCTCAAATGTTTTGGTCCTGCCTGTTGTGTTTTGGACTTCAGCTTCCCGAAGCCTTAGTTTGGCCAACAGGGAATTTGGAGAGCTTCTGAAGGCCCAAAACGTCTAGAAAACAAATTTGGGAATCACTGCTTTAATAATAATAATAATAATAATAATAATAATAAATTTTATGCAGATTACAACAATAAAATACATCAACAACATATACAATACATACATAAATAAATAACATAATCCCCTTACCCCCCCCCCCATTATAAAACTAAACAACAGCATTACAAGATACAAATAAGCAGGCTGTTTCCTTTGTCCCACAACTGTGCCTCTTTCACCCTCCCTTACTTTGCCTCATTTTAAGGGGGACAAATTTTAATAATTGATTCTATGCTGTCATTTTTAAATTGTGGGTTAGGGACTATGTTGATTAATGTATTTTTTATTGTTACCTGCCTTGATCCTTCAGGGAGTGGCGGGCTATAAATAAATCATATTATTATTATTATTATTATTATTAATTAATTAAAATAGACATAATTAAAATGAGGCATCTTGGGGCAGACACTTAATCCAGGAGTGAATTCCAGCCAGAGCAGAATCATGTGCTGACTGGAAAGTCAACACTCGTGAAATTGATCCTAATTGATTCAGTGGCTCTTCCTTGGCTGGCCAATTGTTCTTGTGTGCCTTCAAGTTTTTATTTCTCATGGCAAGCTTATCCCAGGGTTTTCTTGGCAAGTTTTTTCAGAAGGGCTTTTGCCATCCTCTGAGGCTGAGAGAGTGTGACTTGCCCAATGTCACCCAGTGGGTTTCCACGGCTGAGCCAGGATTTGAACTCTGGTCTCCAGAGTCATAGGAGTTTATCATAAAGGAGGAATTTCTCTTAATTTTGAATGAAAAAGAACGTGGGGCCAGAACATATTCACGTGAATTCGCTAGTTCAGCAAATTAACCTGAATTCGAATTGCATTCAAACTGACTTCCCATTGCCTGAAAATAGCTTGTCATTGCCTGAAATTGCATGTGGTAGTCTATCACGCAATAACGTGAAACCCCATGATTGCATTCGGATTGCCATTGGATTATACTTCCAATTTCCCTTGTCTGATAAACTCCAGAATCCAGCACTCAAGCCGCTGCACCACACTTGGCTCTTGGTTGGGCAGTTAAAGCAATTATATTTAGACCAATGTAGTGCTGGATAGCATGGAAAGTGTGCACAATACTGTCCATAGTTACCTATCGTCTTGTCAGGAAATAGCTAAGAGGTTTGGGTAAGTTTTTCAGGAGCCTGGAAAGTCTGGAAACTGCAATATCAGTCAAGCATAAAGCCATTTAATTCAGCCATATGGAAACAACACACGGGTCCAAAACACACTCCAGAAATGATCCAGTTTGAGACTGCTTTAACTGCCCTGGCTCACTGCTAGGTAGTCCTGGGAATTGTAGTTTTGTGAGACATGTAGCCTTTTCTGTCAGAGAGAGCTCTGGTGCCACCATAAACTACAGTCCCCAGGATTCCTTAGCACTGAGCCAGGGCAGTTAAAGTGGTCTCAAACTGAATTATTTCTGCAATGTGTTTTGGACCATAGTCTGCATCAGTGGGGCTTCCTCCTAATCAAGTGTGCAATTTAGTACTTGGGTATTTACTGTAAAGTCATTTAATTCAGATCACATACAGTCTTGCCAATAAAACCCTGTGGTAGGGTCACCTTAGGGTTGCCATAAGGAACAACTTGAAGGCACACAACAAGGGCAACAAACAATCAAAAGATGTCCAATTAGCATCTTATCATCTATGAACTTGAAGTTTACCCCTAAACTGATATGCTTGGAATTGCAGATAAGTGCAATAAATCCCAGTGCCAACATTAGTTTTAGTAGGGCTTACTTAAAAGTGAGTGGGTTTATGCCGCAGTTGTCAGACAGTTCCAGCGGAAAACTCATTACCAGACTGAAAGGAACAGTAGTTTAGATGTTCTCTCCCAGCTGTGATATGACATAAATTGGACCTTCCCCTGCCCATGATGTTTGATTGACAAACATTTCTTTTTGGGGTGAAATGGTTATTGACAGTACAAGGTTGTGTTTATTTATGTGGAAGTAGGTCTCACTGCATTCAGTGGTGCTTATTTGCTAGAAAATCTAGGATTACAGTAAATGCGTAGATCCAGATACTGCATCAGGAGATATCTTAAACTTCTGCCTCTGCAGAAATATGGTATATCTCCCCTTTCTTCTCCTCCATGGCTCATGTTCATTTAGTGTCAGGTGGAGGGTGGGGGTCTTTGGCTAAACATCTGGTTACGTGTGTATAAACACAACAATGATGTCACCTTCCAAGACTGAAGGATACACTGGAGGTCTGGGAAGATGCTTTTCTTGTTCTGAATCTGGTTATGGGCACATAACAAGACACTTCTGTGATGTCCCCCACTTTCCAACAGGTACTAATGGCCATGGAGTGGGGGCCTCCAGGAAAAAGATGAGTCCTGTGGGGGTTTCAGTTGTTGCATGAGGGAGGCACTGAATTCTTCCTTTGGTAAAGTTCAGTACACAGAAGTAACTTTCTGGCAGCTCCTAGCATCTGCCACTTCACTGTACTTAATCATAGGGCCCAGATGGCTCTATAGGCAAGCATCAAGAAGGACTAGAGGGAGAGTGGGAAAGAGAGACTGCTCATGAGAGGGCTTATGAAAAGCCCACTAGGAAAGCTTAGGCTGATATGAGGTTTCCATCCACATGCTAACTAACATTGTTTTAAAATACTAGGAAAAATAGAAATCCTGCTCCGCACCATTCCGATTAAAAGAAAGACAACAGGGCCTAAACAGATGGCCAGGATATCACAGGCCAGCTCCATTCCTATTTAGTAAGACTGATTCTTTTGTAAAGAGTTATTGGCTTTTAAAATACACCTTTCCCTTTTTATTTATTTTATATCTAGTTATTTATTGCATTTATACTCCATTTTTCTCCTGGGATGGGATCCTAGGTGGCTAATAAATTATGTCAAGCAAAATGAATCACAGGGTGCATTCTTATTTTGTTTTAACAATTTATAATTCGTTTGGCTGCCAAGGAAGACATTTTCAGTTAGCATCTGTACAATGCCAACATACAAAAGCAATGCAATTGATTAGATGTTTTTTTAGGAAACCAGATGTTGAAACTACCTGGTTTGTATAAGTCCACACATTAAAATTGCTTCATAGATACATTTAAAATATGTTTGAATATTATTAACATTTTAATAGTATTAACTAATATTAATATTTTAATTATAATAGTAATATATTAATATTAGAGCTGCAATCCTGTACTCGGTTTCCTAGAAATTATTTCCATTGAATTCAAAAGGGCTTAGTTTGGAATAGAAATGTAAATGTTTGCACAGAATAGACAAAAATATCAACCCTTATAACAGAGAGTAATTTTAAAGATATAATGAATAAAATCATAGAATGGTAGCATTAAATATAATGTTGCAGTTGTGGCAATTAAGTCTCTGATCTCCTGAGCTAATGCAGTGGAGTTTATCACATGGAGGAAATCCCATGCAAAAACAGGATTTAAAAGCGGGGGGGAAACGCACAAAAGCGGTTTGATTTTTACACATGTTGTTGTTAAACTGGTGTTAACCCAAATGTAAAGTAGACAAAAGCCACTCCTTTTTACTTTCAGGATTTTCTGAAAGTAAAAAAGAGCAGCTCTTGTCTACTTTCTGACTACTTTCCGTTCAGGTTAATACCACTTTAACAATGGTGTTGTGTGAAAATCAACACGCTTTTGCATTTTTTTCTGATTTTAAACCCCCGTTTCTGCATGAGATTCCCCCCGTGTGATAAACTCAAGTGTCAGATAACGTTTACTCACTAAAGAAAAAAGAAGAAATGAACTTGTTAGTGCACTGCTGCTCTGCATCATCTCTGGCTGGTGAAGTGCAGAGGCAGTGAGATTTCCTACTCTTCTGAACCTGTGTTCTCTCTGCACTGCACAGATTTCAGCTGCACCTGAAATGAAGCTAGACATCTCTCTGCTTCCCAGTGTCTTTGCAGTCAATGTGGCAATTAGGAAAGTTCCCTTTCACTCCATTTGGGAAAATTATGAAAGCTGTCCTAAAGCTACAGTGAATCTTAGAACCATCAAGAAAGCCACTGACAGTACTTCCAGTTCCAACAGTTGACTAGAATATGTCTTGTATCACGTGTTTTGGTTTTGGAAAGTTCAGAGGGTAGTGGGATTGGAAAGGGAATCAAAACTACAACATTTTTGTGACAATATGAGTTCTGTTTTTAGTGTTTCTGGCATTTTGTGGGGTAAGGGAGAGTGTGAAACAGGCTTCCAGTAGAAGCTGCAGGTCACCTGCAGCTTCTTACCCCTGTTCTACACGAGGGATGTAATGTTGACTATTTCAACCTCAAAGTGTACTAGACACTTTGTAGACACTATAGTACACTTTGGACATAAACAAATCTCTGGATGGAGAAATTAATCCCTGTTCACAGGTACATCTTCTAAAATGCAGGAATGGGTTTGACTGGATGGCCTTATGCAATTAATTTGAAAAGAGGGATACTGATAATATTGCTGAATTTCTTTTAGTTCCTGATTCACTGGGATGTTTTACAAGAGCATCACTGGCACAATGCTTGAACAAGCTGTTCTTTGGGAACTGAAGAATTTATAGAATATCTGGCAGTGCAGAAAGGTTAAATAAGTAGATAAAATTACTAGGAGGAAGTTATATGTGGAGCAAAGAGTATGGGCACATGGGCAGAATCTGAAATTCAGTATTCTGACATTCTTTCTTCTTGATTGAAGACAATTAGAGCAGAACCCATGGCAGAATGGAATTATAACAAAGTGTAAATTGGGGGAAATCTGCTTGTCTGACCACCCATTAAAAGATGCTGTACCAAGCCCTCTAGACCATTTCCTTTTGGCAGTAAAAAGCCAGGGGTTAATCAGGATCTGATTATGAATCTAAAAGTGAATGGGGCTCATAAAAGAAAAGGTACTTCTTCACCTCATTGCTTGGTTAGTTTTATGCAGATCAAATACCATCAGGCAACTTAAATGCTTTTAATGTCAAAGGGTAATGAAAGAAACGGCACTGCAGATTTATAATATGTTTGTACAGTGAACTGAACAGAAAATTCTCTGCAGTATAAGGCAACATTAGACTGTTTGTATGAGTGCATAACCAAGGAAGAATTGAATTTAGAAGTAGCTATCTGAATTAAGCAGGGTAGCATAAACAAGATTTTAAAGAAGCATTTGGGGAAAAAACACATACAGACCTTTCTTTTATCAAGTGTATATTCACTATGGAATTCTGGGTGCAATAATAGCTGTGTTAATAAATATTGCCACCTGTGGGGTTATGCTGCTGCTAAATATCAACCGGGAGCATCCTGGTGGTGCAGCTGGTTGGATAACCTGGACAATGGCTAAAGTGACAAGCGCCAGTAACAGATGTAGCTAATCTGCTTTTCCTAAAACTGTGTAACAGCACAGGTTTGCATGAGGGAGAAGCATGGTGTCATGCAACTAATACTAACTTGCTTATATACAATTTTTAAGCATTTGGACACTGCTGTGCAACTATACCTGTATGTGCATTTTGAATGTTCATGAAATACAACATAGCAATGTCAAGTCATTTCTCACTCCAGCACAGGATGTTCCAAATTATTTCATGAACCATTGATGATGAATGCATAAGCATTAGCACCATTCATCCATGCAGTTACTGAGCTTATACAATTGTATGGATAGGCGAAATTGTCTAGCAGTGCAACAGTACATTAACAGAGAATAATAATATTTGTGAGTAAATATTTGTCTAGACATTTAAAAATGCTATTTTTTCTTTGCTAAATGGCTTCCAGAGAAATTCAGCACAGTTATGAGAAATGTTTATATTCAGAAGCACATAACCTTGTCACCAAGGATAATGCATGGATATGACTGCATTATGCGTGTGTATTGCTTTTCTATCATTTGTACTCATATGTATAGGCCTGGGTTGCTCCCTGAGACTAAGTTCCATTGAACTTCTGGCTGCACAGATTCAACTTGTATAATAGACTAAACTTCTGCCTTCTAAAATTCAGCCTTGAGGTTTTCATTATAAATTCAAACCATCTTGTAGAGAGAAATTACCATGCAAACTGCTAACATGAAGCACTCAGCCAAAGGAAAGGAAAAGTATCCAGCCTCTGCTTGATTAGTTTCATCATTTTGTGATTTCTTCTGCACTCATCTATCATAAACAATAGTAAAGCATGAAAGACTCATTATCATTGCTTGCTAGACCAAGAAATGTCCATCAGCCCACCAGTGGATGATGATGATGATGATGATGATGATAATAATAATAATAATAATAATAATAATAATAATAATAATAATTTATTTATAGCCCGCCCAATCACCAGGAATCTGGGTGAGTTACAACAGTAAAAATACAATACAATAAAATACTAAATGGTCCCTTCCCAACCCCCTCCCCAATATTAAAATTAGAATTAAACAATCAGAGTTTAAAAACAATAAAATGCAATACAGCATTAGGTTAAAATTAAAAACAATTTGGCCGGCAGAGAGACATACATCAGAAAATTGAGATCATCTTCATAGACATACACAAGGGAGGAAGCTAGAATTAGCTAGGTTGGGAAGGCCGCCGGAAGAGATCTGTCTTAAGAGCCTTTTTGAAGTCTGTAAGAGTGGAGGTATGGCAGATTTCTTCCAACAGGTCGTTCCACAACTTCGGCACAGCTGTAGAGAAGGCCCTTTGAGTGATAGACGTTAGCCTAGCTTTTTTTGGCTGAAGTAAGTTCTTACTTGAGGACCTCATTGTTCAGGACGGACAGTACGGAAAAAGGCATTCCTTTAAGTATTCCGGACCCAAGCCATGTAGGGCTTTAAAGGTAATCACCAACACTTTGTACCTTGCCCAGAAACTGATTGGCAGCCAATGAAGGGACTTCAGAACAGGTGTTATGTGATCATTCCGGGAAGTACCTGTGATTAGTCTGGCTGCCATGTTTTGTACCATCTGGAGTTTTCAAACTTGGCACAGAGGTAGCCCCAAGTAAAGCACATTACAGAAGTCCTTTAACTGCCATGACTCGATGCTATGGAATACCTGGAAATGTGGTTTATTGTGGCACCAGAGCTCTCTGACACAGAAGGCTAAATGTCTCACAAGACTACAGTTCGCAGAATTCCAAAACACTGAGCTGTGACAGTTAAAGTGATGTCAGATTGAATTATTTCTGCAGTGCGGCTGCAACTGAAGTAATCCCCCATAAATCTGATGGAAATGTCATTCACCCATACTCCTGTCACTGGCTGAATGGACCTCTTTCTCCCTAGGGATCTCATGCCTGGTAAAGGAGGGTGGGGAGAGAATGCTGATTGTGATGATACTGAACACAGCATCAGTCATGAATAACAGTTACCTAGATTTACCCATCTGTAACTGGAATGAGAAGGGCAGCCATGAAAGAATTAGAAAAGATCCTAAGCAATAAAGATACAAAGCTGAGCATAATAGTTAGAATTGTCGAAGCCATTGTATTCCTCATCACTATGTATGAGTTTGAGAGCTGGATACTGAAGAAAATGGATGAGAAGAAAATAAATTCATTTGAGATGTGGTACTGGAGAAGAGTTCTAAGGATACCATGGACAGCCAAAAAGACAAACAAATGGGTCTTTGAACAGATCAAGCCTGAAATCTCCTTGCAAGTCAAGATGGCCACATCATGAGAAGGCATGGTTCATTAGAAAAGACAATAATGGTAGGAAAAGTGGAGGGAAGTAGAAATAGAGGCAGACCACAAGCTAGATGGACAGACACAATTAGGGAGGTCACAGCTATGAATTTGCAGGACCTAAGCAGAGCAATGGAGGACAAGGGGGTCTTGGAGATGTCTCATCTACAGGGTCACCATGAGTTGGGGTCAACTGGAGGGCAGTTAACAACAAGAACAAAGTGTTTTCCATTCATGATAGCAACTTATATACTTAGTTCAGTACACTGAGAGTATATTTAACCAAGTAACTGGTCTAGTATACTGGCCAGCATCACTCCATCTTTGCTATCTGAAATTTTGAAATTGTTCTGTTTTGACCATTATAAGGTTCTTTGGTTGTAATCTTGGTGCACACATGTCCCAAAATGCCTTTTTCTGTACAGTTTCAAGCCTACTTTTTAATCCTGGATTTCATGGACTTCAGCTCCTATTATAGCCATAGGCATATGGGTTTATCACACTGAGATTTTTGCAGCTTTTTGAAGCTCAGATCCGACGTGACTACGGGTCCAACGATGTGAATTCACACAATAACATGATGTGTTATCACACACGATTCCTTTCTATGGGGGCTCCTTCCGTGGCGCTTCTGCAATGATTCCAAAATGATCCCTTATTTTGGTGAAATCGGTGTAAAAATGTGTAAAAATCAAACCGCTTTTGTGGGTTTTTTCCAGCTTTTAAATCCTGTTTTTGCATGGGATTTCCTCCATGTGATAAACTCCACTGCATTAGCTCAGGAGATGATGCGGCCCTGCAATTTTCCCCCATTTCCTTTTGGTTGTCCTTTCACTTTCAGGGCAACTCATTTTTTTGGAATATATATATGTGTGTATGTGTGTGAATGTGAATAGACAGATATGTCTGTCTGTCTATCTGTGTGTGTTGAAATTGCTGAAATGGAAGGGAAAATAAAAAAGGGGGATGAAGAAGACACAGAAATATTCACGAGGCAAATATTCACGCAATCACACAATTACGCGAAACAGGGAACAAGAACTTGCGACCCCTTTCACCCCAGAAATGTACAAGGTCACGATGCGTTCAGACTCCCACTGAGCATGTGCAAAGTTGCTGATTTGAATTGTTGAATCTGCATGGTATGCACTGGTGTGGTAATACAATTTGCACTCACACCGCTTTGCGTGAATCCACATCACGTGACTTGCCTTGGATTCAATTCCTCCTCGATTCGGAAGGGCAACAGAAGGGCAACCAGGTGGGATAAAACATTCACATTATAATGTGAATTTGCATAGCTGAACCAGGAGTCATCCCAGATCTGAGCTGCAAGAACCTCCATGTGATAAACACCTATGTTTGTTTCTGAAGTTATTTAAATACAGTCAGATATCCGTATTTGTGGGGAATCTGTATTCTCAAGTCCCATTAAAATTAATGGCAGTGCAGCCATGTGCACACATTGCCATTAAGCAAAATGGGGCATCCACAGATGGTTAACCCCACAGATGGCAAGACTGCCAATAAGGATGTAATATGAATGGAAAAACAAAACAGGTTTTCATCAAGAATACATGCTCCAATTCTGTTATGTGAAACCTAAATTTATACCAGAGACACAAATAGACATGGTGCATGGTAACATTTAATTATTCCAGAACTATAACAGTTAACCAAAACAATGAGCTATATTTCAGAGGAAGGAAAGGGCAAAACCACCCTGAGTTTCTCACAGAAAACCCTATGAGATTTATGGGGTTGTCATAAGTTGACAGGCATCTTGAAAGTACACATATACAAAATCCAGCTAGTTTTTACTTAAGAAATTTAAGTGATATTGCTTGGGACTTTCTTTTCATTTTTTTTTAAATGATATACAGTACTTAAAAGTTTTACAAGTAGATGCTTATTAGCTGCAAATTTTACTAAATGTTTTCTTCCTTTTTTTTGTCTTGACAGAATCTGAGGACATTTTAATTACAGTCACTGCTCTTTTGGCCTCTTTGAACAGTTGTTGCAACCCATGGATCTACATGTTCTTTAGTGGACACCTTCTTCAGGACTTTTTACAGAGCTTCTTGTGTTGTCGAAAAATGAAGCAAAGGCTGAATAAAGAGGATTCTGAGAGTATCAGCCGGAGACAGACATCTTTCACCAATAACAGAAGCCCAACAAACAGTGTAGACACATGGAGAGAATCCCAACATTTCTCACAATCAATTAAGTTCATACCTACTTCTTCCTGAAAAATTAATTTTAAAAAATAGTCACGTCATAAGGGCCAAGACAGCACTTCAGCACTTTAGCAATCACTTTTTGTGTGGTCAAAGAACTGACAAGATGGTAGTGAAATGAAAACTGCTATTTTTTTTTTTAAATATGGTTGTTTGATATAAATGAAAGCTGTGAATTATTCTGTAAAAGATGCATGACTGTGTATTCAGCAAAACTAAGAAAACAGATCAATACATGTAATATTTTTCTAAAAAGCTATCAGCTCTAAGTGTTTACTCTCAGCATTTATTATATATGTATACATACTGTAACACTAAATGCAGTTGTTATTTCATCACAATAAAAATATTTACTAGATCATCACTTACTGTGCATTTTTGTGTACACTTTCTAAGAAGCTCTGATAAAAATCACATGGCTGTCATAGATGTAACTGAGCACAGGACTGCAATGTTATATTATAACAATGCAAATGATGGACTGAACAGGAAAAGTGTGAAAACAAACTGGTAGTTTCCAGCTGAGCAACATCATAGATATAGCTAATATGGGTCCTCAGAAGCATGGGAGTTTAGCTAAGCAAAAAATGTAAATATCCATCTGTTTTTACAAATTCTTTCAAAAACAAAGCTCTAAATAAGTGAATCAGCCCTGAGTAATCTAATGTATTTAGAATTTCCAGACAGTGCAGGCTTTGAAGTATCAGAAGAAGAATTATGTAACGATAGAAAGAGAAGTGGTATGTAACAATGGAGTGTACCCTGAAGCTGTTGTGTGTATTGACACTACTGTGTACATCACAACTCTTTCTCATGCAAGATCTTCATAGATTCTGGTAAACTCAATGTTAGTTTTGCCTAAAAGAGACCCATTGAAGTACAGTAAATGGAATTTGTTAATCATATTTAAGTTTTAATAATTTCAATGGATTTACTCCAAGTAGGAGTAACAATGGATTCAGCAGATTAAATTTATGCTTCAGTAGGATTAAGTCGAGAGCCAGTGTGGTTTAAGTGTTGGACTATGACTCTAGAGACCAGTGTTCAATTCCCAGCTTTACCATGGAAACCCACTGGGTGACCTTGGGCAACTCACACCCTCTCAGCCTCAGGGGAAGGCAAAGGCAAACCTCTGAACAAAACTTGCCAAGAAAACCCCCATGATAGGATCACCTTAGTGTTGCCATAAATTGGAAATGACTTGAAGACACGTCACATGAACAAGGATTAAATCCCTGCTTATTAGTACATTTTCTTTCATCAACAACTCAATATTCTCGGTAGATAGACCACAGCCTCTCTGCCAACAAAAAGAAATGTTTTCCTCCATCAGTTTTAACCAGAGTGGGCACATGAGACCCCTCCCAAGGCAGTCCCTGAGTCCTCCAGATTGCCTTTCTCTGATCAAATAAGGGGGATTAGAATCGCCTCTCCTAGAAACTTCCAGGAATGGCAATTCACATTTTAAATAACTTGCAGATCCCCCTGAGTTTTAACCACAATTTTCAAAAGCACAAATGGATTCCTGACCATTTACAGTTTTTGTCTCCTCTCATATTTTTGGTGTTTTTCACAGCCTTTGTAGCCTCTGGATGATTATAGGGGCAAATATTTCACTCCTAGGCCCACTTCTAGGAAAATGTTGGCTAACATTTTGTTTTGCTCAACTGGCCAAAAACAAACAAACAGACTAACCCTGTATCTGGTGCAATGAGTCTTCATGATGCATACAGGAAATTCCTTTATTAAGTCATTTATCTAAACAGAAAACACTGTTTTCCAGAGTCATTGTCCATTGCTCTCATGGTAATTTTTTTTACATCCTTTTGCATCATCGAGTTCTGAATTCCAAGGCTTGACTCAATTATCATCTAAACTGGCCCTCTTAATCTGTAGTATTAGGCTCTGGAGCTGCCCCTGGTGGACACTATTACTTTGCCTGCAAAGCAGCTCCCACCATTGCAATCACTTCTGCTGAGGTCAGAACAGGGGGAACATGTGATCAAAGAGGAGGGGTAGAGTGACCCTTCCTTGTTGATCACATAGTGGGGCACCCCATTCAATCCTCAGCAGAAGTGACAGTGATGGCCAAATTCTTACATGGAGCTGTTTGGCCAGGGAAGCGATAGCGGAGGCAGTGGCACTGAGGGAGACTAACCAGCAGGACAATGTGGTGGGTGTAGATGTGTGGATAACTGGGTCATTCCGCATCCAGCCAATCCAGCTATCCTCATATGCAACACACCTGGGTTCACTTGCAGGCAAGGCCATAGTGGCTGCAGCAACACCAAGGGGAACCAGCTAGCAGGACAATGCAGTGTCACCCAGTGGCCCATCTGGACACATTTGGCCTGCATTGTGTCAACCTGGCATAGCTTTGGAGCACAATACTCCAGATTCAGAGGACCAGTGTGGACGATAACTGAGTCCAGCCTTGGAATTCAGAACTAGATGATGCAACAGGATGTAATTAAAATTTATCTTGTGAGTGATGGACAACTCTGGAGAGAATGGTTCAATTCCCCATTTGGCCATGGAAACCCACTGGATAACCTTGGGTGAGTCACACACTCTTAGTCCCAGTAAACCTTGTGATACGTGGTCAACTTCAGGTCATCATTAGAAATGATTTGAAGGCATAGGTCACCACCAATCCATATATAATTTTTTTTATCAAAAGAAGATTTGTTGTTTATTGGTTCTCTGTGGCATACCTTTAGGTGCCCGGGGAAGTAATATTTTCTGTATTTGGAACACCATTACTCTGATGACTCATATTTAGTTAGAAGATAACAAAACAAACCCCGGGGCTTTTCTCAGCAGTGCCACTGCCTTTGTAATTATCTCACTGTGTATTTCTTATCATTTTATTTTCTTATCTTCAAAAGCACCATATGTTTTTCTTCTCTGCAGTACTTTTTGCCAGTTCCAAAATAGAAAATCTAATGAAAGCATTAGAGATGCCTGTTCTGTGGCAAAAGATTGCCACGGCATTAAATTTACAACAGGAAAGATACAAACCCCCCCCCCCCCCCAGTTTTTGAGAAAATTTTAAGGATTCAAAGGGTAATTCTGATATTTTTTATGTTTCCTCATATTCTTGATCTACTAGATTACCGCACTACATCCTTATAGTGCTGCTATTCCACTTTAACTCTTCTGGCTGCCTCCTATTTTATTCTGGGATTTGCAGTTTAAGGAAGGGCATTTAGAATTTTCAGCCAGAGAGGTCTTAGGCCTCACTGAACTACAAACCTCAGAAAGTAGAGGGAGGCAGCCAGAGCAGTAAAAGTGGAATAGCAGTGCTATAAGAGTGTAGTGCGGTAATCTAGCTATCATTCTGGCTATAAAAAAGGAAAGGAGAGCAGGGCAGGCATATAGCAGCACATAAACTTCCAAAACTGTCCCCAAACCTCATAACAAAAAATCTTCAAAATAGCTGGATGTTCACTTGTGGCACTGAAAGAAGATCAAATTAAAAAAGCAAAGAAAAGAAGCACAGGAAGGACCTACAACCTGTTTAAAAAGTGAATTGCCTCTCTTAGGCTGCATCCACACTGCAAAAATGGTCCAGTTTGACATGATTTTAACTGTCATGGGTCAATGCTGTGGAATTCTGGGAAATGTAATTTGTTGTGACACTACAGCTCTCTGACCAAGAAGGCTAGATATTTCCACCCACCACCCACCCCCTGGGTAGTACAGTTGGCTTTCCACATTTGTGGCTTTGACTTTTGCAGATTGATTATTAACATGTTTGATTATATATGTTCTGTCTAGGAATCTCTAGGTTTTCCATCACAACTCAATAGTCAACATCTATGAGAATTCATATTGGAGGACCGAGAGATTCCTAAAGAGAACACTACTCTAGGCATTTATAGGTCCTCTAGCACAATTCTGTGGCCATCTTCCAGCAGATATTGATCACAGACATGCACTGAAGGACCTAGAGATTCCTTGAGAGGTGTCTGCTTGAGTTAAAAAAAATAGTACTTTTTAATTTGTGGGGTTTTCCCCCACTTTTATGGGGGTCCTGTGGCCTTAATCCCAGCAAATGTGGAGGGTCCACAGTAGTTCTTAATTGGGTGTTTGGTTTTTTAAAATGCCTTAGCATTCTCATGTAAAGGAGAAGGAGCAGAGATTGATGAGGCTAAAAGTAAATGTACCAATTTTTTCTGTGCTTCACACACACACCACATACACATACTTTTTTTATATAATTCTTCACATACATTCATGGCAGTCATAATTCCTACCTTCATATTGTCATCAGGAGTGATTTACAGGGTATGAAAATAAAGAACGGCCTGAGCCATCAGTGCACATAGTGGCATTTCTCACCACAGTTGAAAATGTAGCAAGTCTTAATACTACATTCTTAATACTTCATTCAGGAATGCCTTTGGTGACAACCAATCATTTAGAAAATATAGGCTGATTGGTTAATTCAGAAAAAATTATTGCCTCTTCTTAACACAGACATATAATTGTATTGATAAATGTTTTCTCAGCTCTAAAAATTATGTTTGCTTAGCATTACGTGTTAACATGAAATAAAAGTTCTAATTTATTCTTCACCCTGACACACTAGATTTCTAGTGCACATATATTTGGCAGAGGTAAGCATTCAGCCATGCATGGCCCTATGTTTATTTTGAAATAGCACAATCTTAAAAACACTTGTATTGCAAATGAATGGCAGATTGATTTTATCTACCATTAATTTGGGAGCTCGGCTGATCATTAATGAAGCACTTGTACAAAGTACTTTATAACTTGATCATGTTTAATCCTCAAATCCTTCATCAACCCTTTGAAGTATGTTACAAGCATAAGGAACTGCAGGAGAGAGACTGCAAAGAGGCATATATCTACATATATCGTCATGGCCCTCTCTGTGAAGGACAATGTTTAAAGTTTGGGAATACTCCTAAACCTGGTGTTATCTTTCGATATCCAGGTGGTGACATCAGCTAGGAGTGGTTTTCACCAGCCTCAGCTAGTCACAGGTTTTGCCAGAGAAAATGGACCTGGTTTCTGTCACATGCTTTATTCATATCTAGATTAAATAGTTGCAGTGTGTTCTGCATGGGTCTGCTATTGCAGACATCCCTGCAACTCACATCGGTGTAAAATGCAGCCCAAGCACCAGCTTGTCAGAGCCCAAAGGCATATTTACTGGAGGCCAAAGACCTGATAAAGTTATTTCACTTTTAGATCATTTTAATTAGCTACTCAGTCAGTGGCATCACTAGGGTTGGCATCACCTGGTGTGCTAACCCACGGTGCCACATACACTCCCTTGACTTCCTCCCATACCACACCATACAGGATCCTTAGTCATTAGTTTTTGATACTAATGTTACTCTTAAATTGTAATTCCCATATATCATTTAATTTAATGCTAATAGTTGTGACCAAAAAAAAAAAAATAAAAAGTACTGGGACCTAAATTGGATGGATGGATCTATTTATATTGCTTTCTAGACAGATGAGGTTATGATTTCTTCTTTATTGTATCATACTGGAACTCAGTACGATACCACTTGATTTAAATCAGCCTAAACAAGGAGTGAGGATTGTGCAGTGCTCCAGAGGTTGAACTACAGCTCCCAGCAGCCACAGCCAGCATAGCCAACAGTGAGGAATCCTAGGAGTTTCACTTTAACTTCTGGAAAACCAAACAATTCCCACTCCAGGCTTAAATCATAAGGTAGGGTAACTTGTATTCAGTGCATGTCTCAAAGTCTTACCTAGCTTTTTCTTGCAAACTCAGAAAGATGCTATGGCCTTTCTATGGATTATTTTCTGGTGCTGGCCTGTTCTAACACTTAAATGCTTCTTTCCTAATATTTAATCATAACTAGCTTTCATGTAATATTAATTCATTGTTTTGTGTCCTATCTTTGCCTGAAAGGTAAATCAGTTCATTCCCTTCTTACCTCTTTCACCAGAATTCCATTAATCTTTTATGCTCCTCTACGCTTATTCACCATAATAATTTCTACTAAAGGTTTCATGTATGAATTACAATAGTCACATATTCAGTGTCTTCCATTTTTCTTGATACCATGCTTTCCTCAGAGCTAGAGCTAGAAAAATGCCCAAAGCTAGAAAAGTTACATTTTGGATTTGAGAGTATGGAATCTGAGGAGGGCAGATCTTTTCAGTCAAGGTTTAAGGTTGATTAATCCCATATCATCCCATTGTCAATGCTGGCCATGAGGTTCTGGGAATTGTAGCCCAAAAGGTAACTTTCCCAGGTGCTGTGGTTCATCAAACAGTAGTTTATTTATCATTTGCTTAACAAAATCATAGTAAATGCTTTTTTAAAAAAAACCTTGAAGCCCTCTCACATAAAGCAAAGTAAACTATGTAGACGGTGGAAAGTAATCTAAAACTTGGTTACAAGAAACAGCTGGTGTTTCTCTTGAGCAGCAGTAATCCTTATCTATTCAATCATCCTGAGAAAGGCAAACAATTCCCAAATGGCTTAGGAGACACATTCAGTCCTTGCAAACAAAACAACAACAACGTAATTTCTGGATGAATTGTTCTTGTATTTTATCTGCCGCTCTGTCTGTTGTGAGTTTTTGTTTGTTTGTTTTTATACCTTTTAAAAACAAACATAAGTGTAAACATTATTCCTGTTTTTTCTTTAAATTGTTAACCAACATAGGCACCCTTGAGTGGAAAGGTGGTGCAAAATATATATATATCTAAAATAAAGAAATGGCACAAAAAGTTGGATGTGTTTTCTCTTCAGGACAAAGAGAGTGGATCATGCTGTTATAAAGTTTAGTTACTATGTGGCACTGGACATAAAGTGCATTTAGACAGAGTCAGAGATTTTGTCTTGAGATAGACTGCACTGGGTAAATAAAGCACCTGCTACTCACTTTGAAGCCTGCCTATTTAGATGATGCCCGAGGTAAAAGTGGGCGGGAGGTGATACAAAACCATGTTCTGGAGCTAAAAAATAGAGCAAAAAGAAGCTGGGATACTCAAGGTGGAAAATACGCATCATTGCACCGGCAATTGTATGGGACTGCGACAAAGCAAAGAGGCAATTATCACTAGTGCAATGGATGTACAGTGGTACCCCGGGATACGAAAGCACCGCGTTACGAAATTTCCGGGATACGAAAAAATTCCATAGGAAAAAACTGTTCCGGGTTACGTTTTTTTTTCGGCTTATGAAAAAAAATTTTGGTGCTTTTCGGCGCTTTTTCGCACGAAATCGCGGCTTCTAGCGCTAGCGCCTATGGCTTTTTCGGCTTACGAATGATTTCGGGTTACGAAGGGCGCCCCGGAACGAATTAATTTCGTAACCCGGGGTACCACTGTAGTTAAAACACACCAATCAGACAGTCCAACAGGGAGTATGGAGTGAAGGGGGTATATGTAGGGGGCGGGCTCTGTGATTGTGCTTTGCCAGAGTATCATTTGACACATCAATGCACCGACACACAGTAAAGGCACACATGTGACTGTATAGTCAGTCATATGGGAGGGGGGGTTGTCCAAAAAAATGGCATCTGGGCAGGAAGAAGGATGTAATTTATTATTTTTTTTTTATTTAGGTATTTATATCCCGCCCTTCAGCCCTAATGGCTCTCAGGGCGGCTTACAATTATTATTTTTAATCAGACAGTTCCCTGCCCTCAGGCTTACAATCTAAAAGACACAAAACAAAAGGAGAAGGGAATGATGGAGGGAAAGGGGATGAGGTCCAGTGGTTCTTCTCTCCCTCTGAGGCCTGGACCAAGGCAGATGGATTGGAGGGAGGGCTCTTCCTTCTTCCAGGCTAGTCCTGGAATTGTTATTCAGGCAGTGAGTTTATGTGATGGTGTGCAAGCATGGTGGGGCGGCGAACAAAAAAAAAAAAACCTGAGAAGAGCAGCCTGATGTTGCATGATGTGGACAGCCTGGGATCCATTCTTTAGGATCTCTTTAGAATCAAGGCCCTGGTATCTGCTTGGGACTGTGTGGATAAGATATAGGATCTGAGACAGAAGGTCCCAGTTTAGGAAACCAGGGACTTACTCAGAAGTCTCTTCAGGGTCACTATCACTGGAAGTTTCATTCTCTGAGGGCTCCTGTCCCAGGTACTGAGATCTTCTGACACTTTTAACAGTGGAGAAGATCACTGACACTTTTAACAGTGGTTTGTAGAACCTGCAGAAAGACTCTCCTGGCCTGATAAGAAATGTCTGCCACTTTTTCCCAGTCAACGTATGGGGTAGTTTGTTTGCCCACTAACTGTGATGCTTTCCAAGGTCCTGAACCAAACCCTGAATCCGGTCTAGTACAGCACATGAAATGTCATTTCTTTTCTTGGAGTGGGCCTGTTGGCAGCATCAGATTGTACAGTCATGACTAAGCTGTTGACTAGAGAAGATTATGGAATTTGAGATGGGGCTGGACATTAGTAAAGCCCCTTTGTCATATTGTCTGGGGATGATGGGAGCTGCCATTCAAGATAACTGGAGGGCACTAGGTTTAGAAAGACAACTTTAAATCACAAATGTATTTATGTAAATTATTCATTCTTTTCTACTCATTCACTATGAGTTTTTTATGTGATATCCTCCTCCTGCTATGAATGGTTTTGATAATATATTATGTCCCATTATGTAACATGTCATTTAACTTATTCAATACTTGATAGATGAGTTCATCTTAAAACGTTTACTACAGACAAAGCATTGACACAGCATCCTCCCTACAGCATTCCTCTTGCGGTTCAGTGCATCTGACATAACTTCTTTATTGGAACATAAAACATACTTCAAGACTTTTCTCATGGAATCATTCAGTCTATTTTATGGAAGTTTACATGGAGGCAGGGATAATTTTCAGCTTTCAGCCTGGCACCATTAATACTACTTCTGCTTTATTTATTTAATACTACTTTAATCACCCCCCAAGAAGGTTTGATTGGTCTTTGGAGTGGTGAAAAATGTGTGGGGATGGAGTAGATGGAATTTGCTAACCTCCTGCAGTAAAGGAGCTCCTCCCAAGATGCCATGCTCCCAATCCAGATTGATTTTAAATGCCACATTTAGTCTGAAATGACTTCAGTGAGAGCAATGATTTTATCGGAGATCAGACAGGACTATAAAATTTGTAGTTCAGCTGTGAGTCTTCGGTTGCCTTTATTGTAGCCTTTAGAGATTCATTATTTCTTCCATAAATCTGTGGAAACCTTTAATGCAGAAATTCAAGAAGAAGGCATATAATCTACTTGAAAAGGCTGCCTCTCTATATTGTTTTAAATTGACACATAATCTGTAGTGCTATTTCCAATTAATTAAATAACCTATGGGTTTATGTTAATAATGATGTTAATAATCTCATAGAACTGAGAAAGAGGATACGTGTATGTGTGTGTCTTTTGCTTACTGCCTATAATTATTATGCATTTTGATTGTAAAAATGTTTTGTAATAAATGGGATGTAATCAATATAATCTGATTGGAATTCAAAGTGGGAGTGCGCACTAACCACGAGATTTGATTCAAGCCCCCACCAAAATAATTTAGTGTTTCTAACAATAGCCAGATTTAGAAACTGTCCAGTTGAATGTGAAGGTCCAAATCTGAAAATTAATAAATCAGAAAACTTCATTTCTTTCATTGACTAAAATCTGCAAAGCTGAACTGTCTTTTAATGCAGTGTTCTGTCTCTCCCTGCCTCCCTCCCTCCCTCTCTCTCTCTCTGCTTTGAAAGTGTTTCTGTTTAAAATATTTTAACTGGATTATTTGATTGTTTAACAAATCTGTATTATGCATTGTTTTAGCTATATTTTGTTTTAACTTACATTCTAAACTGCCTTGGCAGTTCATGGCAAAAAGGTGGGATATGAATTTTAAAAATTAGCATAAAATAAGATGTAGCTTATTTTGTTTGACAGAATTGGGTCCAGTGGCAGCCCATGATTCAAGTATGGGGTGGGGTTTTATTCTGTAATTTAAGAGCAAGATATCTCTTTCTGTAAACCACAGCCTGATAGTAACTGAGTCAGATTTTGAAGTGCTATAGCCCTTTATTTATTTATTTATTTATTAGTTGTACTTAAAGAATAGTACAGGAATGTGTGTGTGAGGGACGTTTCAGTGATTTTAACAGCAGCTGTTAATAGCCCCTTCATTCTTTGGCAGAACTACAGATATGGCTGCCCCTCTAAGAGAAGAATACCAGCCAAATTGCAGTTGAATAGATCTGGGGGAGTTGCAAATGTGACATTTACAGTTTGGGATTTACCTAAAAGTGTAATTGTTATAAATAATATACAGCATAGAGCTGGTCCTAGTTTAGAAACCTGAAGAGTTTCAGAAAGATAAGTGCAACTGTGTCTTTTCTTTTCTTTCTTTCTTTTCTTTCTTGAAAGGAGCATTTTCAAATTTGAGGCAGGATTATTCTTTCCTCCTTCCGTCTATTGGAATTAATATTTTTGCGTGCCTACATTCATTAATTTCTAGTTTGCAGATGTCCTGATTTGTTTGTTTGCTTTACCACATGCATTGTCCTTCTGTCCTTCTACTCTGAAGCCACTTCCTTTCTCTTCCTTCTCTCTCTTCCATTAGACCAGTACTTCTCAAATAGGGGGGCAGGTCCCCCAGGGGGGGCGTGAGGCTCCGTAAAGGGGGGCGCGCGGCTCTGTTATGCAGAGGTGTACTTATAACAATTTTATAGACAAATGATACTATTTACAGTCGCGTGGGGGGCGCAAAATGTTTTCTTCTTCTTAGGGGGGCGTGACAGAAAATAATTGAGAAGCACTGCATTAGACCATGTATTTGATTGCATACACTACATTTACAGTCAGAGCTGGAGTCCGGAATATCAGTATGAAAAGGGATCTTGTAGCACCTTTGAGACTAACTGTGTGGAATAATAATAATAATAATAATAATAATAATAATAATTTATATTCTGCTTAATAACTCAGAATCCAAGTGGATTACAACAATAAAACAAGATATAGTTAAAAATTCTTTTAAAAAAACCTATCCCTCTCCCCAGCATAAAAACATAGTAATACTAAAAGGAGATTAAACCAGAAGGACATTAAAACAATAGTATAAAATAACTGTTAAACTAGGTAGGAGATTTGTGGGAAGTTTATAGTGGGGTCCAGAGAGGATGGAAATGAGGATGGAGAAAAGAGGAGAAAAAGTGGAGGGGAGGAGGCAGGTAAATGGAGGTGGTCTAGTCTGGAAAGGCCTGCTGGAAGAGATCCGTCTTAATAGCCTTCTTGAAGGTTTCCAGGTTGATAATCTGATGGATCTCGTCCGGCTGGTCATTCCAAAGCCTAGGAGCAGCTGCTGAAAAGGATTGCTGGGTCACTGCCAAGAGTCTAGTCCTCTTTGATTGAAGCAGATTCTTCCCAACAGAACAAAGAGTGTGGGGAGGATGATATGGGAGAAGGCATTTCCACAAGAAGTCAGGACCCAAGCCATGTAGGACTTTAAAGGTTAAAACCAACACTTTGTATCTTGCCCGGAAACTAACAAGCAGCCAGTGAAGGGACTTAAAACTGGTGTAATGTGGGCAAATCTAGATGTGCCAGTAGCCAGCTTGGCTGCCATATTCTGTACCAATTTAAGTTTCCTAACTTGACACAGAGGTAGCCCCATGTAGAGTGCATTACAAAAGTCGAACAGTAGTACAGTGCATGTACTACTGTTTCAAGGTCTTCCCACTCCAGGAAGGGATGCAGTTGGTGTATCAGCTGAAGCTGAAAGCAAGTGCTCCTGACCGTCACATCCACCTGGGCTGTCAGATGGAGGGATGAGTCTAGGAGCACTCCCAGACTGTGAACAGAGCCCTTCAGGAGAAGTGTGACCCCGTCCAAAACTGGCTGGCATAACTCCATCCCTGGATTGGGAGCCCTTATTACTAGTACCTCTGTCTTACCTGGATTCAGCTTGAGTCAATTTTCCCTCATCCAGTCCATTACCACATTAAGACAGGCATTCAGAGGAGAGATGCCCTCCTTAGTCACTGCACCAGTCTAAGACATAGAGAAATATATTTGGGTGTCATCAGCATACTGATAACACCCCGCCCCCATGTCTCTGGATGATCTCACCCAGCGGCTTCATGTAAATGTTGAACAGCATTGGGGACAAAACTGCACCTTGAGGGATGCCCGACTTGAGCTCCTCTTGGCCGAACAACTGTCCCCAAGCGACACCATCTAGAACCTTCTCGAGAGGTAGGACTGGAACCACTGCAAAGCAGTGCCTCCAATTCCCTACTCTCTCGGGTGTTCCAGAAGGATACCATCGTCAATGGTATTGAAGGCCACTGAGAGGTCCAAAAGCACCAGCAGGGTCACACTTCCCCTGTCGATGCGCAGACGGAGATCATCAACTAAGGTGACCAAGGCCATCTCTACTCCGTAGCCCACCCTAAAACCAGTTTCAAATGGATCTAGAAAATCCGTTTCATCCAAGACTGCTTGGAGTCGAATGGTGTAGACCACATCTGTATAGCTTATGCTACAACCTCTTTTGCGCAGTCTCAGAGGAGCTATATGATCCATTTGCATACTACATTTATATGTTAAACCAAGAGGGCTATGTTTATTCTTGTTCTGCTTGACTCTATGGATCAATAACATGATTATTGTTCAGATTCTGCCCTGCCAATTTGATTACTCTGCTTCTGAGATCCAGCACCAGCTCATACTTTACCTAGCACTGCCATCAATATAGCTTTCTGCTAGAATGTATAAAATGATATACATCAGCATAGGTATGACATCTTGACATAAGTTCAGGGGCTACAGACCTTCTGCTGTCTCCTGAATCAGCTGGGTTTGGGATTTGGCTGAATCTAATGCACAGCCTTAATCAAAATTTTAATATCCTTTCATATTCTCCTGACTATTAGCCTGATAAAATACCTCTTATTCTTGTTTTTAAAGTAAATTTTAAAAAAGGATGGGAGCCTCAAGGGGAAAAGTCTAAGAATTACACTCTAGACATTTAATCAGAATCAGCTGTCTCTGAAAATAAGATGTGCAAGATCACATATTCAGATTAAAAAATTAATCTAGTTTGTAATGGCAACCACACACCAGGGATCCAGTACAATGGAAGTTCCCCCTCTGGAGTTTATGATATGTAATAATCCATAAGATTATTATAAGAAAATGTTCATTAATACTGGAACAGAATGAATGTTATGTCTTGTTCTTGTTTGCTATCTGGGAGTTTTAAGTTAGTGCTGTTGTGAAGTTTGAGGTAAAATGGAATCCTTAAACCCTTTGCCCACATTGGGATGTGAGGACAATGTCTCTGTATATATCTGCATATTATATATTTTCTAAAGAAACTGCTTAATGAAAGCTCAGGCGGCTCTATCTGTATTCATGGTAAGGGAACAAGGTACACTATATGATTGTCCTATGTGGATTGATTCCTTCTCTTTGTCACCGAAAGACTATATACGCTAATTCAGAATATTCTGATTCTGTAAAGTTTCAGATTTGTAAGTTGGAAGCAACATTTTCCTCACTGCATTTTGTTGCTTCCAGGTAAGGATTTATCCTGCCTCATTCACAGTATTTTATAAAGGTTTTATAAAGATTTATTTATTTCATTTATGTAACAATAAATAGCCTTGGTTTGTAACCCTCCTTGTTTTCCCACTACTATCTTTGGGCCCAAACAGACAGGCCAAAATAAAGCTGCTTCGGGTCACTTTGGAGGTATGCTGTTTAAATGACACATGCATCTTAAAAGGCCCAAAGCTGCACCAAAGCATGGCTTTGGCATGGCTTCCAGCCTCTTAGGATGCATGCAGCATTTAAACAGTTTACTAGCAAAGTGACCTGAAGCAGCTTTCTTTTGGCCTGTCTGTTTGGGCCTTTTGTCTCTCCCCCCACCAAAAAGTTAAGATACACAATAATAGTGCTTTGGTTCTGCTTTAAAAGTCATGGTTCCATCCTATAGAATTCTGGGATGTGCAGTACTGTATTTATAATTCTCTGACAGAGCACACTAATACCTCACCAAGCTACAAATCTCATACGATTTTGCCATGGCAATTAAAGTAAAATCACAGCACTGGTACAGCCAGGGCCAGTCATATAACACTGGTCCTTAAAGACCTACGCTGGCTGCCTATTCGCTTCCAGGTGCAATACAAGGTGTTGGTTGTTACCTATAAAGCCCTAAATGGCTTGGGCCCAGGGTACTTAGAGGACCACCTCTCTCCGTACAATCCGCCCCGCACACTCAGATCAACCGGGCAGCAATTGCTAAGGGTTCCAGAGGCCAGATTAGTTGCTACTACTAGGAGGGCCTTTTCCATCTCGGCCCTCAGCCTCTGGAATGCACTGCCCTTTGAGCTCCGCTCGGCCGTCTCCCTTACTCAGTTTAGGAAGGGGTTAAAAACATTCCTATTTGAGCAGGCTTACCCCTGACTCTCTGACCCCTGAAGTATTCTCTCCTCGCCCCCTTCGTCAGCATGTCAGCTGGCATGAGTGGTGGTTTTTATTGTTTTTATTGTATAAGGTTTTTAATGTTATGTTTTTGTGATTTTATACTGTTTATATTGTCATATTGTTATTGTTATGTGGAATGTTGGAAACCACCTTGGTCTTAGAAAGGCGGTATACAAATAAAATTTTACTTACTTACTTACTTACTTATAAATTAGTGTGAAAGTTCCCTAGGAGAAGATAGAAGAACTACTCAATACCTTTCACGTTAAGAGCCTTCTATCTTGACGCACCCTTTAGTAGTATTTTTAAACAAAAGTAGTATTTTTAAGATCCATATTACAGTAGAGAGCTTCAAGTGTGATAAGGTGCAGATGTTCTCAGACAGCATAAAAATTCCCTTATCCCATAAACACCATTTTAAACTAGTGGACAAGGAAAGGTTTTCCAAACTAGAAGACATGGATCATAAACAAATGCCCCACAATGGAAGTGTGCATAAATGTTAAGCTATTCCAAAACAATTTCCTATAAAAAGAAAGAGACATAATGTACATTTTCAAAACTTTGGCAAGGAAAAGGAAACCTAGCTAGCAAAACTCATGGGACATGCCTTAACATGGAAAATTTTATTCCACATAAAACAGGCTTAAGGTTAGAACTATCATCTAGAATCTTAACAACAATATTAAATAGCTAACTTCAAGCCTTTATATAAATAAAGCCATCTACATGTTCTACAAGTCTGAAGGAAAGGATTTCTAATCAACAAGATCACTGCAACATATAAAGAGTTACATCATTGCACTCTTCTTGAGCAATGATTTGGCAACGGATCTGATTCTCACCTAAAAAGAACAGAGAAAGCAGCTGCAGGGGTGCCTCAGCAGCACATGACCGAATGTTAGCATACCCTACACCCCTCTCACTGGATACAGGGTCTTCTTAATTAATATCTAGCATCAGGTATGTTTTTGAGAGCTCACAATGACTTGTGAAAACAAGGTAAGATGTCATGTTAACCTGAGTACATGACATAGTACTAAAATAAATGCTGAATGAGCTTTCTGAGCCACTCCAACACCCCCTCCCCTGGCTCTTTGTATTTCCTCTCATAATGGAGACTAAGTAAGTCCCATCACAAAGCAGTTAAAGACCATACTGTCCACCTCACCCCAGGCTGTGTTCCTATTTAATCTTCCTATCTGATTATCCAGGGAATGTCTCAGATCCAATCAGTGTTTTGTCAATCTGAGGTTAAAACCATCAGCTGTTCCAGAGCTCTTTTGTCAGTGCCATGGGGAAAACATCATATCTTTGTGCATTAACATCAAGCACCCCGAGAATATGAATATGATATAAATATCAACTCCAGCTGTAACCTCAAGTGTGCACAGCGAGTCCCTCTCACTTACTGTGTCACCCACAGACACTGTCTGAGCCATTATCTGTCTTCTGTGGACCTCTCTTTAGGACTAGTAATAATTGCCATCTCTAATTTCTGATTTCTCACTATCCAGCCTTTCACACCTTTCTTTCTGTTAGCCTTGTGTGCACAATTCTAAATAGAACCCTTTTATTTACTTATTACTATTTATTTACTGTCTGCAGTTAGTACTGGTATACACAGGTGGAAAGATCCCTAACATTACCCTTCTCTCACAGGGTATTTTTCAGCTAATTTCCTCAATGTTCTAAGGAGATGCTGATACTGCTGGTGTTTTAATTGTGTTTTAAAATTGTACTGTTTTAGTGTTGTTGTTTTTAAGCATCTTTTGAGAGATGCCTTGGGTCCAGTTTGGGAGAAAGGCAGCATATTAAATAAATAAATACTCTGTGCTATGCTTCTAGAACCTACCTGATTTCTGGGTTAGCCTTTGTAGCGTGTTCATACTGCTTTAAAGACCATTGTTAAAGTGTAAAATCAACTGAGAATGAGTTTTTTTAAAAGCTAAAACCCAAACAATATCACATTTCCCTTTTTTGTTCCCAACAGTGCTTTCTCTATAACATTTCATTATGCTGGTATTGCTTTGGACTGAAGATGAGTATCCAAAGATATTGCTTTATCGCTTTGAATTTTACTTTCCCTCTAACCACCAATAACACTACTTAATTAGCCTTTCATTGTCTTTGTTTGATTTTCTATTGCTTTTTATAGTCATGTATACCTTAAAGACACCAGATCCCATCTGATTTTAGAAACTAAGCAAGATCAGCCTTCGTTACTACATGGATGGAAGATTGCCAACCAGGTGCTGTAGACAATGGGCCCGAACAGATAGGCCAAAATAAAGCTGCTTCAGGTCACTTTGGAGGTATGCTGTTTAATGGTGCATGCGTCCTAAGAGGCCAGAGACTGTACCAAAGCCACATTTCAGTCCTAAGGACTGGAGTGCAGCTTTGGTGCAGCTTCTGGTCCTATATTTCAGAGAAGGAACTGGCAAAACTACCTCTGAGTATTCATTGCCTAACAAAACTCTATGAAATTTCTGAGTTACCATAAATCAACAGATGATTTGAAGGCATGCACGCACACACACGTAAAAGAAAAAGAAAAAACCTCTACCACTTTATTCCCGTGTACTACTACAATCATACTATGAACACTACACATAGCTCACATCTCTTCCTCACATGAAATGTAGCAGCTGTGTAAATGGTGTTTTCCATAAACCTGCATTGATCTCATCAGATTAAGGAACTAGCAAAACCACCTCTGAGTATTCCTTGCCTAAGAAAACTATATGGGATCAACATAAGTCAACAGATGAAGATGATATACACACAGGCACTGAATTACCTACTACCCTATCAAAACTGTTGTGTTGCTTTTTGTTTTCTGCTGATGAAAGAACCTGCCTGTTTTACTTCAGACTGTTTTCAAAAATGTTTGTCTGTTGCAAGAATCCTAGGTGTAGTCACAAACCAGCATACCACTTAGCATCCAAGCAATGGAATCGATTTTAATTTTGGCTCAGAGGCTGGAATCCAACTAGGGCTATAACTACACTGCAGAATTAATGTGATTTGACACTGCTTTAACTGCTATGACTCAATGCTATGGAATTCTAGGATGTGTAGTTTTGTGAGATATTTCATCTTCTCTGTTAGAGAGCTCTGATGCCACAACAAATTACAAATCCCAGGATTCCGTAGGATGGAGCCATGATAGTTAAAGTGCTGTCAAACTGTATTAATTCTGCAGTGTGGCAACAGCCTAGAGAAATGCCTTAGGAACTACATTTTATCTGGATTCAAGGCAAATATGCATGGGGGGGGGGGAATATGGATTTTTTTCTCAGGAATGACCATATCTTACTTTGAATATGTTTAACATTTTTATGAGAATGTCAAAAATGTGTACTTTGTCATTTTTATCACTTTTAATTGCTGAAGTAGTATGCATTTTTTTAATCTGAAGAGTACTTATAACTGTACCAAGGCACTATAGATTACAAAGCAGTACGGGGTGGGAATTGAAAGTGAGATTTTCAGAAAAAACCCTCTACCAGATGGTAATTAATTTTAATAGGATTGGTAAGAGGCCTGTACAAATATAATATGATAGTTATAAATGGGGATATAGATAGAAAATTTTCTGGAGATTTTCCCACTGTGATATTTTTGGGTGGAAGTTTTTCCATTTCTAAAAATGTATTTAATAAAATTAGTAGTATGACATCTGTTTAAATGTGGAAATTGCAATGAAGCAACAACATTCACTAAACCAACTCCTTAAGAGGAGAATATGAATTGCAAGTACAGTCCTCTTGCCCAACAGCAAAAAAAAACCCTTGAAGGCTCTTTTGGTAACTTTTGGTAGTTCTTGTTCTTCTTGTGTGCCTTCAAGGCATTTCTGATTTATGGCAACCCTATGACAAATCCATCACAGAGTTTTCTTGGCAAGTTTCTTCAGAGGAGTTTGCCATTGCCATCCTCTGAGGCTAAGAGACTGTGACTTGCTCTGCATTACCCAGTGGGATTTGAACCCTACTCTCCAGAGTGAAATGAAAAGAACAGCACAATCCTCAAACCACTCCACCACATTGGATAGAGCACAGTGTAAAAGCTCCAAGGTTCAATACCCAGTAATTCCAGATAGGATTGACAAGGTCTGTTGTATGAAACTCTGGAGAGAACTAACTGTGGCTGTAAGCCAAAATATATAGTGGATCTGGTGCTGAACTGGCTGGATGCACCAGACCTGAGGATTGAGCCCTGCATCATTTGGACTTCTTGCTATGGAAATGGGAGTGGGTATGTTTTATTTGGCCTGTGTAAACAGGCTTTATTGAGAAAGAGTATCATGACACCTTGGGACACCCTGTCAATTAAAAAAACAAAACTATTGCAGTATCTTTCATCCTCTAATATTTTAAATGTTTTTATCTACTATTTATCACCTCGGAGGTCCTGCAGATCCAAGACATAATAAGCAAATGTTTTAAATAAATGAATAAATAAATTGTGGGCTTTGTGCAAAAAACATTTTTCTTGAACAAACCCCACTAGAAATTTGAAAAACAATAATGTGCTGTTCTTTTCATTTTCACTTTCCCCCCAAAATGCAAAATCTTGTGATGGTTAGTAAAGGTTTTTAAGAGAGGGTTTTTTTTAATGGAGAACAGTAAATGTTTTATGGAAAGATGCAACTGTTTCTATGTAAATGACATTCTCCCCCCTAAAAAGAAACATGGAAAATCATAAAAATGCACAAAAGTCTCATAATCTAATTTAATTTGTCATTATATTTGACTGTGTGCTTGTTGTATTATTTTAGAAAGGGGCATACATGTGATGATGATGATGATGATGATGATGATGATGATGATGATGATGATGATGAT
>NC_056526.1:59594762-59732348 GCF_019175285.1 Sceloporus undulatus
ACCCCGCTCTTCAGCCAAAAGGCTATCAGAGTGGCTGATATGGCATAGGTATGTGAGAATGTCAATTCAAATTCAACTGCTGCAAAAGAACTACAAAGGTAGACTGGAAAGAGAACTGGAATTCATCCATAAACTATAGTCCCTCAGCAATGGATTGAACAAGGACAATGGCTTCCCGGCTCATTACACACATTTCGACACTATCTGATCCTATCCCCATGGGGCATCCTATACTCATATTCTTCTCACCTACAGGCTAGTTTCCAAGGCCCAACTGGTCTTGCCACCTCATTTCCATATCTCATGGCTATGTCTTTGTCCACAAGTGACCATAGTTAAAATTGCACTTGCTACATCATTTACATACGCAAAGGATTTTGATTTTGAATTGATATTCTCACATACCTATGGCATATATATATATATATATATATATATATATATATGTCTGTCCCTGGCTTCCACTCCACCAAAAGCATCTGAGGAAGTACACAAAAGTCTATAAAAGCTCATGCTGCCAATTTCTTTTTTTCAGTTAGTCTCAAAGATGCTACAAGAGCTCTCTACATACTGATTCTACAGACTAACATGGCTGTCTCTTTGAATTGTACAATAATAATAATAATAATAATAATAATAATAATAATAATTAACCTTTATTTATAAAGCGCTGTAAATTTACACAGCGCTGTACATAAATTTTTTAGTCAGACGGTTCCCTGCCCTCAGGCTTACAATCTAAAAGACACAACACAAAAGGAGAAGGGAGTGGTGGTGGGGAATAGGATCAGGTCCAGCAGATCTTCTCCACAATAATCTCATGTGGAATGGGGAAAAAACTTTTCAAATGTTTCATTATTGCATTTGACAAATAAGAAAACAAGCAAAGATGTACATCTTAGTTTTCTTGTGAAAACATAGGAAGTAGGTTTATTTACAAATACTGAAGGTTTCATAACATCTCATTGTGAAAGGCTCCAGAATATATGCTCTTCAGTCATGGAAGAAAGGGAACTGTAGACTTCAAAACATTAAAACAGAGCGAACTCAAACTAACTGATGCAGGAAGAGAGAAGGTGAGGGTAAGACCAAAATACAGAAAATGACATTAAAAATATGCTATGCCTAACCTCTTAGATAAATACTAAAACTAGTAACTACTAGTTGCTACTAGAGTATAGGCATGCTAAGGCTGCTAATTCCAGAAGTTGCCTACTCCAAGTGTAGGTAATATTTAGTGAGACAGACAAATGTTCTGACTTTGTGCCAGACAATTTCCTGTGTACATTGATGTTTTTATCAGTCTTCTTGTTGCTTATCTGTAAAACATGTGTCATTTTCAGGCTCCTAGCTTTATTTCTACATTAAAAAACTGATGATAACATGAAAATTATGAAGCAGGGAAACAGCTGCAATCACTGGATGATGACTTTTTCCTTTGATGTAACCTCTTTTCAAGAAAATTACTATTGTTCAGCCTGCTGTGAGAAAGCACTTTCTATCTCTAGGCCTCAAGAACCGACAAAATGAAATAGGTGCCTGAAGGAGGTTAAACAACATGAGCCAGAGCTGATCACCTGCACAATTTAGTGTGGAAAGTGTTTTTTACAAAAGTGTGAGGGAGGTGATCATTTTGGCCATTAGGACTGGTGCTGAATATATCTGATGGCATTTATGTATTTACATAAGAGAAGACAGTGGCAATGGGAGAATGGAGAAATTCCCAATAGGTGGTTGATGTTGGAGAAGATATAAAGGCAGCATAATCTAAGAATATCCAAAGTACCTTTTCTTCCTGTTCATTCAATCACCAATGTACTGAATGCAAGAATGTACATACAATACCCAGTTATAGCAGTATGATATCACTTTAACTGTTGTGGGTTCATACTACCTGGGATCTATGGTCTGGTCAGGTGCTTAGAATTCTCTCATAGCTTATTGTTCTGGACTATACCACTAGAGCTTCCTAGCAAACAATTCTAGGTTCCTTGTCTGCTGATGTTGTGGATTTCTGGGTGGAAGTTGCTGGATCTTACAGTATCTTCAAGTTGTTTCTGACTTATGGTGACTCCAAGGTGAACCTATCACTGGGTTTTCTGGGGCCAAGAGTGGCTGACTCACCCAATGTCACCCAGTGGGTTTCTATAGCCAAGTAGGGAACTGAACCTTCTTCTCCAGAGTCGTAATCCAACACTCAAAGTACTACACCAGTGATTTCCAAACTTTGGTCTTTCATGTGTTTTGGATTTCAACTCCCAGAAGCTCCAACCAGTTTGGTCAACAGTCAGGAATTCTTGAGTCCAAATCATCTGGAGGACTAATGTTTGGGAGTCACTGCAATGCAGCGGGCTGGCTTTTCTCATCAAGCTACAAATCCCAGGATTTCATAGGCTGGGGACATGAGACTTAAAAGTGGCATCCATCAGCTATAGTTGTGGATGTACTCTCAGTCTTGGAAATGATTTTTGTTCCTCAGCTCTGCCCCTTGGCATATGTATTCCAAAAAACAACAAAGGATACTTTGAACCTAGCTCCTTTGAAATGGCATTATGGGGGAAAAACAACAACAGATGATGAAGATGGTGTTGATGTTGTTGACTGATCATTCATTTTAGTGTGTCATGAAGGGAAACCTGACAATTGGTAAAAGCTTCTCTACTTGGTAAACTGGCCTAAATCCAATCTTTAGTTCCCTAATACAAACCCACTTCCTAAGAGGAAGAGAATGAGTCTAAAGATGGAAAAATGTGTTATTAACCTCGGGAAATAACATGATTATCACAGCAGATAATTGTTCAAAACTGTGAAAATGCTATTAACTGTCTACTTCCCTAAGCAAGGAATTCAGGAATTAGTGACTTCAAATTGTAGCAATGCATGTGAGGGTTCAATGCATGTAGCCTTCACTAGGGCTACAAAAAAAACCCTGACCATTTTTGGACTTCAGTTCTCAGAATCTCCCAGACAACATCATCAATAGATGTAGTCCAAAAAAATTAACAGGCTTCAATCCATAGCTAGACAAGAAGCCAGTAGTTGGGAAAGAAGGACAGCAATCAGCAAATATTCAAGCCCAGCCACAGTCATTTATTTGCTATGCGGTGTGTATTTAACAAGTGAGCAAACCTTTCCACACTCAACACTTGTTAAGTTTGTTGTTCATTTCCACTCATTGAGATGATGCATCCAAATAAGCACTTGGACCATGTGACTTATTTTCTGATTCTATTCTAATGCTCCATTTTATACTCTGATTCATTTACTGATGTCTTTGAGAGCCACCATGGCATAGTGGTTTGAGTCCTGGACTAGGATACTAGAGACCAGGGTTTGATCCCCCACTTGGCCATAAAACCCTTTGGGTGACCTTGGGCAAGTCACATTCTCTCAGCTTCAGGGGAAGACAATGGCAAACCTCCTCTGAACCAATCTTATCAAGAAACTCCCATGCTAAGTTCTTCTTGGTGCCACCATAAGTTGGAAATGACTTGAAGGCTCACAGCAACAATAAATTGGTGTCTTCACTAGAATCTAACTAATAACACAACTCCAATCTTTTATTTACTATTTACTATTATGTCACTAATATTGAAAGGACCCCCCTCCTTATTTAAAAAAAGCATTTCACTATCTTGGTTGAATAATACTTTAACAATAGAACACTACCGCCACCTTGTGGCTACTACAGCTATTGCAACCCCCACCAATTTTGGGTTATTGAGTTATCAAAAATACTTTGATCCAAGAGTATCCTAAACCAGCCTTATGAAATTAGGGGAGTCTCCATAAGCCGGCAGGCAACTTGAAGGTACATCCACACACACAAACGATTATTTAGGACAGACTGATTTTTTGACCAAATAATACATCAAGTTTGGACAATGCATGTGCAGGTTATAGAGAGGAGCATGATTTCCTCACATGTCTCTCTAGCAACCTCTGATAAAAGTAGCACAATGCCTACAATGGTATGATGCCATCACTTCCAATTTTTGCCTGCTTTTCCCTGTTTTTCTGGCCGCCATGTTATGTATTATTTTTCTAGTTGTCATATATTGTTTTTAAAAACAAGACGACATGCTTTTAATTAACTTCTATATTTCAAAGCAGTTATGATCTTTTAATTATCCAATATGCTGTTTGTTTGTTTTTTACTTTTAAGTGTTTGTCTCCATTACAGTTATAGTGTAAATTTAAATGCCAAGTGTCATCCTATGGAGCCATGGTATCTGTAGTTTGGTGAAGAATTTAGAATTCTCTGCTAGAGAGATGTACTTCTCTCCTCTGAATGACAACACTATAACTCTCCAGCAGGGAGTTCCAAGTACCTACTAAACTACAGATCCCAGGAGACCCTAGGCTGAAACCATTACATCTAAAGTGCTATCACAGTGCCACAATTGTGAAGTGTACAAAGTGGTAGCAGATTGCTACAACTGTGCAGTGTAGATAGACTCTTAATTTGCAGTCATAGAGTCCCTGGGAGGGCATCCATTTCATTGAGAGTGGAGAGAAAAATTAGTCTTTGGAAAGAGAGATCTGGTTTCCTCCATGAGACTGTGGCAAGATGCACAGATGGTGTTTGATGTTAGAACTCCAATGGAGAATGCAAAAAGTAGATTTCCGCTGCTATGCTGGGAGAGGTTGTAGATCTATAGGATCCAAAGGTCTTCTGTTATTTTGACACAGGCCTAGGGTTGCCATAAGTCAAGACCTCAAAACCGGGACAAATGTAGGACAAAATTTCAAATGTAGGACACATCTTTTTTAAAATGGAGGACACGCGAAAAAATTTGATGATTTTTAAAAAAATATTAATATAAATGCCTGTTTCTTAGGCATGATCAAAATGGAGGACATTTTGGCATTATTTCTAGACAGATGACAGAAATGGACTTCCCTTTCTGGCCAAACACCCATAACCTGCATTCCAAAACACACATAACAGCACATTTGTGCATTTCACATGGCTTTACTTAACATGGCCTCTTGCATATTTCAGAGGCTTATTCCATAGCCAAACCCCTTGGGTTTAACACTTAGCATGGTTTAACATGGCTATGCATATTGAACATGTCAAGGTGGTTTCACCGTTCTTGCACCAAGTGTACTTCTCAGAAGTATGTGTTAAGGGACTTTGGTTTTTCTTCACTGCGCATGAGTTTGTAAAAATCATAGCAATTTACAGTGACCATGTCAGAACCAAAAACACACAGAAAAGGCACTTTGGAAAGTCACACTCTCTCGGCTTCTGAAACACTGCCTGCATGTCTCTCAAGCTGAGTCATATCATCATCATCATCATCATCATCATCATCATCATCATCATCACATTATCACTGTCAAAACAAGGGAGACTTGTTAGCATTAAAAGCACCCCCCCCAAAAAAAAAACCCACCTTGAGGCCTCTGGCCACTCACTCACCACCTCCCCCTCCTCCTCCTCCTTTTCCTCCTCCTCCTCCACCTCCTCCTCCTTCTCTTCCCCCCTCCTCCTTTTCCTTTTCCTTCTTTTCCTCCTCCTCCTCCTTCTCCCCCTCCTGCATTCGCCACGCAGAGAGGGCGGAGGACGAGGTGGGTGGCGCGGGCGCGCGGGGAGTCGGGGGAAGGTGGCACGCTCGCGCGCAGGAGGCACTGGCTCCATCCACCTTTGCCTCCTCCACGCGGCTGCATGGCCTGGAGAAGAGGGGGTGGAGAAGGAGGAGGTGAGTGGCGCACCCACGCGGGGATGCAAAGGTGGACGGAGGCAGCGCCTCCTGCGCACAGGCACGCCACACTCCCCACCTCCCCACGAGCCTGCACCACCTTCCCGCACCTCCTCTCCCCCTCCCCGCATGGAGGAGGTGCTGCCTCCGGCCACCTTCGCCTCCTCCGCACGGCCTGGGGGAGAGGGGGTGGAGGAGGAGGGTGGCGAAGGCGCACGGGGAGGGTGGCGCGCGGGAAGGCACCACCTCCAGCTTTGCCTCCTGCGCCCCAGGCAGGCCTCGCTGGCGCTGCCCTCCTCTTCCTCCCCGCCTCCCCGAGGAGGAGGAGGAGAGCAGCGAGACCCTGCAGGCCGCAGCAACCCAGCTGCAACCGGAGGGGGCCCCGGTTTTTGGGCGGCACCTGTGGCTGGAGTGGCCCGGGGCCCCCAAAATCGGGAAATTCACGGTTGCAGCCGGGTTATGGCAACCCTACACAGGCCTGGAAATGGAACAAGAATGCCAGCCCTGAAGCTGACTTAGGGCTCGTACAGACAGGCCAAAATAAAGCTGCTTCAGGTCACTTTGGAGGTATGCTGTTTAAATGATGCATGTGTCATTCCTTAGGACTGGAGCATGGCTTTGATGTGGCTTCTGGACTCTTAGGATGCCCACATAATTTAACAGCATACCTCCAAAGTGACCTGAAGCAGCTTTATTTTGGTCTGTACAGGGCCATACTTAAACTTTGTTTGCATTGTAATCAATGGAAGCAAAACAGTTTCATGAGCAATATATGGGAAGAGGTGAGGAAAAGAAAGTGCCACTCTTCCTTCCTTTCTGTCCTGCCAGCTTCAGCCTGGCAGGGCTATGGATAAGGTGGTTGCTCAGAATTTGGACAGCCCCACCCTCTATGCTAGGAATTTAACTGTTTGGGAGCATCCTCTCCATTATCAAAGCTTCTAGTATGAAGGGGCTCATGTACTTGCTGTAGAGTGTCCTAAATTTAGACTTTCATTTTAAATGCCTTCCATCTTTGACTTTACTTTTGACATGATGTCAACCAAGGAATGGTGTGTGCACACATGCTCCAGAACCTGTATGATTCTATGATGTTTCTTCATAGCCTGATGGTCTAGCTATGTTACCATAGAGAAGTGGGTTTCTCTGCTGTAAATACTTGCTACATCCATAAAACACCAGTAAAAATACTTTTGTACAAAGTACATGTTTCATTCATGGTCACCCCCAAATCTGTTTTTGTGTGGCACCTCATCTCACAGATTCATAATCCTTTCCATTCCATCTGTTTTGCAAGAATATCTTCACTGGCTCCATTGGGAGTTTCCATCCACATGTCTGATGTTCTGCTGGTGCAGAATGGCTTGTACCAAACTTTACTGTTGCACAGCTGACAAATCTTCACTCCATGACGGAATCCTAAATATGTACACGTTCATGTGAACTCTAAACACCATAATTTTATTTGATTTATATGCTGCCTTTCACCCAAACTGGATTGAAGGAAGCTCACAAAAGATGCTTAAAAACAATGACAATAAAACAGTAAAATTTTAAAACACAGTTAAAAGACCACATTAATATAAGTCAAAAGTGTAAAATCCTTTAAAATATCAGGTTAAAAATATAAAACCATTAAAAAACTTAACAAAAGAAGCACCTTAATAAGAAGCTTCCCTCAGTCTTTAACTAATACCAGCAAATGATGTTTGAGTCTCTAGACTTCTGCCAGTGATGTTGCCAAGGTACCATTCTGAAGACTATGACACTTCATGAAGCCATATGCATAATTTCTGTAAAATGAAGCTCTCATGTTGGAGGACTCTCAAGTGCTGCTCAACCTCACCATCAAGACTGATGTTATTCTCAATCTATGTTCATGTTGTTGCTTAGAAACTGAACACTCAATCCTTTGCTAATATGAGAAGCTTGGAATGACAAGATCTCACACCTGTTTGCTACGTGTCATTAGTGTAAAGTATTGCTCATTTGAATTATACTTGGAGTACTGCTATGTGTGGTAAAGCCAAGCTTCCTCCATGGGTAGTGTTGTTCACATACTTTTGTATGCTGCAGAAATAAGCCAGTTTAAATAAAATATTCTAAGAATAAGCAGATTCTCTTAAATTCACATTATATGAAGCAGACAACAAAGTTTTAGCAGAACTTTGTGCTATGCACTTAAGACAGTACAGTTGTCCCTTCTAATTCGTGAACTTGGAATTTGCAAATTTGATTATTCGCAAGTTCTCTCCTGACTCCTCACATATCTGGAACAGTTGATCCAGGCATTTGAGGGGTCAGGAGAGAGCTCCAGCAGCTCCTTCTACCTCCCCTATGATGCCCAGATTGGGTGTTCCAGGCATGGTGGGGAGGAGAAAGACCTCCGGAACCCTGCCATGCCTGGATTGGGTAATCCAAGCCTGGATTGGGTAATCCAAGCATAGCAGGGGTCTGGAAGGACACACGGGGGGGGGGCGCTTTCTCCACCCCTGCCATGCCTGGATCCAGAGAGGACCCACACAGGCCTTCACATTATGGAATCTTGAAATGACAGTTAGGTCTTTGTAAGTGGACATACGTATGCTGTAATTAGAATTGTTAAGCTTTCTAACGTTGGTATGAATTATAGGGCTGCTTTTACGGCACTATGTAGCAAAGCCAGCAAAGTGCACAATGAGCAGTATGCCCTGATGTGTATTGCACTGCACACTGATGTGCTTTGGTTACAATGTATATCAAGCACACTTGCTGGTGTCCTGATATGACTCTTCACAATTTACAAACAGGGTTCTTAGAGCCTCTGGAAAATTTTGGTCCTCCGGGTGTTTTGGACTTCAACTCCCAAAAGCCATATGAACTGGCTTGGATCATCAGGAGAGGCCCTTCCCTTAGGCCCACCACTACCATAAGCATGGTTGCTGGGAACAAGAAGAAGGGCCTTTTTGGTGACTGCCTGTGAACTCCAGAACTCCCTTCCAAGGGAGGCCAAAATGGTTCTCTCTTTGTTGTCCTTCTGTTGGCAAGCTAAAGCCTTTTGATTCAGACAGACCATTAAAACAGAAAGGTTTTTAAAAATCCTTACAATATCATGCTCTGACATCAAGGGCAGGAGTTATACTATGATGATATTGGGACAGCACTGCTCAGTGCTTTTAATTTTAGAATGGAAGCACACTACAGTAGTGTGAGAGATAAAATACATGCAAGAAGATGTGCATGGTGCCCTCAGTACTACTCCATATCCACAGACATCTGTAACACTCCCCAAATGGCTTCTGAATCAGATAACTTCAAGTGGGTAATGACCTAAAAAGCTTTTTTCATTCAGAAATTAAGCACTGTGTGTAAGTACGTGGCACCCCTGACTCCTTTGCAACATATGTGAATGTGGGGATGACAAATGAGATAATCTCAATCAATGTGACTCTTATTTGGTGCCAAACAATCATGATTGCATGAAAGAAAGATTTCATCTCTTTGAGAGCTCATAGAAAATGTTATAATAAGAAAGAGGGCATGGTGTTCTTTTTCAGGAACTGAAATGTTAAAGGGTGAGATTAAGAGTGTATTATCTTGATGGAGGATTATGGAAAAAATCCACTTACACAGCTGCTGCACTTTATGTGAGGAAGAGATCTGAGCTGTTGTTCAACATTCATGGTACGATCATGCTAGTTCACATACTCTGGCGTAAATGGTGGGATAAATCTTTCTCTTATTGCTCTGCTCAAGTCACCTGTCAGCTCATGGCAACCCATGAATTACATAGGGCTTTCTAAATCAAGGAGTACTCAGAGGTGGTTTTGCCAGTTCCTCCCTCTGAAATACAGCCTACATCACCAGGTATTCATTGTTCAGTTTTTCATCCAAGTACTAAGCAGAGCTTACCCTGCTTAGCTTCCAAAATCAGATGGGATCTGGTGATAACAAATTGTTGTTATCAAGTGCCCTTGAATCATCCTCAACTCAAGACCTCCTGACTGCTCTGCCCAGGTCCTGCAGCCTTAAGGTCTCGTTAATTGAGTCTGTCCATCTTGTATGTGTCTTTTCTGGTGAGTCATCTCTTCTCACGATGTGGCCAAAGTATGACAGCCTCAATTTAGTCATCTTGGCTTCCAGGAAGAGTTCAGGATTGATCTGTTTTAGGACCCACTTGTTTGTCTTTGCAGCCATCCATGGTTTTTTTTAGCACTCTTCTCCAGCACCACATCTTAAATGAGTTGAGTTTCTATCAGTTTTCTTCACTGTTCAGCTCTCACATCCATACATGAGAAATATGATGGCTTGGGCAATCCTAACTTTGTGTTCAGTTTAATATCTTTGTACCTTAAGATCTTGTCTAGTTCTTTCATAGCTGCCCTTCCCAATTCTAATCTAACTTTTTTTTTGCTACAATCCCCATTCTGATCAATGATTGATCCAAGGTGTGGGGAATCTTTATCTACTTCAATTTCTTCTTTGTCTATATTCCTGTAGCTCTTCTGTAATCATTATTTTTGTTTTCTTAATGTTCAACAGCAAGTCTGCCTTAGCACTTTTTTCTCTGACTTTCTTTAGTAATTGTTTCCAAGTCTTTGATGTCTTCTGGTCCTCTGGTCCTCTGGGAGAAATCTATTGCAGCCTTTAAAAACCAGACTAACTGCTACCTCCCAGAGAGCCTTCTCTGCAATTGCTCCCAAACTATGGAACGGTCTGCCAGCCGAGATCCGTCAAACTGCCAGCTTAGACAGCTTTAAAAAGCTGTCAAGACAGATCTCTTCTGGCAGGCCTTTCCTGAATAAAAGTGCCCAGCCACAGAATGACTGCCCCCCGCATCATGTATCAGCCCACCGCTCTGTCCTCGCTGTATTTTATTGTGTTTTTAATAGATGTTTTAATTGTAATTTGTTTAATCCTGTTTTAAGGGGGGAATTTGGGACATAAATTTGTAAAAGTGGATTTTAACATGTTGTAGCCGCTTTGATTGTCCTGTCACAGAAAAGTAGGATATAAATAAAAGTTTTATTTTTTATTATTTATTCTGCTAGTAGTATGGTGTCATCATCATCATTTAGATTGCTGATATTCTTCCTCTGATCTTCACACCTCTTTCTTCCATGTGTAGACCTGCTCTGCATATGATATTTTCTACATACAAAGCATATTTAGGCATACTTGCTACTTATAATAGAGGTATAAGATAGCCTAAACTCTATCACCTCCTGATATCCAGCTCTCATTAGGTTGTTAGGGTAGGTCAGTACACCCAATTTCCACAGACCACACTTGTGCACATACCAAGCAGAACATGAGCCACAGTGCCTAGGACTTAATATACTAACTTAAGGGCTAAACTTGCCGCCCCTTTCAGTGCCAGATCGGGCCATGACAACTACATGCTGCAGTCCAGACCTGGCCTTTTCATGGCGCAAAAAGGAGCTGCAAAAAAGAGGCTCCTTTTTGTGCTGCGGAAAGGGCGCCATAGCCATTGGCACTGCAGCTTTTCAGCACTCCTTTGGTGATGTGTCATCTTGATTCATCACCAGAGGAGTGCCATGATGCTGCCCACCATGTGACACATGGTGTGACAGCGGCATCAGGACAGCGTTGAGGTGTGTGTCATCTGTTGAGGCCCTTAGTAACTAAAAACTATTCATCATATGTTTAGATATGCATGTGTTCCTCTGTCGTACAATACAATGTCTGTTTAAAATGGGATCTAATAAGGAGTAAGGGTGTCAGGAGAGCCAGTGTAGTGTAGTGGTTTGAGCATTAGACTACAGCCCTGGAAGTCAGGGTTCAATTCCTTGCTTGGCCATGGAAACCCACTGGGCGACCTTTGATGAGTCACACTCAGCCCTAGAAAACCTTGTGATAGATTTGTTGTTGTTGTTGTTGTTGTTGTTGATGATGATGGTATTAATAAGTATATACAAAACTAGCAGGGTACAGGGACAGAAACAACCAATGAAAAACCAAAAAAACTGATTTGGACTATCAACTTCCATTCAAAATAAATATATGAATTAGGAGTGGGTCTTCACTGATGTTGCACATGCAACTGTCCTAGAGTTGCAATAAGTTGGAAATGACCTGAAGGCACACAACAACAACATCATCATCAACAACAACAACAACAGATGTCAAAGATTACAGGCTAACTGTGCAACGCTGTTTCTGTTTCCTAGGTTTCAAGGGCCTCAAACGGATGGCCCAAAGGGCCGCAGTCAGCCTGATCTGGGGATGGGGTGTGCACAGGATGCACCCCCCCCCCCCAGATCACAATGCCGGGGCTGCCAATCATGACCCAAAACCAACTGTAAAAGAGCAGTTTCTTACCACTCCTTTGTACAACCATGATAGTGGGCACCCTCAGGACTGCGGTGTCTGGTTGCCATAGTCCTATGGTGGTCCCAGAGCGATCGAGGTGGGAGAAGTCTCCGGCCGCTCCTTTAGCCCCATCTGCTTGAGTCCAATGTTATAATAAACTAACATGTCTGTCTGTCTGTCTGTCTGTCTGTCTGTCTGATTGGCATGATAAACAGTTGATTATTATGCTGGAATGAACCTAGCTTCCTGGCAAACTCATACTCTCCAATCTTTATCTAACATATGAGAGAAAGACTGGAAGATTTTGCTTTTTCTTTCAGTTACTCACCATTTAGTGTGACCTGAGAATCGTAAATAATGGTTTATTCAAACATACTCACTTCATAAACTATGGTTTCATAAAAACAATAGTTAAGATCAGGCAGAATGTGTTGGGTTCAGACAGTACAGGATGTTGTGCAAATTTTCCAAAACATCTGGCATCCATACTGTAAAAGGAGGAGGAAGGGTCATAATAAGTGAATGGAGAAGTCTAGGTTCATGTTTGTCATGATAAACCACATGATAAACTGCAATGTTCAAGTTCAGTTACTCTGTTGAATAGGTCTGTAGCCTTAGAGTGATTGCTGAAACCTAAATGTGTTAGGGCTGTAACTTTACTCTTTGCTTGGTGTAAGTCTGATTGAAAGTATGATTTACTTGTAAAAAAACACGCACAAGATTGTACTATAAAGCTCTTTTGTATTATACTGCTTAATTCACTTAAACCCTCAAAAATTTTGTGGAACCCTACCAAGGATTACTACTTATTCACTGGATTTTCTGAGGGAGAAATATACATAATTATGAATGAGATCTTAGCTGCTTTCTCAGATAGATTATTCTAATATGCATACTGACTTGTTTGATTTTGAGTTGCAGTTGCCTCTAAAAATATTGTGTAAAATGAAAGGTGATGGAACAAAAAAGGATATTTGAACTAAACTGATGCTTGGAGCGTAAGTGTTTAGAAGATATGTGACATTACATATCTGTGTATATTTTAAACATTCTGCAACTATGTATAACCTTTGGTGATTGCCACATTATAGTTCACCAGCTTGTAGATTTCCAGCAAAATCCATTTCGATGTCTAGGTACCCATGAAAAATTATTGATTGAATCTGGAAATCATACAGCATTCATTCCTATAATGTGCGTAAAATCACACGCTATGATTTTATGGGCAGCATCCATGTGGGAATCATTCATGGGAAGTATTTCCACACAGTGATGAAATAAACAACAGGAATTAATGGTTAATCATTATTTTGTCAATTCCAGAGCTCTGCTACCACAATTGAAGTCTAAAGAAAGAAAGAAGACATCAGGGAAAAAAAAATAAAGGAACTAAAGGTAATCTCAAATAGCGAGGGGCAGGGGGAGAAGAGAACACTGACACCACATGACTTAAAATTGTGCAACTGCCCCAAGAGTGATGTTTTGCACCTGGGGACTTACAGACTTTCCAGGGCATTGATGGGTTTTCCCTGTTAATGGAAAGGTAAGGGTTGAGGACAGCACAGTTACAGTTCGGATGCGGTGACATGTAATGATGGTCAGTGCTGCTTCTTTCAAATGAAAGGCAGTGTGTGTTAATGTAACTAAACCGAGGTGGAAAAAGATGAGCCTGTGAACTATATGTGGACCGTGGAGGCCACATTTTTCATTCTTTGAACACTAAATAAACTGAAGAGGACTGGGCCTTGCTGTACTGCCTAGCCAGGTTTTTGTTTTTGTCTGTTGTTTCATAGAATCATAGACTCATAGAGAAGAGACCAGAAAGGCCATGCAATCTAACCCCCTGCCATGCAGGAAGTCATAATCAGATGGCCATCCAGCCTCTGTTTAAAGACCTGCAAAGAAGGAGACTCCACCACTCTCCAAGGGAGTATGTTCCACTGTCAAACAGCTCTCACTGTCAGGAACTTCCTCCTAATGTTGAAGTGGAATTTCTTTTTCCTAATGTTGAGATGGAATCTCTTTTCCTGTAGCTTGCAATTGTTAAGTTTTTTTTTTAAACTGGTTTCAATTTTATGGCTAGTTAATTTTAGTCCAAACCACACTGCAGAAATAATCCAGTTTGAGACCACTTTAACTACCCTGGTTCAGTGCTAAGGAATTCTAGGACCTGTCATTTTCTGAGACACTTAGCCTTTTTTGTCAGAGAGCTTTGGTGCCACAATAAACTACAGTACTCAGGATTCCCTAACACTGAACCAGGGCAGAAAGCAGTCACAAAATGAATTATTTTTGCAGTGTGTTTTGGACTTATATTATTATTATTATTATTATTATTATTATTATTATTATTATTATTATTATTATTATTATTATTATTATTATTATGCTATGACTCCTATAACATTTTGTAAGTCTCTTTGAGTCTGAAACTGGGAAAATACTGGGTTATAAATAAATAGAGGAAGAGATTAAAATAATTTTATCTTCTTGCATACTTTCTTTTTATTGGCCATGTTCTGGCATTAACACCTCCATAGTAAAGTTTTATTCATTAATATGAAATTCATATCACTGAAGAGTTCTCAGATAGGGTATATAATAAAGAAGGCATCAGTGAAGAAACAATAGCTGGATGAAGTCATATATATATATATATATATATATAGAGAGAGAGAGAGAGAGAGAGAGTTCTTTGACATCATAATGGATCATGATTTAAGGCATTCAGAAGGTGTCACATAATACATTCTTGTCAGAACCCTTGAGTAACCATCATGAATGCCAAAATGACAGCTGTGAAATACTTAATGTGACTATTGCTAAGACACAGACACACATACCCTTCCATGTCACAAGAAACATGTTGCCTCCTTGTTAAATTCTTGTTGTACACTGTAATTGTAGTGGCAGCTCATAGATGTGCTAAGCATTGCTCTCACTGTGTATCCCCCAAGATATAGCTGTCATCCTTAATGCAGTTTTCAATTAAGACTCAGTGCTCCCTTCCACTCTTCTCCCCTGATCAAGCAAGTTCATTATTTTTATGAGCTTAGCTTGTTTTGTAACTGAAATTAAATTAACGGGGAAATGAGCTGATGAGTCACAGCTCTGGAGGAGCAGTTCATATTCATATTTGATATCTGACAGGTGAAAAAAATCCTTTTGCCAAGAGTTTGCAAATGGAACCTCACATATAAACTGTGTGATGCTCTTTCCTGGGTACTATGGCCTCTCTTTGAAATGATGGGTCATTTTTGTCATTCTTTCCAGAGGAAAAAGAAAAAGAGAAAATGTGGGCCCAATGGAAGAATCTGAGGTCATCTTCAGTGCCTTCTGAATTTTGAGATGCTGTACCACCTTTTTTTTTTTCAGAACTAGATACTAATGCTAATTACTAGTATTAGTGTTTCAGGAACTGAAAGTTACTTCCAGATGATGGGGATGATTTTCACTTGTTTCAGAGCAGATCTCTAGAAACAGAACTAAAATGCAAAATGGCATCCCCTAGATGCAAAGGGATCTTGTAGCACATTTAAGACTAATTGTACAATCTAAGGTATTCTGTAAAAAGGACGGAAGAAAAAACTGTATGGCCCAGCTATAATCTTGCATTTATCCTGTACTAGTATCTGGCTGTTGGATGAGATTGCCGCAGAACTCTGTTCCACAAAATTGTGTATTACTGTTTCCAATGAATTCCATGACAGATAAATTTTCAGTATGATGGACATGGAAATTAAACTTGTCATTCAACATAGCTAAGATGTCTTCCCATTCATTATTCCATTCAGTAATCTCAGAAGAGCACTCGGCATTTTTTCCCCTTTCACTGTAACATATGTGGGTCTTCGATAGGATTCTGCCAGTTCTGAAAGGAAACAGAGTATAACAAGGCATTGATAAGTTTTACCTTGCTTTTCAATTCAAATTATTCTCTTAATTTATTTGCAATTCAAAATCAACAAAAATAATATAATTTTAAATTGGGTTGCAACTTGGGATTTCTGAATGTCAAGTCTTCTTCCTCTCTTCTCTTATGATTTCTCTACTTTTATTAACATTTATTTTCCATACTTCCAATACCTTTACATTAAGAAATTATTTTCTGTTCTATTTCACTCACTTCTAAAGCTAGTTTCTTTTTCTAAAAATGAAAACCCACATGGTGTAGTGGTCTGAATGTTGAATTAGGAATGTGGGACAACATGTTTCAAATACCAGGTCAGCCATGGAAGCCCATTGAACAAGTCACAGTCTGAGAGGAAGGCAATGATAAATCTCCTCTAAATAAATCTTGCCAAGAAAACTCTATGATAGGGTCAGCATAAGTCAGAGTCAATTTGAAGGCACTTGACACATTCTGACTCAGAGTTGGAAAGTTACTTTGAGAAAGAATGAATGTACTGTCCTGATGGTGCCCTCCATAAGTAGTGGTAGAATGATGTTGCAGGTTTCAGAATGTCATCCTGCCACTGCTCAGCTATGGAGGACTTTGACATGCCTCTCTTGCAGCCCTGAATAACAGAGCTGTAAAAGACTAGTAGAGGACTATCCTTCACAATTCAGAATTATTGCAAAGTATAAACTATTGTGTGTGGACACTTTGCAAAGTATAAAGGAAAGATCCCTGCACAAAAGGAGCTAAATGGCCAACGTAGCTCCCCCTGCATGTTTTCCAGAAGTCTATATATTTATGTTTGCACTTATCTCATCAATGCTCTTTCTATATCATAGAATACAGATGTGGAGCCTTCCAATTTCTGATTATCTCAATTCACTTGTCTAACAGATCACTCAAGGCTATTTGAATAGCACTCCCATTTAGTGAAAAGTCTAATAATTAAAATCACTTAAGAAGATACACAGGTCATTTGACCAATCATGGTTTGACCAGCATTTCACTGACTCCTTTTCTCCACACACTGGGATGACTATGTAAAGGCACCACATAGAGAAGATGGGAAATCAGCAAATGAAGAGTATTTGCTGATAAAAGAGAAGGGTGGGCAGAGAAGAGAGTTATGCGAGCTCAGTCTACCATACCTTCTACTAACTCCACTTTAATTTCTTCTTGGCCAGCAACAATTGTTCATTTTGCCCAGGGTAAATGAAGGGGCTCAGATGAGACTTCAGCTTCATGCCTCCAGTATGTGGACGCACTGGATGGTGACCCTAGTTATTTACTTTGTTCTTCAATTTTAGTAATACTCTGACTTTGGAAGAGAGCCAGCATGGTGTAATGGTTGGAGTATTGAAGTAGGATCTGGCTCACCAGGGTTTGAATCACTGCTCAGCCATGGAAAGTCTTTGGGTGACCATGGGCAAATTACACTCCCTCAGCCTTAGAAGAAGCCAATGGCAAACCACCTCTGAATAAATCTTGCCAAGAAATCCCTTTTATGGATTTCCCTTAGGATTTGTATAAGTTGGTAGTGACTTGAATGCACACAATGACTTTAGAACTAGCAGTGTGGTTGTGAGGCATTTCAGTCTGGTTGTTTAATGTCTCACATTTTCCATGAAGAGAAGGAAAAAATGAGATTAAGATTTATTGGTACTCTCCTTGTGTTCATCTGATGGTATGTGAAAGATGTCTAGATCTATTCACTGTAACCTTTAAAATGTACACCCAGGTGTAAGATATATGAGATTTGTGTGCTGCTCTTGCAGCTTCAAAACAGGTACTAGAGCACTGTGATGTCAAAATTCCCTTTTTAGTTAACCTGTGTAAGGAGAGATAGTACTCACTTGTACTCCCCGGTGAACCCTTTGTACAAAGTTTTGTTAGTATCTGAAATTTTTCAAAGAAGAAAACTATTTCCTGAATAGGAAAGTTTTGACTGACAAATAATGACTTTCCCTCGGGTTTCAGCTCTTCTTGATCTTTGTTTTACATGGTGAGCCAGACATTTGGGTGATAGAAGCTATAAATAATTCATACACATGCTCTTCGCCATTCAGGTTAGCAAGAAACCTCTGAAGTAGTCTCAAACCCTGTTTCCCTTGGGGCACCCCCCACAATTTACTAGAAGATAGACACATACAACCATACATAAACGAACCTGAGAGTATGTCTATAGTGCCTATTTTCTAACACAGTAAACTCTTATTGAATTACTTGGGAATATACTCCTTATCTTTTAAAATTACTCCTTTATCCATTTTATTTATTTATTTATAATTTTTAATACAGACAGTCTAATTTACAACCAAAGTAAGATGAAAAAGAAAAGAAAAAAGAGGAAAATGGGAAAAGATATACATACAGATATAGATACAGATATACAGATATAGATACACAAAGCTATATACAGATATAGATACACATACACACAGAGAGAGAAATACTAAAACTAAACTAAAATAGTAAACACAAACTAATACACTAAATACTAACTGGCTAAAACACAAAAGGGCTCTGACCCACCTACCCTGCATCCAAACTATAATTAAAGAAAAAATCTGAAAGAAGAAATGTATTATTCTACTATTAGATCTAACAAAATAAAGTTATTGAAGTTACTAGTAACTGTAACCACAGGTTATTACATCATTAGATTTATTATTGCTCAAAAATCCATAAATGGTTTCTAGTTTTTCAAACAGTCTTCATTATTCATTTACCCATTTTAGAAGCCTTCTAGACTACTTCTCTTATATGTACAGTGCCTGGTTTATTTTGATTATGAATTCTACAGCGGTTTTCTTGACAAGTAAAACAGCTTAGCCTTAGATCCAACTTGTCATTAAGGAGCCAAACAAAACTTTCTGTTTCTCATATCAAAACAGCTTGCAGCTGATAATTACTAGCTGCAACAGGGTACTCTCAATAATAATATTTTGCTTCATTTATTGATGGAGTGTTAACATCTCACATGGTGAAGACTACAGTTACAGAAAGGGTAACATTGGTCCAAACCAAAACACACTGCAGAAATAATCCAATTTGAGATCGCTTTAACTGCCCTGGCTCAGTGCTAGGGAATCCTGGGAATTGTACTTTATTGTGACACCAGAGTTCACTGACAGAGAAGGCTAAATGTCTCACAGAACTACAGTTACCAGAATTCTCTAGCATTGAGTGAGGACAGTTCAAGAAGTCTCAAACTGAATCATTTCTGCAATGTGTTTTGAACCATTTTTTCAGATACAAAGGGCCAGAATAGTTCTCCTGAAAAGGGCAGATTGGGGCTACTTGAGTGCCGCGGCAACCACAAGCCATGGCCACAATCTGCCCTGGAGCCAGCCCAAATTGGAGCAGAAAAGATCAGCTCCTATTTGGGCTAGTAAAAAGCTGCCTTAGGGAGCCTGGCCGCAAACCAAAGGCAGCTTCCAGCTGCTCCAGCGGGCATTCAGTGTATAAACATTGTGCCTCCAGAGTGTCTTGAAGCCACCCACATCTGGTCAGCCAGGGCAGCTTCCAGACATCTTGGAGGCGTGCTGCATCTAAGTGCCATGCCTCCAAGCCATACAGAAGCTGGCTTTTCAGGGCCGTCTGTTCAGCCCCAGAGTTATTCAAAATACCTCAGAGCCATTTTTACATCTAAAGACAGGATGAATTACAAAGAGTCACATTATGTGCTAATAAACTGTCAAAACATTTTTTTTATTCTCAAGACAAAATGCAACCATAGGAAAAAAATACAATAATTAGCTAAGAGCTATCAGATTTATTTGGCTTTTTAAACACAACAGGTGAGGCAGAAGTAGGCATGTATTAGGTAAATTATTACTTCCCCTTGTATGAAAGGTCTTTATTTGAAAGGAATCAGTATTAGAGTCCAAATGTAGTGAAAGAAGGTAGCATTTTGTTCCAAATAAGTACTTAGTCTTAACTGAAAGCATTTGAACTAATCTTTGAATTGTATGTGAGCATTAGTATTCATTGTTCGTTTCTAGTAATTTGTAGTAATAAACCTTATCGACTGTAGCAACTTTCTCTTTATGTCCTTGAATGGTATCAGGTACATAAAAATGATCTACCAGATAGGTACAGACTTTTTGGCTTTAGAAATCTGATTGGTTGGGGAAGTGGTGCTTGTCTGTATGGCGAAACCAAACCACCTCATACTACAGAGAGGACTGTGGTCTCCTCACAAAGAGCATCAGTAGTGAAAAGGTGACTTGGCCAGCATGCACCAACAAATAAAAGTACAATCTCAAGAGTGTGTTCCAATATTTGGAGCACTCCAGTCTTAGAGGCCCTGTTCCATCCGAAGGTCTGCTGAGCTTTTGTCATCAGAGTAGAACTATCAATTGAGCCAACAGGAAACTGACATCCTCTCCCTCTCTGTTCAATCACTAAACCCCAAACACACCCCTTTTTGTCCATTTTATAAGTTTGGCAGATTCAGCCACAGACATATGGCTGAATCAGGAAACGTCCACAATGTTTGAAAGGAGATTTCTGAATCACGTGAAAGGCACAACCCTGGGATTATACGCAACCTTTTAAAATGTGCTAATTCAATAGAAAATAAATTTTCTCAAGAAGGGATAGGTCTGGCTGTACAGAAAAAGTGATCCCTTTAATCCCATAAAATAATTTGTGAGTTTTCTAAGAGCATAATTTATAAGTGCCATCTGCCTGAATTTAAAATTATACAATCATAATGGCACATTCTTAATGCTTGCTTACTGTTATACACAGAAAAATTTGCATTGATGGTATTAACACATTGTCTGGAAAGGCCCACAAATAATTATAGTAAGAACCCGTAACTGTATTACACCATCCATAACCTCCACAAAACCAAAGAGCATTCTATATATGCATAGGCAGTTCCATCACATTTGATTTAAGGCAGGTGTTTTGGTTTTTTTTGCATAGATTAGATTTCCCATCCCTTCACACTGAAGGCTTGAAGTAAAACTTTAGCCTGTCTAAGCCTGTCAGTCATGAAAATGTTTATTTTATTACTGGAAATACATTTTAGTAAGCTAGTAGACATTGTGTTTTATAAAACACCAGTCAAAGAAAACAGATATTAAGGGAGGAAAGCTGAACATTATGGCTGTCAGGCATATATTTTGACAGTGTATGCAGAAATTGTGAAAGGCTATTATAGACTGAAATATCAGTAGTTCTGCTCTCCTTAGTGTCCCTTTGCCCGTCATTTCAAGATATAATATAGCTGGAAAATGGGTTGTACAAAGCCTCTTCTCAGTATGCTTCCAAAGATAAGTATACTTTCATAGATTCATCCTGCAAGTTGTGATTCCACAAATTGCGACAACCTTACACAATGGAGACGCACTGAAAAGTAGCTGTAATGCTTGGCAATTTGAACTATTTATACAAATAAATGGTGGTTCAATTGGAAAGCCACTTTCATAGGCTGGCTGGTGCCTACCTCATATTTCTTGACGACTATCATAATGGAAGTAGCGGCAGCTGGTGATTCCCATGCCACTGGGACAGTGAATCCACTCTGGGTTTTATTTGGAGCATGGAATTCAGCACCTTGGATAACTCCTTTACAATATGGAGAGAGATCTTGTAGCACCTTTGAGACTAACTGAAATAAAGAAGTTGCCAGCATGAGCTTTCCTAGGCTTCAGTCTACTTTCTCAGATGCATATAGAGGAAGTAGACTGAAGTCTACGAAAGCTCATGCTGCCTACTTCTTTATTTCAGTTAGTCACAAACGTGCTACAAGATCTCACTACGTACTGATTCTACTGACTAACACAGCTGTATCTTTGAATTCCACCACTATGGAAAGCTCCTTTACAATATAGACTAAACCCCTGACCAGATTCATTGTCTCATTCTCATGAAAGACATTGGCTGCCACTGATAGGAAATGTAATCAATCCCCATATAGAATATGTCCTTTCATGCACATTTTCCAGACAGAGACAGATATAAATGTATTATCTATGTTGAAGATACAGGTATCTTTACCCTCTTATATATCCATATTATTCTGCAGCAGCAGCATATCTGATATTACTCTCTTTCAGAAAGAAAAGGATGAGTATATAGTTATTCCATTATGTTCCTTTTCAGGAGAAAGGCAAGAGGATTAACACTGCTTCTCTTCCTCCCAAGATGCTTTAAAGTTAACTTTAGAGTCACAAGACATATATTGACTCCTCTCAGAGGGATGCATTTGCATCGGGCCTCCGTGGAAGCTGGCAGTGGGGGGGGGGGGTAGGGGTTGTTGCTATTCCAAGTGGATGCTTGGAGGAATGAGGCTATAGTCTCGCAATGGCCCCCAACCATTGTGAGACTTTGTGGGAGATCGGAGCAAAAGTTCACTCCAGATCTAGCTCAGATCTTGGGACTTCAAGATCCTGGGAAATTTGATGTGAAACTGAGCAGACCTATATAGGAAACCTGTGGAGCAATTAGTTTGTTTTCATCAAAAGGTCAGGGTTTCTTACAATGACATTATTCCACTGGATTGCTTGGAGGCAATGGTGGTAAAGAGGTTGACTGGTCCAAACAAATCACTGGTGGAGAAAAAGTCACCCAGCTGTGCAGAGGAAACTTGAGGCCAGATGTTCTTCTGTGGGGAAAGAGCATTTCTTATCCCACCACGGGATGTAGATTTTATAAAAACTTCTCATGTTGGGTTGTCTTCACCATCCTCACTAACTGAGATAGTGGGCATTTTTTCGGTTGCTTCAGGCTTCAAAGCACCCCCATGAATCCCAGAAAAGAAGAGAGTCCTGTAAGAGCCAACATGTTGTAGTGGTATGAATGTTGGACTGGGACTCAGTTCAGTTCGCCAATTGCCTAGAGGTAGTAGTGTCTCCTTCTCTGGATGTCTTCAAAACAAACTACTGGAGATCTGGAGATCTGGAACTGGAGATCCTGTACTGAGCAATGGGCTGGAATTGATAGCTCATTAGGCCACTTCCAACTTATGACTCCAGGAGAGTAGAGGTCAAATCCCTGCTCAACCACAGAGTGACCTTGGGAAGCCACACTGTAATCCTTTTCTGCATAAAATTCACCAGGAAAACCCTATGATAGTGTTGTCATATGTTGGAGTTGACTTGAAGGCACACATAAAAAGAAGTGATTACTGTGCTGCACTGGACTGGGCTCCTCTGCAATCCTGGACCTCCAAATCTTGGTAACATGTACCCTCTCCCCCATTTGGGGACTCTGGTGGGTTCTTTGGCTACTGCTATGGCTGGTGCTACTTGATTGCTACATAGCAATAGCAAGTACATTTCTATACTTCTCATCGATGCACTTAAGCACTCCCTAAGTGGTTTACAATGTGTACGCTAATCCCTAAGTGGTTTACATTGTGTACGCTAATTGTCCTCAACAAGCTGAGTAGTCAGTTTAGTGACCTATGGAAGGATGCAAGGCTGAGTTGACCCAGGAGCCCTGCCTGGGATCAAACTCACAACCTTGTGATTGTGAATGGCTGCAGTACAGGCATTGAAACACTGCACCACTAGACATTAAAACAAATGACCCCACTCATCTACTCATAGATCTCTTAGCATGGAATTTACAGCATGAAACAACAGCACATCACTTTTTTTTCCAGGGCACAGAAAAATGTATGTATGTTTTTACAACAGCTCTCACAATCCCTCAGCCACTGACCATGCCTGCTGTGAGATTCTGTGAAATGTCACCCTCAAAAGTAATCTTTCCACTCTGATATTCTTTGGTCTAAAACTGTGGGGGGCAGGGGTCCCAGCATATCTTTTCATGGGTGCATCTACACTAGAAATATTGCAGTTTGACACCACTTTAATTGCCATGGTTCCATCCTACAGAATCCTGGGATTTGTAGTTCTGTGAGGCACCAGCACTCTTTGGCAGAGAGGGCTAAAACCTTATAGAGCTACAAATCCCAAGATTCAATGGGATGGAGCTACAGCACTTAAAGTGCTGACAAAGTGCATTATTTCTACAATGTAGATGCACTCCATGACATAGGTTAACCCTGGCCTTCAGCCTTCAGCTGGTTTGGATAGGTGAATGTGCAATGGATGTGCTGTTTTTAAAATATGTGTTTATGTCTTTTTAACTGTTTTAAATGAATGCCTTCAAAGTTATGTTCTAATTGGATTGATTGTTTAATGCTTTAGCTACTATGTTTCACTGTGCACCTCCCATTTTGTGAGAAAAATAGCATGTAAATCAAATGAAATCAAAACAATTGATCAGTCAAACAAACAGCCCTCAGAACTACCTGATCTACGAATGAATAAGCTTCCCATTATGCAGCTTTACATCTTCTCCCAAAATTAATGAGGAATTAACATCACTTCATGGGAATGATATACTGTTTGGACAACCTTTTGAATACTCAGTGAAGAATAGTCAAAAGAGTACTGAGACAGATGTACAAACCCTGAGTATCAATTCATACATACATAAAACAACTTAATGGTAAATAAAAATGAAACTGATTTGATTGTTTACTTGCTTGTGGAACAGAGCTTTAGACCTTCACTTAATTAAAAACATGATGGTACAAAGTCCATCCAGGAGCACAACCATCCATTGCAATTTATGTAATCTAAATGGGTTTGGATTCAGAAAATTGTAATTACTCTCAGGAAACTGCTTATTATGAGTTGCAGAGTTTTAAAAAACATGAAAAGTATAAATAGATTCAGTTAATGCAGCCAGCTTGAAGCCAGCCTTCAGAAGAAAGCAGAGACTGAACTTGTCCTTGCAAGCTACATCTATTGAGAGGCACTATACATATATAAGAGTCAGCATGGCGTAGTGGTTTCAGTGTTGGACTGTGTCTCTGGAGACCAGGGTTCAATTTCCAGCTTGGCCATGTAAATCCACTGGCTGACCTTGGGCAGGTCACACTCTCTCAGCCTCAGGAGAAGGCAATGGCAAACCTCCTCTGAACAAATCTTGCCAAGAAAACCCCATGATAAGTTTGCCTTAGGATTGCCATAAGTCAGAAATGACTTGAAGGTACACAACACACACACACGACCAACAATCTAATAAAGAAATAACATTGGACTTCATTCATTAATTGGTGGCATGGAAGCCAACATACATATAGCTGAACAAGTACATTCATGTACATTTACCTACTGTGTGTAAAACATTTCATATACCTTAGGTTTTCCAATTTCCCTTGTGAAGAATTTATTAGAAAAAATAAGCCATAGGCTTAACTGGGGGGAAAAAATGAGAGGAACTGAGGGTAAAATGGATGGAATGAAAATATATATTCTCATTAGACACAGTGAAAATAATAATAAAGAAAGGATATTATTCATTATTATACAGCCCCATCTGTTTTTACCAAGAGAGCAACTGGACCGATTATAGCTTAATGCAGTGGTAATCAAACTTTTTACCCTTGGGACCCCCATTACTTCTACATACAGGTGTTGTGTCCATCCTTGATGCAGTATATGAATAAAATATTTTATTTAGTGTGTGTATTTTCATTTGCATGTTCATTTATATTCCTAGTTTAACTTTTTATAAGGAAATAACATCATTCAAATTAGAACACATTTAAGTAAATTCAATATTTAAATTAATGCATGTGTAAATTTTAGACATTAAAGAAGAATAAGAGCCCTCCCTCCAGTCCATCTGCCTTGGTCCAGGCCTCAGAGGGAGTGAATAACCACTGGACCTCATCCCTTTTCCCACCACCATTCCCTTCTCCTTTTGTGTCGTGTCTTTTAGATTGTAAGCCTGAGGACAGGGAACCATCTAATTAAAAATAATAATTGTAAGCCGCTCTGATAGCCTTTAGGGCTGAAGGGTGGGGTATAAATACCATAAATAAATACATACATACATACATACATACATACTTGGGAGGAGGAGGAGGAATCAGAACCTCCAAGTCTCATGCTCCCCTTTGAGCGATTCTTGCACCTCTCCTGGGGGTCCCACCCCATCATTTGTGAGCCACTGGTTTAATGGTACCATTTAAGAGGTTAATCACATTGTAAAAATAATCCAGGATGAATCTGGATTTGATCTCCATTGTTCACACACATCCTGAATACACCCAATTAAGTTGGGGGGACTGATAGATAACCCACTTAATCCAAGATAATCGATAATGGGTTTTCTCCTGATTTTTTAAAAAAAGATCTGCATCATTGGTAGTGTGAACAACTGATGCAAACAGACCAAAATAGACTCAGGATTAAAAGCTGTATGCCTTGAATGTGTTCCAAATGCATTCACATGATCGTCTCCATCTTTATTAGAATGCTTGCACATATGAGCATCCAAACTGGAAGAGATGTACATTGATGTGGATCAATGCAGTTCCATAATGTGAATAACAAATCCAGAATGCGTGAGTGGAATGATTTGCATCATCACCCTTAAAAAAAAAAAGTCTGAATGAGCCCTAAGCATTTTAGCACCAGTCAGTTAATTTCTACGAAACTAGTTTGACATCAGAGGATTAAGTTCTATTTTAAAACATTTAAAAGGTGCCCTTTCATAATTTAGAATTAAAAAGAGCAATAAGTACAAATTTCTTCCAGAGGTATATAAATAAATAAAAATTAAAAAGGTATCTCAGTCCTTTGCATGAACAATATAGTTTAATGAAATGTGACATTTTGTTTCATAAGAATAATCTGAAAACAGATGGCATGATAAAGATAATGAATGAGAGTTTTCACATCAGGTTTATCTATATAATACAATATAGAAGCTAATCAGTGTTACACTTGAAAGGTGATACTATAAAGTCAACCAGTATTTTGAAATGAAGTGTTTCTTCTTACTGGCACATAAAGCATCTATAAAAAGATATCAGTATGCCCCACCATCTGCATTAATTTTATTCCATAGTATTAGAGTGGTAATAGAATGATAGAATTTTAGAGCTGAAAGAGACCACAAGGGCCCTGCAGGTATACACAATTGAATCATCCCTGAAAGAAGCCCATCTAACCTCTGTTAGATAACCTCCAAAGATGGAAAGTCCAACAGTCTCTGAAGCAATCTATTCCGCTGCTGGACAGCTCTCCCAGTAAAACAGTTATTTCCAATGTTTAGGTGGAATATCTTTTCTTGTTATTTGGTCTTGAAAATAAGTCCAATGGGATCTCCTCCAAGAAGCATGCTTTGGTTGAATTATGAACTGTAGACTGAACTGGGCAGATTTGGGCAGATTCAGAAGATGTATGAACCATTTGTGTCTGTGTATCTTCAAGTCATAGGATTTTCTTAAGCAAAGAATACTCAGAGGTGGTTTTGCCAGTTCCTTCCTCTGAAATATAGCCAACTGCACCTGAAATTCATTGGTGGTCCCCCATCCAAATACTAACCAGGGCTAAAATCATGAAATCACCTTCATGAGTCTTTTTATTTTTTTCAAGCCAACCTCAGATTAGATCTCCAAAACCCTGCCATCCAAGACCACCTACTGCTAGGGAATGGGCAAAATGACACCAAACATGTCCTTATAATATAAGTTTCCCTGCAAAGAAAAGAACAACTTTCTCCTTTTTTAAATCCCAGGAGTGTAATAGATCGATGCAGGGCAGAAGAGTATGACAATGCAGATTGGAATTTTGCAGGCTCTATGCCATGGCTCTGTTCCCAAAGCAACCTTTTTAAAGTACTTTTGGAAGAAAAGGAGGAAGAGGACAAAGTGCTCTGAAACTGTCAGTATAATGCATAAATATCAGATTTTTTTTGTCTGAACCCATTTGTTTTTATAAGATTTCTGGGTCATGAGATTGATGGGCCTTGTGTATGTGGAATTGTAGAAAGGAAGGGGGTTGTACACCTCTACCACACTGGCTCCCACAAAAACAGAAAGCAATGGGCATTTTCACCATGTTTTGGGGTCTTCCTGGGTCATTTTAGGCCCAGGAGAGGCCTTTTTTCACAACAGGAAATGATCAGAAATCACCTCCTGTTCAATTCCCGATTCAAAGGAGGATTCTCTTGGGATTAAATTGGTGGCAACACATGGTGGGACATTTGGAGGCAAAAGAAATTGTTTGAAAAAAATGTGCACAAATTGTTTTTGACCCCCTAGGGAGTCGGGGAGCCTCCAGGTGGAATTGCACTCCATGCCCTCAAGCAAGCATTTGGGAGAATTTTGGAGCAATTTTTTTTTTTATCCTGGAGGGGCTCGAGATCACTTTGCACTATACACAGCAGGGAGGTTGGTCACTTCCATGTCACAAAGCAGCTATCCAAGCTGCTGACCTCTACCCCCCAAATAAGTTTCTGCAAACTGATAACCACATGCTAAAATAAACCAGTTAGTCTCTACAGTGCTACTGGATTCCTTTATGACCTTCGTATTTTAAAATATGGAATAAATCTTGAAAGGGATTCACTGTGCCCCTCACTTGGAAGTCTTCTGGCCACCCTGAGATAACAGTGGACAGCTGATGATCCTCTAGATATTGCTGAGCTGTAGCTTCCATTGGCCTAAGCCATCATGGCCAATGGGTCGAACCACATCTAGAAAGCTATGAGGTTTCCAATCTTGTGCTAGATTCTAAAGTCAAATTAGTTTTTGCATACTGTACACATAGTGCTACAAATTAGACATACACAGTCATCAATGAAGTAAATGAAGGGTCTACTTTAATTTTTAACTCCTTGGTATCATGGGAAATTTCTTTCAATAATGTCAATATAAAATAGTCTAATCATTGATTAAAAATATATTTTGATTTTGTAAAAATAAGAAAAGGACCTTAGTGCTGTACTGAGCAGGGTGTTGGACCCAGTGGCCTATGATGCCACTTCCAATTCTATGTGTCTATGCTTTCAGTTTCATATTTCTCATTGCTTTCTAAATTTTTGGAAATGCTAATGCAAGTGTGTGTTTTTTAAAACCCAGTTATTTCCAGTTAGCTATGTTGTATTGCTACAAATTTCACTTAGGTTTTTCTATAAATATGTAACCTTAAGGAGACAGATAAAACATTTAAAAGCATGGTGAAGCAATCATCAAGGTTTGCTACTGTTATGTACAGTATACATTGTACAGATAATAGCTTTCCTGGCAACAAAACCTGGTCTTAGGTTTCCATGGTGGTTTAATTTTATTTCAGTGTACAGTATTCAAAACATACTAATCCAAAATTCAATCCTGCCAGTATTTCAAAGAAATGTTACTATTTTAATGTAATAAAATGCACTCAGCATCTACCTTGCTGTATCTGATTTCATGAGTAACTAGAGACTGATATCCTTTCCAGACACTTGTTTTCTTCCTGTTCTGCTGTCTTGGCAGCTACATGGTCAGTAACAGACAGTCAGTGCTGATAGATAGGATTCAACAGATCATGTTTCATTAATAGCAGCATTACTTGAGACAGGTTTCCCCTGCTCATATTTTCAATGGATCATTTCCCCCACAAGTAATGTTTAGGAGATGCATGTGTACAAATGCCCAATCTAACGCGACCTAATGCTTTGCCTAGTCTTGGATATGTAAATTTATGAGGAACCAATTCTGAGTTATCACATCTCTGGGGCTCATATGCTGTGTTTACTCAACACCAATGACAATGTCTATGCATAGCTATCTGCTCGCCTCTTCCCCAAATACATTCCACATAACTGGGAGGTAGGTAGGATATTAAATATAGACATATGTAGGTTTTCTTAAGGAGAAGATATCACTGAGAAAGTGTGAATCATCATCATCCTGCCTTTTCCTAGTTAGCTTACAAATGTTTAAACAGATACAGCTAAAGAATTTACATCATACAAAAGTTAAAAATATAATTAAACTATCAATAACATTTAAAGCAGCTACAAGAATAACCACTGAAAAGAAGAAAAACAAAAGGTAAACAGTGCAGCACGTAAAAGTCCTGTTCTGCCTGATCAGTCAGAGCTCAAAGGCCCACTGAAACAAAAAAGGTCTTTATTTGCCTATGAAAGGATAGCAAGAAAGATGCCATCCTAAATTCCCCAGGGAGGGAGTTCCAAACTGTGAGAGCAGCCACCAAGAAGGCCCTCTTCTGCATTCTCACCAGGTGTATCTATGAAGGTGATGGGACAGTGAGATGGGTCTCCCTGGAAGATCTTAACACATGAACAAGTCATACATATAGGGAGATAATGGTCCTCTAGATAACATGTAGATCATAACCAACAAATTGAAATGCGCCCACAAATGAAGTACCGACCACTTTTGCAACAAGAGAGCCATATGCTCTCCTAGCCTACTTGAGTTAATAATCTTGCTGCAGCTCCCAATTTGGTTTTGCCTGAGATTCAGATGCACACTGTTGGTATCTTGCTTGACTTCTCAGCATTGCTGGCATATGTTGAGCCATTTCACTTTACAGTGTCCCCAGACTGGAGCCCCACTTCTGGAATCAGTACAGTATTATGCTCTGCAATCCCTAAAGCCACTATCTGCTACACCTTTTATATTGTCAGTTCTTGTGAATGTGTGAGCGTGCTTTTGTGTGAGTGGTGATTCCCTGGAGTTCTGTTTCTTGAAATCGGTAAATATAGGCTTGATTCTTGATTTTAGTTGCCCAGGTCCTCCCAACAGTTTTAATTAGGTTAATACTGGCCCCATATAGACAGGCCAAAATAAACCTGCTTCAGATCACTTTGGACATATGCTGTTTAAATGATGCATGTGTCCAGAGGCCGGAAGCCATGCCAAAGCCACGATCCAGTCCTAAGGACTGGAATGCAGCTTTGGTGCAACTTCCGGACTCTTAGAACACATGCATCATTTAAACAGCATACCTCCAAAGTGACTTGAAGCAGCTTTATTTTGGCCTGTCTGTATGGGGCGACTATTTCCTTATTGAATATTGATTGTGGGTGCCATCATGGGACCCTGGCATTTCAGGTAACACAGCTGAAAAATCAGATGACATAAGGTTAAGTGGGACCATCTCTGCCACATCAGGACAGTTGGAAAGTATGCTGTATTGCTTGTTTCTTTTTGTGACTCTTGTATTTGCCTTTGGGTGGCTATGTTTCACTCAGAGGGTTGGGAAGATACTTTTTTGGAATACAGTACAACTCAGAAAATCCCTCTGCTCACCACTGGATTTGTTTATTTTATTTTATTTTGAAATTGTAGTAAAAAGAGAGAAACTTCAAAACTCTTATTGTGTGTGTGCGCGTGCGTGCGTGCGTGTGTGTGCTGGAGCATTTGATTGTATAGTTCTGTGAGCACCACCATTTTACATTTAGTGAAATGAGCATTTTGTTCTGCGTTGAGGTAATAAATATTTGTCATATGTGGTTTGACCTATTCTCTGCCTTGCATTCAGTTTCTTTATAAACTTATTTGGATCTGAGCTTTATCAGATTTCCATCTGTGAAATAACTATTGGAGCAAAAGAATTGGTAGGTTCAAATATTGGATTTGTTGTTTTTGTTGTTGTTTTTTTTTTGCTGAGATTCCATGTCTTATTTGTATTTAGGTGTTTTAGGACATTATTTTCTTTTAACCTCACTGGTTTAACTTCTTGGATTTTTTTAAAATCCTAACCATGCTCACCACAGCAGGCATTTTGTGAATAAACAAGGCTCTTTCTCCTACCAGCTATTTTAAAAACATTCTCCCCAAATTCCAGATTTGCTTATTGGCCTCAATGGGTTAGGGACCCGGGCTTTGATACAACCATTTTGTATGCTGGTCTGTACAGTAGTTACAATTCTCTCTTCGAAATCTTTGGGTAACATGGGCCATCATCATCAAGGACAGGCAAGTGAGGGAAAGCTTTCCACACTGGGTGGATGAGTGTGATGACATTTAAAAACAGAAGGGCATAATTTGTCAACCGTGGTAATAGCAGAGATGATTAAGCAGCCAGTTATTCCTGAAGCAAGGCCAAAGTGATCATTAAAGTGCTTGAAAACATGGGTGTGATTTCAGTCTACAAAATTCCCTGCAAAGCTGTCTGGATCTTTTGATAGGCCATAATTAACTACATTGAGACTGAAAAAGTCAATGGGAAAGACAGTGACCTACACTTTGATTTCCTATATGTGAGACAAAAAGCATATACTTTTGCTTATTTTAAATCTTAGAATGATCAGTCTAGCAAAGAAACATTAATAATCAGAACAAGTATAGCCGTACTTTGTCACTTATAAAAGATATGCAAAAGAGGCTGAATCCACCTCAGACCACATTCTAGAGATGTTATACACATACTATGCAATTTCCACAAAGGCATACTCTCCAACATTTCACAGATGAAAATCCAGGACCTCTGTGGCCAAACAACATCAGAGTGTGGTCAAGATGCTAAAATCATTAATGAAAAAGAATATTATTTATTTATTTATTTATTTCATTTTTATCCTGCCTATCTCCCAAAAAGGGACCCAATGTGGCTACCAGTAATGAAAGGCTGAAGCAGTTTGCTTTGCTGTAAGCCTACTTGGAAGGCCAGATTCTAACCCCTTCTCTCCTCTGCTACCACTGAGTTAATGGAGTGCAAACAATTTTTGAACTCAGTTTTCAGCAACTGAAAGTAAGCTGAGGGGGGAAAGTGGGAGGAGGAGAGATAGATGGCAATATTTTAGACACAGCTGATAAAGTTGAGCAACAGATAATTAACTGGAACTGTCCCTGCCAATTTCGGACAATTGGAGGGTATGGAAAGGTCATATGACTGTAATATCAAAGTTTGAAAAATGGCCTCATATATCAATCACCTGATGAGGCTTGTTATATTACTGGATTTTTAAAAAAAGAACCATTATTTACACACAGATAATCAATACTTAAAGTAGCAGTAGGTTGTCAGCAGCATAACAGCTTTTAATAATTACCGTTAAGAAGCATAAACTATAAGTACTCTCAAAGACTTTTTTTTATAATTAATCAAATTGCCAACTTGATGTATGAGGATTTAAACACTATCCTGCCCTTGCTGCTGTCAAAAGTTACAGAAATGTATTAATTATCTTGAACATTGAAAGTAAAGCAGTCTTTTCCACCTGACTATTTTATGATTCCATTTTCTTTTTGCCTGCTAAGATATATGATCATCATTATGCCCTAATGATAAATGGAATAGAGAGATTTTTGCATGCATAGTTAGGGATCCACCTTTATTTTTCTGGGTGTTTTCAACAGAACTGCTCTTTACCTTTCATTATATATCTTTGAAATAACAAGCCCTTCAACTTCTTCAGTATATTTTCCTGTTTTGCTGACATTCATTAAAGATGACCTGAACATGTTTTGTCTTGAAGAAAACTAAATAAACACCTGTCCATGGAAAATTACATGGAGGAGGATTAAATCATGCAGCTGTTTAAAAAAAAAAAAGAAGAAGCTAAGGGTGTATTTTTACGAACTTAACTCTCTAAAGTATGTATGCAAAGGGATCTTGTAGCACCTTTGAGACTAAGGGGCTAAACAGACTGGAATTATATGCCAGCATGGGGGCAGCATGGGGCATGGCATATGCATGCTGTCTGCCTCCATGCCGCCCTCACCCCAATGTCACACCACACACCCAACTACATGGTGGGGGGGGGGGGGTTTCACGGTGCTCCATTGGTGCAGAGTTTAGACATGCTGTGCCAAAGGAGTATCAAAAAGCTACGGCAGCAAAGGTGCCTTTTCACCAGTGCTAAAAGGAGCGGCATGTATCGTTCCTTTTAGTGTCAGCAAAGCTCTGGATCGGGGCCACAGCATGCGGTTGCTGTGGCCCAAATCCAGTGCTGAAAGAGGCGGCAGGGCACCATTCCAACGGGCAGTCTGTCGAGCCCCTAACTGAAAGAAAAAAGTTGCATGTATCTGAGGAAATAGACTCAAGTCTATGAAAGCTCATGCTGCCAGCTTTTCTTTTAGTCTCAAAGGTGCTACAAATCCCTTTGCATTCTAATTTTCTAGAATAACATAGCTATGTCTTTGAAGTCTCATGTGGGCATAGTGTACATGTAACCCTATAGAGCCTTCTTTCAGTCCATTAAATAAAAAACTGAAACCCTGAAATTTTGGCAGCAAATGACACCACAAAATTTTAACAGCAAACCTCCAAAACCCATTAAAGCAAGCTGGAAATGTGCAGTTGGCCTCACCAAACTTCCCCACCTTTGCTTTTAAATTCACCCTTGCTTCAAACTTGAGGATCTTGAAATATAAGGTTAGTGTTTCTGCCCTAAAGTGAGTGAACTATGTAGGTCAAAGAGGAGTGCTGCTTAATTTGGGCAAGCAAACCAGTGGCTATGCCAGCAATATATTATGATGTGCTAACTGCTTGCAACCCTTTGTCTTGCTGTTCTATGCAAGCTGGTTTATTCAGTGTCTAAATGGCTGCCAGAGATGGCCAAGGGATGGCTAGTAAACTAGCTTTAATTTAGCTAGTTGTGTATAGGCTGGGAAGGCCTGCCCAACACCACCAACACATTGGCACATGTGATCTCTCTTGCAAAAGTCCAGTTAAAAACAAGAAGATACATATTAGTTGTCCAGGTAGCTATGTTGGCCATGAAGCAAAATACAATGAAATTCATCTGCAGAAGAGTGATACCTTTATTGGTCAGCCAAAATGCATCAGGCAAGCTTTTGAAGCTTCACCCTCACCAGGCAAAGATGTTAAAAATCATACATGAGAAGAAAATTTGCTTCTGATGTTACTCTCTGCAGAGCCCTACCTCACTGCTTGGTCTTCTGTACCACTTCCTCCTCTAACTCTGTTTGCTTCTTGCACACAACTCTTTCATCTCTCTGTCTGCTGCCACCATCACTCTGTCCACAAAGCCACTCCAGCTCCAACTGATGGAGCACCTCTTTGGAGGATAGCTCTATTCTCACCAGGCAGACCTGACTGAAAACTACCTGGTGAAACTGCTTTAGCCAAATTCTTTACTGATTGGCCAACCATTCCTGCTGACTCCAAGTTTCCATTTATTCAATAGGGATACAGTGACTCAGTGGTTATAATGCTGACTCTGGCAAGGTCAGTGGTTCAAGGCCCAAGCACCGAATAACAGAGTGAGCTCCCATCACTGATCCTACCTTCTGCCAATTTAGCAGTTTGAAAACATGTAAAAGTGCAAGTAGATAAATACATACCACTTCAATGGGAAGATAACAGTGTTCTGTACAATCATTCTGACCACAGAGTCATCTGTGACAATGTTGGCTCTTCAGCTTAGTAACAGAGATGAGCACCGCCCGCTACAGTCAATCACAACAAGACAAACCTTTACTTTTAACCTTTAACCTTTATTAATTCATGGGGTGACAATAAGGCACATGCACATGCACACTAGTTGGGACTCGCAATTGGATTTAGCCTTTGTCACTCAGCAATTCATGTTATTAATCAGCTTTGTAATAGGCCAGTTATTCACCTCTCCTGTACTGCAGTGGATTGGATGAGAATCATTGGGCCCACCAAAGCCATGCTCCAGTCCTAAGGACTGGACCACAGTTTTGGCACAGCTTCTGGCCTCTTAGGGCACATGCATAATTTAAACAGCATACCTCCAAAGTGACCCGAAGCATCTTTATTTTGGCTTGTCTCTACTGGCCCATAGCCAAGGAACAATAAAGATACTCTTAAAGAGCAATTAGTTACAGTCCCAAGGCTCCATAAAGTAGCTACCATTATAATTACAATTTTAAAAATATCTCTTTATGTTTATGTTATCTACAAATGAAGGGAATTCACTTTTTCGTTACCTTTTTAAAATATCAGAGTGCTGGAAGTGTACACACAATACAAAGCATACTGAACTAGTGGGGCTATTCTCTATAAAAAGTAACTTTACAGCACAATATGTTTTGTTTGTTTGTGTCATTAAAGAACTGATGTCATCTCTTGCTATATTACAATTATAAACTAATTTAGCTAAGATACACCCTAGAATGTATCCCTATTACACCACTACAGCAGTTGGTACCATCCTATGAAATTCTGGGTCCTATTATGTAACTATAGCACTATCATTCTTCTTTAACTGCTCTGGTTTTATCCTATTGAATCCTGGGAGTGGAAGTCCAGTGAGGCACTGGAGAACTCTGGCTGAGAATTCTCTCCCAGGAGTCCACAAGACAGAACCATGGCAATTACAGAGGCAAAAGAGTACTATAATTCTTAAGCATGAATGAGCCCCAGGGAGTTTAATGATGTAGTCAGAATTCTCTGCCTGAGAATTCTCCACCAAACTTCAGATCCCAGGATTCCAAAGGATGGAACCATAATAAATGAAGTGGAATTAAAGTGCTGTAATGATGTAATATGAATATTATTGTAAAAGGAATCTAATCTGTAGTAACTTGTTATTTATAAGGAGTTGCTTCCAAGCTTTTATCATGGTGTATTAGCTTAATCATTAAAGCATAGAATCATTCCTTGCTTGTGACAATAGGAACAAATGAATTGTTGTAAAGAATGGAAGTTTTTGAGCCAGGTATTACATGGTAGTTTGTGGCCATTTTCTTAAAATGCTAAGAGGAAATATGACCTATTTTAGCTTGTTTTCAAATGAAAGCCTTCATTGTGTTATGTTGCAATTAGCAATTTGATATGCAGCTCATGTCCATATTCTTCTAAACAAAGACACTTATATCATGCAATGAAACATTATACTCTTGGAGGAAAAACAGCTAAAAACAGCTCAGGGTATTGGAGAAAAGAAGAAACAATATTTTGGCACTCATTACATTTATGACGCCTACTGCTTAGTACAGTCTTTTTAATGTAGTATTGGGCAAGTGAAAGCCAAATCAAATTTTCAAATGATACAACACTTGCTCTGGAATATGTATGGGAAGCAACCAGCTTTTAGAAAATTACGATGCACTTCAGTCTGTTGCTTCATATGTTGCACATTCTGCCTACTTTTCTCCCACTTATTCCCACTTGTATCATAAATGGTCTTTCTCTAGCATGAAATGTAGCTGAATTACATTTGCAATTGTCCCAAAGCACCCTAACTGTGAGGCTGCATCCTAAATATGTGTGGAGTTTTCCATCTAAATGGTTTTTTTTCCTTTACCGGAACTACTCTAAAATTTTAATATTTTCCCCCTAAGTGAGAGTCAGCATGGTGTAGTGGTTTGAGTGTTGGACAACAGCTCTGGAGACAAGGGTTCAAATCCCCCACTTGGCCATGGAAATTCACTGGGTGAATTTGTGCAAGTCACACTCTCTCAGCCTCAGAGAAATGGAAAGGCAAACCCCCTCTGAACAAACCTTACCAAGAAAACTCTGTGATAGGTTTACTTTGGCATTGCCATACATTGGAAATGACTTGAAGGCACACAACAATGTCAAATACACCTTCGTGAGAGTTATAGGGTCTCTCCTAGCCCTGTTTATTCAGAGATCAGCTCCACTGTGTACAAAATTGCAAAGGGCATTGAGACACACAATGGTGGAGGTTTGCAAGGGAACTGTTTCTGCATGTTCCAGCTTGGTATATGAAAGCTTTTGCATTTTAATTTTGTTGCGTTTCTCTGAATCCCACTTTCATTTTATTCCTGTCTTTGTTTCATAGCAGATTGCAAGATGTATGTGTATAGGGGAGAGTTTTCACTGAAGTTCATGCACATTTTAAACATGTTTTGCCCCCCTTGATTAAAGCATTTTGTGTGTATGCTTTTTCACTTCTGTGCATTTTACCTGTCCCTATTTTGAACAGTGCTCATTGCTTCCTGTGTACTTCTCCCCCAAACCCCATAAGCCTTTGCAAATGTGAAGATTACTACACAAGGTTTATTCCCCCTTGCAATGAGTCCTGAAAAGAGCAAAAAGATTTTCATTGAGACTGAGGAATCCAACAAAAGTAATTTCCATCTGTAGTTACAGCCAGACAGGGATTCTCCTGGCACTATCTGCCTCTGGGAAAGTTTTCACTCTTTAAAAAGGCCTGTGGCACTCTTGTCTTGATTGTGCAGACAGATTTCTCTTCAACATCTGCCAAGACTAATGTGTCTAAGATAACCCTTATGTTTTTAGAAGGGCCATAGGGCATCCTCTGAGCATAATCTTAGAAAGAACGCCCACCATTATGGTACCCTGGGAAGTATGATGAATCACATTTCTTATAGTATCACATTATCCTCGCAGGCAGCAGCTGGACAGACCTTTTGTGGATTGTTTTATGAGATGTGGCATGTTGCAGCTTAGGGACATGTTGTCAGATCTCTTTTATAAATATAGAGAACCCTATTTTTTTAAAATTAAAATGGAGGGAAGGGGAGAGGGGAAGGGAAAGGAAGATGGATTTTTTTCTTCTTCTGGTGCTTCTAAATTTTGCAATAGTATATTCGTTTTGGGCAGCACCTACAAGCAATGTGTGTTATCATCTCTTTTTAGAACAGAAAAAAATAGTTTTAGTTTTGTTACTCTCATGCCAGCAAGCTGGTGAATCTATTCTAGGTTTTACAGCAGACTTTAAAGCAACTGTCTAAAGTGCTGAACCCTATGACCACAATAAGTTCAATTCCTTGGATAGCACCTTTACAGTTGAGACTAAAATGAGGAGTGGATTCAACGCCCCACTGACACAGAAACTACAAGCCACCACTGTTCCAGAGTATATTACAAGGTATTTTTAAACAAAATCATATACAGTGTATATGAATGGGTTATTTAAAACATTAGCACTATGCCTTTTGGTTGCCTACTGTGGTCCTTGGCTCTGCTGTTCTTGAAAAGAGCAGCTTGCTCAGCCTTGTATGTGTAATGTGCATAAGAGACAGGTTCAGGGAATGACATTTAGAAGCTCCATTTGCCTAGAATTCAGAATTATCAAGCAAATAGTAGAATGATAGAATCTTAGAGCTGAAAGGGACCACAAGAGTCAAGTTCAACTCTTTGCCAAGCAGGAATATCCAACTAAGATGACCCTGAAGATGCCCATTCAACCTCTGTTTAAAGACCTCTAAGGATCAAGAATTCAACACCCTCCAAGGCATTATCTAGCAAAAATATTTATCTCTACATATGATGGATTAAAAATAATATTAGATTAACAGATGCATAGATCTATTAATTAACTCATAGATCTATTAACTTGTAGATAGACAGATAGATAGATCAGGATTTATTTATCAAACATTTGAAATCACTTGACTAACATTGCCATTAGATTGTATCTGGCTATTATTAAAAATTACAATGCAACCAACATGAATCCTGTTCTGGGTTGGGGGGATACACAGCTGAGTTGAGGTGTACTTTGTTGTGTGTGTAGAGTGTATATAGAACCAGAAATATGAACAGGAGAGCACTATCAAAAGCTTGATGTTTGTTTCTGCTATAATAATAAACTTTAGTCCAGTTTTCAGTTGTGAGCCTCATATAAAAATTGTTGACCATTTGGGAAAAGTGAGGGTATGGTTGGCATCAGAAGAAAATATAATTTTTTGTTTTTAATTACTGTCAAGCTGGATCCAGCCTCCGGCGATGCTATAGGCGAGAAACCTCCAAGACATCCTGTTATTAAGAGCCCTGCTAGGGTGTTGCAAACTCAGGACTGTAGCTTCCTTGATTGTGTCAATCTGCAGGTAATGCAGATTTCCTTTTTTCCTACTGCCTCCCACTTTATCAAGCATTGTAATCTTTTCTAATGATGATATTGCCAAAGTGTGACAGCTTCAGTTGGGTCACTCTAGCTTCTAGTAAAAATCAATTTAACCCTGGACCCATTTATTTGACTTTTTGGTAGTCCTTGGTACCTGTACAACTCTCCTGCAACACCACATTTCAAATGAGCTGATTCTCTTTCTGTCAGCTTCACTGGCTAATGTTCCCAATCATACATAGAAATCAGAAATGCTACCGCATGAACGACTGTGGTATTGAATGGCAGATTTTTACACTTGAGGATCTTATCGAGTTCTTTCATACTATCCTTCCAACTACTACAGTTTAATTTCAGTTTATCTATCTGCTGGCTCTTTCCTGTTTACAATCCACGCAGTGACGTATCAAGCACTGCAATAGATTTATTTGAATCCTACATGGCATGGGTCTTTGCTACCCGAGGGAACATATCTATCTGTACTTGCCTATAGGGCTGCCAGGAGACCTCCCAATGTTGGGAGTACTACAATGTGTGGACAGCAGAGTTAAGAGTAGACCTTCTTGAATATGACTGCAGAATGTCCCTCTCTGGAGTACTGACTATGGCCTCAGTGCAATGCCAAGTTACATGGCTGGGTACCCATGGTTTTCATGATCAGTGGTCATAGCTTGGTCTTGGCTTACTTGATTATGAGTATTATTCTGATGATGTTGAACTTTTTAAAACAATTTAAATGGTTTTAAATTTGTTTTACATTGACTGTAAACATTTTATTAATTCCAAAATCAATAAAACATATCCTTGGAATATGAATAAATTTGTGAGCTAGATCAAGCTTTAATTTCTGTAACCTAGACTGATTTCATAAATGTTTTATGTAATCCTTCCAGGCTGCAGTCTTGCACAAATACTGTTGTAAAATGTCCATTTGACTGAATGCTTTGGTGAGGTAAAATGCTAATGACAGACACCTAGGACTGGAAGACACCAACAAGGGACATGTTTTCCAAAGACACCGGGCATTTATTTATACCTCTGTAACACACAATAATCATAGGTAACATTACTCTGTTGGGCTACTTTTAAAAATATATGTGTGTGTATATTTTATGGTATTGGAATGCTTTTACTGGAATCAAGTAAAATTTTGGAAAAGTTGTGAGCAAGATTTATAGTATTCTATAAGTTACATGGCCACCTCTGTCTTGAGGCAAATTAAGGCTTTTGGGAGAGGTGGTGCATTTGGAATGTCCTGTTACCTGGTGTTGCCTCTCCATTCCTACAAGTGGCCATTATGGTGCTATTGAGAAGGCTTAGTTATGTCTGAACATACCAACCATCATCAGTTGCCACTGCCTATGAATGCTACTATCACTTGCCATGGTTAAATAACCCTTTTAAAAGCTGCTCTTCCCTTGAACCTTTGTGGATTGATAAAGAGGCGTGATAAGAATTACAGAGTAATTCAGGATTCCAGATACAGAGGGAACTATAAGTCACAGCTAATGGAATCATATTTTGTCAATCAGTTTCATACCATTGCTTCAAATTGGAAGTTGTTGGTCCAAAACTCACTGCAGAAATAATCAAGTTTGAGACTGCTTTAACTGCCCTGGTTCAGGGATTCTGGGAATTGTGGTTTATTGTGACATCAGAGCTCTCTGACAAGGAAGGCTAAATGTCTTGCAAAACTACAGTTCCCAGAATTCCCTAGCATTGAGCCAGGGCAGTTAAAGCTGTCTCAAATTGGCTTGTTTATGCAGTATATTTTGGAACTAAGGCTGCAGTCCAAACATATGCCTATCTGTCCATTCATCCTGTTCATAATGTTTACTCCATGGCTGCCTCTTGGCAATAAAAAGCAAGTTGATGTTCACTACCCTTCACCTGTGGTACTTTAAGAATATGTAGAAAGCCTACATGTGTACAAGCTGTGCCCAGATAAGCCTTATGAATGAAGTTCCTTCCCATGAGGTTAACAGACCTGGCATTTTGCAAGGAACATACTGTGCATGCAGAGCCCACTTATGTACAGCTTGCAAGGGAGCATCTGATCAACAGATGGAGACTGTGGGAGGGGGCCGGTGGATGCACAGACCCACTCCATCTCCATCAACTACTTATCCACAGACTTATTATCCACACCTTTGATTGCCTTTGATTCAGTAATGGCAAACCACAATGAATCAAAGGAGAAAGAATGAATGCATAATTTTTTGCAACAAAAATGATCTTTTGGTTTTGTTGATTTAACCAATGATATATGACTAAATACATTTGAGTTACTTCCAAGGTCTGTTCTCACAGCAATCCTAACAGTCCCTCCAAACATATGGAAGGGTATTTATTCCATGTGTTCAGTGTGGGTTCATTCACATGGCTGTAAAATGTGACAAGACCATCCTTTTTATTGAACCTTTATTGCTCAGAAGTAATTATCAGCTCTTCCACACTGCAGAAATAAAGCCGTATGACACCACTAACAGTTATGGCTTCATCCTGTGGAATCCTGGGATTTGTAGTTTGGTGAGATATGCAAGCTGGCCTGCCAGAGCGGTCTGATGCCTTACCAAACTATAAATCCCACGAACACACACTGGGGAATCTGAAGAATTAGGAGATCTCAAAATATCTAGTTTCAAAAGATGTTTCAGCTAATCTCAAAACAGAACTTGGCACATGTTTTCTGGAGTTCCCAGTAGCTCCAGTCCCTGATGTGCTGCGTTAGTGTGGTGACTCTGCAAAACTGGTTTTACTCCAAATTAAAAAGAGAGAGCTTTCCAAGGGGCTGATCCTATTTTAGGGATAGAGCTCAAAACCATTGATAACTTCTTTAAAGATCAAATCGAAGCCCAGAGGAGATTCATATAGACAAAGGAATTAACATCTGTGGCTCTGCCTGCTACAATTCACATTCTGTTCCCCATCTGCGAGAAATATTTCCTGTACAGGAAACTGAATTTGCCCACTTTTAGTTCAACAGACTGTTTGTGCCTGTGGTTTCTAATGTACATATGTGTGCAGGGAAGAGGACACAAAAATATGGAACTGGTCAGGTTAAGTTGTCTGAGCTTTCAAAATGTAGATAATTGCCATCATAGATGTTGCTTCTCCATATGTTAGCCACAAACTTAAGAAAAATAATATTTTTATAAACAAGAAAAAAATCCCCTAGAACAAAACATTAATATTTCAGTCTCCAGTAAGGGGCCTGCATGGTCCAGTAGTTTGAGCTTTGGACTGTATCTCTGGAGACCAAGGTTCAAATCCCCACTGAGCCATGGAAGCCCACTGGACAACCTTGGCCAAGTCACAATCTTTCATCCTCAGAGGATGGCAATGGCAATGCCATTCTCAAGAAAATTACCAAGAAAACCCCATGATGGGTTTGCCATAAGGTTGCCCTAAGTCGGAAATGACTTGCACACAACAATAAACCCAGTAAGATCCCATTTTTAAAAATCCAGTGGCTTTTCTAAACTCAAATACTTTCTGAAGCCCATGACTTTCTAAGACTTTCTAAGACCACCCCCCATTAGTAACACCCCCAAAGCCTGTTCAAAATGAACCCATTTTGTGTGTGTGTGTGTGTGTGTGTGTGTGTGTGTGTGAAAAATATTGCCATCTGTCAGGATCATAGGTCCCGCCATGCTTTCTAGTCATATAATATGGATATGCTTTGTATTACTGGATAATGAGTTGTGTGTTACAATAGTGATGCTGGGTGGAAGGAACGGTATCTGTTGAGGTTGGCTAATGAACAGAGGTGAGGGGGAAAGAATGTCCTTTAAACTGTCAAGGTTGGGTTGATGGGCAGGCTTGGTATGAAGGGGGAAAGTTAGGGCACCCCAGGAACAAGATTGTTTTGATCTTAAGACAAACAGGGTACAAGCACACAAAACAGTTTGAATTGCAATAAGCATTTAATATACTCTGTAAGCAAATATACTTCAGTCCTGTTAATAACACCATGCTGTGAACACCCTTAGGTTCATGAACAAAGCTTTCTGTTTTACTGAAACTTTTATCTCTGGACTTGACATTGTCCCTAGGTTGGACTATGCCATATGAGCTCCAACATAAAGTCCCAGAGGGCTGCAACACATCATCCCAGCCACCATTTTGAATGATCAGAATTAATGCCACACTGCTCCTGGCCAGTTTGCTGAAGGTTGAAGGCAATGGTGTGAGTTTTTTTAGGGGGTTGCTTTTAAAATGTTTGGCGATGAAGCAGAAAACAGCTGTAATTATTGTAGGCTACATGTAAGTGACTTTTTCACTAAAAAACTTTTTAGGTGGTGCTGGAGAGGTGGTCATGGAAGAAAGCACAAAGGCGGGCTTACTACTGAAAATAAGGAACACAAAAATAATGACCACAGAAGATCTACACAAATTCAGCCTAGAGAATGAAGAAAAGAAATAGTAAGAGTTCCCATACCTTGGGTTAAACATTGATCAGAATAGGGACTACAGTTCAGAAATCAAAAGACTGGGAATGGGGAGGGCAGCTATGAAAGAACTAAAGATCCTAAAGATCTGCAACTGAGCACGAATGTAAGAACTGTACAAGGTAGTATATTTCCTATTACCATGTACAGATGTGAGCTCTGTTTACTGGTATCAAGAAATCAGATAAGAAAAAAATCAGTCCTTTTGAGATGTGGTGCTGGAAAAGAGTGCTAAGGGTATTGTGGACAGTCAAAAAGACAAACAAATGGGTCCTAGAACAGGTCAAGACAGAAGGCTCTCTGGAAGGCAAAGTGATTAAACTGAGGCTGTCATACTTTGGCCACATCATGAGAAGGCATGATTAATGGGAAAAGACAATGACGCTGGAGAAGGTAGAGGGAAGAAGAAAGAAAGGAAGACCACATGCCAGATGGATGGATTCTATTAAAGAAGCCATGGGTATGAATTTATAGGACCTAAGCAGAACAGTAGAAGACAGGAGGTCTTGGAGATGTCTCATCCACAGGGTTGCCATGAGTCAAGATCGACTCAATGTCACTTAACAACAAGAGAGGTTGTGGGACTGGCAAGGGCTGGCCTAGGGAGTGTACAGCCTGAACACACAGGTCTGTCCTTCAGTTCAACTTGCTGCTGCTTCTCAACTCCAAGCCCCTTCTGAATCTGCTTGTGTCACCTCATACTTCTTGAGGGATTTGAGCAACTCCTAGGCATGCAGCACAGAAGACACTCAGTAGGAAGCATCAGAAAGAGCTATTCCTAACTCCACTCCATGCTTTCCAAGCAGTTTTACTGTACAGAACTGTACTAGAAATAATCTGGGGAAGATCCAACCCAGGTTTTATTAAGGACTCTGGCTAACTCTGTACAGGTTAAAAGAGCAGCCATGAGAGAGGCCTCTGTTTACTGGTATTAAGCAGGGCATGCTCTTATGATTTGGTATTATTTATTACAGTGTATTTTTTATTATTATTAAAAAGATATGGTCTGCTCAGACCATTCCTCTGCATTTCTCCCCTTGAATCCCTCACAAATCTTAAGAGGAATTTGAAAGGTGGGATACACTATACACATACACACACACACAATTGAGCACTATATATATATATATATATATATATATATATATATATAGTACAGATGCTTTGCCTGCCCAAAGGCTCTGGCACCTCCCTTTGAAAAAGGTCAGTAGATGGGGATAAGAAAGCCTTGGTTAAATTTTTTAAAGGAAGAAAAAGGTTACTTTGTGAGTATTACTTTTGGTTGAAAAGGAGGAGAATGGTCTATACAGAAACTATATATGATATGCAGAGACAATCCTGAGGAAGAGGGATATAGAGGCTACATCCACACTGGAGAAATAGCCCAGTTTGGCACCGCTTTGGCTCCACAACAAACTCCAGCTCCCAGAATTCCATAGCCTTGAGCCAGGGCAGTTAAAGCGGGGCCAAACTAGGTTATTCCTCCAGTATGGATGCAGCCTTAGTATATAAAGGAGAGGGATTTTTAAAAAGCCCCAGGACAACTGCTCCTCGAGGGAGAGATTTCAGAGCAAAATCCAAATCTCGCCTGATCTCTCTGGGAAAGGTCAGGGAAGATGAGCCAAGAGAGGCCTCAGAGCAGGAGCCACAAGGGCCAAAGAAGCTTCGGAACCTGAGCCTCCTGGGGACTGCTAGGGAGAGAGACAGACAGACAGACAGGGGGACTACCCCAGCTGGCCATGATGGCCTTGGGCAGGTCACACTCTCTCGGCCTCAGGGCGAAGGCAGGGGCAAACCTCTCCAGGAGAGTTGCACACAACAACAACAACAACAACAACAACAAGAACCCCAACAGCAAAGCCTGCTGGGCTGAAGAGGGGGCTCATCTCCTTATGGGCAGCGACTGGGGAGAGGGAAGAGGGAGAGCCTGGCCCGCCCCCCTGAAGCCAACCTGTGTCCCTCCTCCTCCACCTGGGCGAAGGGAGGAAGGGAGGAAGGAACAGGCCCCTGTCTGGCCGGTGCCCGCTCCCTCCTGCTCTCCGGCCCCTTCCTCTCGTGGGCACGATCTTGCAGGACCAGGAGGCGGAGGAGGAGAGAGGAGGGCCGGTGCCCGGCTGGGGCGGTTGGCATCCTCCTCCTGCTCCTCCTCGTCGTCGTCACATGACGCAGGAGGAGGCCAGGGCCAGCAGGGCCCGGCCCAGGCGCCCCGGTTGAGTCCGGCTGGGGAAGAAGGAGGCAGCCAGGCAGCGCCCTCCTCCTCCTCCTCCTCCGCCTCCAGCCCTAGCCCAAGCTCTAGCTCCAAATCCAGCTGCAGCTCTCGACTCCAGCTCCATCGCCATCTCTAGCTCTAAACGTAGCTCCGGCTCCAGCTCCCTTTCCTCCTCCTCGCAATCTCCATCTGGCTCCAGCCTCTGAGTCTAGTCCTGGCTCCACCTCCAGCTTCGCCTTTCAGCTCCAGCTCCGCTGCCTTGGTCCTGGGGCCCCGGGGACCGTCGCCCTGCGCGCCTGCCTGCCCTCCCTCCGCCCCAGCCCCAGCCCCCTGGATGCTGCCGCTTCGCCCTCCGGAGCCCCGGCAGCAGCGGCAGGAGAAGGAGAAGGAGGAGGAGGAGGGCGGAGGAGTAGCATGCTGACGCGGGTCAAGTCTGCGGTGGCCAATTTCATGGGCGGCATCATGGCTGGAGGCTCAGGGATGGAGCCCGGAGGAGGAGGCTCCCTGGAGCTGCCCCTGCGCTTCCCCTACGGCCGCCCGGCCTTCCTGGGCCTCTCCCCGGACGAGGTGGAGTGCTCCGCCGACCACATCGCCCGCCCCATCCTCATCCTGGGCAAGGAGAGCCACCGCCTGCCCTGGAGCACCGGATACGCCGAGTGAGTGGCTGCAGGGGCCCTGGGGATGCCAGGCAGGCAGGCGGGGAGGGCGTCCTCCATTCCCCGGACTCTCGGCCGGGCTCAAGGCTAGGGAATTCTGGGAGTTGGAGCTCTGCTCCGCTCTGGGCCCCACAACCAACTTCAACTCCCAGAATTCCATAGCCTTGAGCCAGGAAGACAGCTAAAGGTCTGAACATGCTCAGAAGTGGTACCCAAAACAGTGCCCTTTAAAGCAGTTTAGGACTTCTGCTCCCAGAATCCCTGACTGTTGGCCCACGTGACTGAGGCTTCTGGGAGATGAAGTCCAAAAGCTCTTCTGAAAAGGCACGGTTGGGGGGAACCACTGCTCTAGTCCTCTCCAGATATTCAAGCAAAATCTTGGCTCAAGTCAGTGATATTTGTTCAAGTCTTTTAGTCCAAGCCTCTACTTTCAAGTCCTTGCAAGATACCTTCAGGTCAAGCCGAGTTCAAGTCTGGGAACCAAGTTGTAACAGATAAACCGGAGGCCAGGTGCATTTCTTGGCGGGAGTTGCCATGTGAAGCAGTGGGTCTGAGGCATTGGTCAGCAGCCTGTCCCTTCTGCGCTTCAGAGGAGCCTTGTAAAGTGTTTCAAATGCTTCAGAAGGAGCCTTTCCCTCTCAGGCCCATTGCCCAACACATTTGCTGTTCCCTCCCAAGAAATGCAGCCCACGCTTTGGGGGCAGGCCTTGCCAACTGCACAAAACGAACGGCAACAGCAAGTCAGTCGCTAAAAAGATACGAGTCCCAAGCCAAGTCAGGGGCTCATTTTTTGCCCAGTCGAGTCATAGGAGCAATTTGAGTCCAACTTAAGTCTGAGTCTGTTGACTCAAGTCTTGTTCAGGGTACGTCTCCACAGCAGCCTCCTTGGATAGTTGGGTGCAGGCTCCCTTTCATGTTTACCCTCGTAGTCCCTTTCCCTAAATAGGAAGCCCTAAATGGGTTTCTAAGGGCCCAAACAGACAAGCCAAAATAAAGCTGCTTCGGGTCACTTTGGAGGTATGCTGTTTAAATGCTGCATGTGTCCTAAGAGGCCAGAAGCTACACCAAAGCCATGCTCCAGAGTGCAGCTTTGGCGCAGCTTCTGGCCTCTTAAGATGCATGTGTCATTTAAACAACACACCTCCAAAGTGACCCAAAGCAGCTTTATTTTGGCTTGTCTGTTCAGGCCCTGAGTCTGTCCTGAATGTGTGCAAAGTTTCAGCAGTTTTTAAGTCATTTCTCTCTTGGGGGTGGGGGTCTGGGGAGGTTTGTTACACCCTCCTTGAATTCCTCTTGAACTCTTTGAGTTTCCCCCTCCCCATGGAGCATGCTCAAGTTTGCAGCCTTACAATCTGACCCCTATATATGAGCGTATGTAGAAGAAATGCCCTTGGATTTAAAGCAACCTCTTGTCAAGTGCGTGCACCTAATATTGAAGCCATAACGTGCTTACATTTGGCAGTAGGTTTTTGCAATGTCCCTCAGTGCCAAGCCAGTCAAGTTTTCAAATCTAGTTCTGCAAATGGCGTTTTAAAAGGGGAGGTCACACTCATGCAAGGGGGAGAAGAAACCAAAGTGAACACCCCCTCTACCAATGGGCTATGTTGCATTTCTTCTTGCTGAGTGGTATTTAGGAGAGTGGCTGTTTGAGTCCAAGCCTTTGGCTTGTGCCTTGTTACTGATGGATAAGGGCTTAAGGAGGTGCTGCCTGTGTATGGGGATGGGAATTGAGAGATCTAAAATAGACTTCTTGTAGAGGTTTCAGTAATGGAAGAACGACATTTCGCTAAGAGGCAAACTGGCACACACGCCCCCCTTTCAGGCCTGTGCTGCAAAATGATGCTGGGAGTGTTTGCGGGTGATCCATTCATTCTCAAAATTTTCCATCCTCCTTGCCTGCAGTCGCTCTCTTGCCACAGAAACAGGGCTCAGAAGGTGGAATGAAGGAGACTACAGTAGTTTTCATGCATCTCTGCCTGTACCCTTCCTTTTTTTTTAATGCCACGTTGTATTTCATCATGCTTTTCTTTATGTTTTGATTTCACTACAGGCTTTTAGAGCCGAGTGGTTGGAACTGGCAAAAGTGCTTCCCTGCATCAAATCCCTGTTAATTTGTGGCACGTATCAGTGTTTGGATATGATGGGAGTGATGTGTCCCTTTTGAACTGATAGCAAAATGCTTTTTTACCTGCAGGGTTTCTGGATGGATTAAGTTGCTGCAGCTCAGGAAACATTTTGAACAGATTAAAAAGAGAGAGAGACAGAGAGAGAGAACAACTAGAGATCAGTGATAAAGCTTTTGCAAGTGAAGAGAAGGTGATAAGGGAGACATCTTTACTCTTGTCCAACTCCCTCCTGGTCTAGTCTAGCTTATGCTCTCAATGAGAACTACTGTATACGCTCATGTATAAGTCTAGAAATTTAGGTTAAAAATTGACCCAAAAACCTGAGTCAATTTATCAATATATATATATATATATAGGGAAAGGCAAGAGTTTAATCTGCCTTGGAAGCACTGACTCCCTTCTACTCTCTCATCCATCCAGCCTTTAGTATGTTATGCCTGCTGGAATCTTGTAAGTTCATTGGCATTGTTTTCCTTTACTCCATCCTTTACATCTTTCATTACATGCCTCTAAGTTTTAACCTCAACTTATCCATGGGTCATATCAAAATTCATAACTCTGGCCCCAAAACTTGCCTTCAACTTATACATAAGGTTGACTTATAGTTGAGTATATAAGGTAAACTGAATCTGCCTGATGTGTGTGTGTGTGGTTTCTCTTCATAATGCATATGAGCAGATTTAAGGCTTTTGAATGGTAAACTAGTAGAAAGAAAACATACCCCGAAGATCCTGTGGTCAAATTGAGACAAATACAGTGTTTCATAAAGTTGGTAGCAAATCTCTGTTTCTGCTTGTAATGAGAACTGATAAAACTCCCAAGAACTTTCTGGTTACTCAGCAGTTGCTTGCAGGTTTATTACCTTGTATCATGCCATGGAGGGGGGGGGGGGTAGCTTAGAATATAGTGGTGATGATGTCCAAAAATATCATCTTCAGCATCTATGGAATAAAGAACCACTTAAGTGCTCTTCCGCATATGTATATTTAAATATGTGGTTTATTTCACTGGAATGTCATGTGACAGTTCTGTTTAAGCATGGAATCAAAACTCCTAGTTTCTCCTCACAAAGGAACTATGTTGATGAGGATATTTGAAAAGCGCAGAGAATATTTATCAAGATGGGAATTGTTGTGGAGATGGGAAGCATCATTATACTCTCTCTGGAGAATTCCTTGGTCCATGTTCTTGAATGCATTTACTGATTCACTTTATCCACTGAAAAATACATTCAGTGCACCTATTCAGCTCGATGTGTTTGTATCTGTGCATCTGCCACACTACTGCTTTTGTTAATATTGGTGTATATGAAAGTAGGAACTCTTCATTTATGGCAAAGCTTTAGAAGTGTTGCCCAAGGGCCTTATCTTTATGGTCGCCCGCCCACTGTTTCAATTTTTAAATACTGAGGTGAAGTTTGCCTCAAAACTGTGTCAACCTCCCTAACACTGGAAAGTGTGCAACAACACTCTCCTCCCCAAAAGCCTCCAGGGAAGCCCCAGCCAAAATGGAAACAAGAAGGAATGTGAGGACATCTCTGGTCACTATTTTGACCAGGAGACTGTTGCACACTGTCGGGGAAATTGATCCCTGATCTCACATTTTTAATCCTTTCTGATTTATAGTCTAGATAAGATTGATTGGGGTTGGTATGACTTCTTAAGGGGAAGTGAAAACTAGCCCCAGAAACATTTAGGAAGTGTTTTCCTCCGCACTTTTTCATTGCAGACTGGGAATAAATAGAATGGCAGTTGGAACCTAATGTATGCTTACACAGAAGTAAGTTACCACTCATTTAAGTGGAATGAACTTCTTTGTAGATGCATATATAGGATTGCAATACAGTCTAATTGTATGGAATGGACTGTTGTCAGTTCTTGAAAAAATGGTCATACCAATGTTATTATGAACAACGCTGCATAGTTGGTACATGCCGCCTTTTCATTCCCTCTTTGCTCTTTCTTGTAAGTGCAGCCACTAAATAACCTCCCCATATTGTCTGCAAAGCATAAGTCCTCCCACCAAGATGAGTGCCTCTTTCTTATGTTGAACTTTTCTACAACCACTTTAACCTCACAGTTTCCTATTCTCTTATGCATTCATGAACTGTTAATAGCTCTCCATAGTTTATTTCGTTCTGACTATAGTTAATCACAAATATAAATACGCTTTATATAATTTTTAAATGAGTTGGAATGTACTGTATTCCTTTGAATAAGTGCTTGTATTCTGAAAGCTAGTTCCTTGACAGTTGGAAATGTGAAATGTTTTTGCATAGCTTTTTGATAAATCTTTGCAGATTAAGCCCAAAGATTTCTTAGTGATTTTATCTGACTCAACTGTTCTTCTCTGTAATTTTTTGAGTCTGCTGTCTTTCATATTCTGTTTGAAACTGAAATCCCTTGTCTTCAGATTTTTTTTTAAAAAAAGACTATTGTACAGGAGCCTTTGTTTCTCTTATCAGTATGAGATCTGAGAAGGTTCTTGCTGCACATGTGACTTTATTATGCAGAATACTTTTTCCTTGGTGACCAACTTCTCTTGTAGTTATTCTGTCTGCTGATAGAATTGAGTGAGTTGAGCTTTGGCAGTCTGTCCGCCCCTTCCAGTATAGTAACAAAAAGGGATTGTTATTAACTTGCCGTTAGACATTCTGTTTTATTTCAAAGGTGACTTGGTGACTTGTAATATTCATTCAGTTTTATAGCCCAGAACAGTAAACTCTTTGTTCCATATCTTATCTGTTCTGCAGGAAAATAACCTTTTCCTATATGTATCCTAGAAGTATTATTGAAGGCAAGAAACTAATGTTTCCCTGCAGAATCACTTTGTAGTGTATGTTTGTCTTTATAATAATAATAAATAAATAATAAAATCTTTATTTGTATCCCGCCCTTCCAAAAAGATCAGGGCGGCTTACAGCAATGCAACAAGTGCATACAGATACAGATTAAAACCAAAGACATCAATAAAACACAATCTAAAAACAATAGCAAAAGCCCCGATAGCCCATCCTCATGGCCACGGAAGAGGAGGGAGGCCCACAGGATATTTAGTCGGGGAATGCCTGTTTAAATAGGAAGGTTTTAAGATCCTTCCTAAATTGGGCCAGGGTAGTGGAAGAGCGGAGTTCCGTGGGCAGCGTATTCCAAAGGGCTGGGGCAGCTGTGGTAAAGGCCCTTCTAGAAGTAGAAGCTAGCCTAGCCCCAGGCACCTTCAGTAGTTGCTGCCCAGATGTTCTGAGGGTGCGAGGCGGATTGTACGGGGAAAGGCGGTCCTTTAGGAATCCTGGACCCAAGCCATTTAGGGCTTTATAGGTAATAACCAACGCCTTATATTGAGCTCGGAAGCGAATAGGCAGCCAGTGGAGATCTTTAAGCACAGGTGTTATGTGGCTGGTCCTGGCAACGCCAGTGACCAGCCGGGCTGCCATAATCTGTACCATTTGGAGCTTCCGAGTTTGGTATAAGGGTTGCCCCATGTAGAGTACGTTGCAGAAGTCCAATCTCGAAGTTACCAGAGCATGTACAACAGTTTCTAGGTCCCTCCGGTCCAGGTATGGGCGCAGCTGGCGAATCAGCCGAAGCTGGTAGCAAGTGCTCTTGACCGTCGCATTCACCTGAGCAGTCAGGTGGAGCGACGAGTCAAGAAGCACCCCCAGACTGCGCACGGAGTCCTTCACAGGGAGCGTGACCCCATTCAGGACAGGTGGAACCACCGCCATTCCTGGACCAGGAGAACCTATCACTAGTACCTCCGTTTTCTCTGGATTTAGTTTGAGACGGTTTTTCCTCATCCAGCCCATTACTGACTCCAGACAGGCCACGAGAGGAGAGACGCCATCCCCGGTCACTGCATCAGTCGGAGACATAGAGAAAATGATTTGGGTGTCATCAGCGTACTGATAACCCCGCGCCCCATGTCTCCGGATGATCTCTCCCAGCGGTTTCATGTAAATGTTAAATAGCATGGGAGACAGAATGGCTCCTTGAGGGACCCCGGTTTATAAGTTTTCCTAGTACATTTTTGTCCCATATCTTAAGGTAACACTGTCTTTCATGTTGCTTCATGCATTCAAGTCATTTCTGACTTATGGTGACTCTAAGGCGAACCTATCACAGGGATCTTTTGGTAAGATTTATTCAGTGGGGGTGTGCCTTGGCTTCCCTGAGGCTGAGAGGGTGTGACTTGGCAAAGGTCACTCAGAGGATTTCTGTGGCTGAGCAGGAATTTGAATGCTAGTTTCCTGGAGTCCTAGTCCAGTGCTCAAACAGCTTCATACAACTCTCCAAAGATACAATAATTAGTAAACAGATTACAATCTGAAGCATGACAGCCCATTGCTCAGTTTCATTAAAACCAGCAACACTTGAGAGCGACTGCTATGGCTGGGACAAAGTCCTACTACTTCCTAGTTTCACACTTACTTTTCTCAGAGCTTGGGAGAAGTTGCTTTTGTAAAAACTAAAGTGAGTCCAAAAAGGTAACACCTGCTTTCCCTACAGGTGGAATTTCTATATCCCACCTGTCTTCCTGAAAATTGAAAGCCTTCAAGGTATTCAGCAAAGAAAAAATATGTATTTTAAAAAAAATCTCCCAGGAAAACTTTTTCCCCCTCGTTTAGTATGCAAACCATAATTTTTCTATTCTTTCCAATTTGGTATGATTTGTGTAGGGAATCTTTACATCTGTTCTTTGAAAGCCCTCTATTTATATAAAGCCACACACACACACACACACAATATCAGCAGTTTTTCTGTTGTCTGGTGTAGCTCGACAACATGGGGTTTCTGGTATTTGAGAAAGTTCTCCTATACTTCATGCTTTATATTGTACATAGTCCTGTTGTAGATGAAGTAAACATCCTTTCTGTGTCAAGGGGAAATGGACCTTGAGAAACTGATTTTCTCATACTTTCCTTGTACCTGGTAATAAACAAGAAAGCTAATTCTAGGCCTAAAACTCTATGTAATTTCTTCTGTATATCCACTCTTTGAAAAACACCACCACTGTGTGTCTGTTCAAATGTACAGAATTTCAGATCTAGCTGTTGGAAGGACCATCCCTATTATTATAGACAGCTAAATGCCTCAGGCAGCAGGTCATAAAAGGACAGCAAATTCTTATTTATTATGACTGACTTCTTTACTTTTAAGAAGGGAGAGAGTCTTTTAAAGGTTTTTCTGTCTGATGAGTAAAAGTTATCTTGCCAGGTTTAAGGAAGTGTGCCCCTTGATGCTGAAAGATGGAAGCAGCATTTTCTTCTTTGATTTAGCTGGAAAAATAATATAGTGTGGTCTTGGGTTATGAGAAGATGACTGAATAATGCAGATCCATACAGTTGCAATATGGGGTTATTCTTGGATTCAGCCCTAAGCCTGGTGACTTGGGTTTCAGCAGTGATCAAGGAGTACATTTGCACAATTAAAGCATATGCACCAGCTGTGTCTGTTTCTAGAGATATCTGCTCTGGCCAGATTGACTTGGTTACTTCTCATTTGGATTACTGTAATATGTTCTCTATAGTGCTGCCTTTGAAAAGTGGTCAGAACTTCAATGCAGCCAGATTGTTCAGATTGCTACAGGAACACACAAGTCCCTTGTTACAACAGCACCATTTGCTGCTGCTCCATTTCTGCGTGTAATTCAAAGCCATATATCTAAAGGACTGCCCCTTGCTGTTTGAGCCTTCATGAGTTTTAGGATGATCAGGGGAGGTCCTTCTCTTAGACCAGTGGTTTCCAACCTGTGGGTCGGGACCCATTTGGGGGTCGAATGACCATTTCATGGGGGTCGCCTAAGACCATTGGAAAACACCTATTTAATTACAGTTATGAAGTAGCAACAAAAATAATTTCATGGGTTTGGGTCACCACAATATGAAGAACTGTATTAAAGGGTCATGGCATTAGGAAGGTTGGGAACCACTGTCTTAGACCCATCTTCCTGGGTATGGTTGGTAGGAGCAAAACAGAGGGCCTTCTTGGTGGTTGCTCCTAGATTTTGGAACTCTTTCCCTAAGTAGGGTATGATAGCTCCCTCTTTGCTATCCTTCCACTGGTAATTGAAAGCTTTCCTAATCCAATGAGTTTACAGGAATTTACTGCAATAGGAGTAACATTCTGGGTTTAATATTCTGTATACCACATTGAGTTCCAGTATTTGGGGAAAAGAGGGATATAAATGAATAATGTCGTTGTCGTCGTCATCATCATCATCATCACCAATGAGTCCTATACATCAACATTTTCTATTCCTAAAGGCACTGAATGTTGATGAGTAACTGTGAGATAAATATTCTGTTGGAGGTACATAAACAAAAGTGTAATTTTTGCTAACTCTAAAAATAAAAAAATCCATGACATTCAAGCAACCATCATTACTAATTTGTTTAGAAATGACAGGTGCTTGAACACACATGAACACACTCACACAAACATAGCAACCAAAACCAGTGGGGGGGGGTATCAATTTCCATTTCCCTCTAACAGTGACATTTGGGTTGATGCTAATAAAGGTATTGCCTACGTGTGATTCTGGATTCCCACCTCCCAATTATGGAATTTTTTAAACACATGGAGCAGTGTAGTTTTTTTTTCTTCAAAAAGTGATCTCAGAAATAATAACTAAGCAGTACTATGCTTTAGAAGCCTACAGTTATGCAATTCCTCACCTACAGATCTGCATCCATTAAAAAACTGGCAGTTGTTACACTCCAAGGCCACAGTTGGAAAAAATATTTTCCAGACATCTGTTGTATACATGGCACTGAAAGCTGGAAATTCAGTTTAAACCACGGTCAATACAGTATTTAATTCCCCATATAACTTCAAAAGAAGAAACAAGGGCTACAGTATTTCAACTATCCAAAGCCATCCTAGAATGAAGAGTTACAACATAGGCACATGCTTGGAACATCCCAAATGCTCAGAAAATGCTAATAAAATTATCATCAGTTTCCCAGTCTACCAGGTGTTACCTACTGGAGTTTTGGACCATCAGTGATTCAGATTCTATCCAAGAGTCTATGAATCAGTGAGGTATCATCAGATAATGTGGCACATTCCAAGCAGTTTCACTTTTGAAAAAGTTGTACTATTGTGATCCTATCTATGGCAATTTCATTCAAATGTTTGTCAGCCCATTTGGAACCACAGTGATTTTCTATTCCTATTCCAGTGGAGGTTTGACTTGTGCTGCCCTTCAAGTGACCTTGTGATGTTGCAGCATTCTGCATCATTATATGATGTCATCCTGTTTACTGCATGGATCTGCCTGGCTAGATCCATATAGTCTCATACTTGTGGAAGATAAAGTGGCACCATGTGGGCAAAAAGGGTTGCATGTGTTCCATGGGAAGTGCTATGGAAAAGAGAGATTCAATTTCTTTCAAGCAAAACCTATTTTAAAGCAGTATTTAACTCCCTCTTGAGTTAAAGTACCATACTATCCAGATTTCAGTTTCTCTACAAATGTGGAGAAAACCAGAAAATTGAGTTGAGACACAGGGAAACCCACTAGTATTTAAACAGGCCTATTATAGTTTTCAAATAAGAAATCAATTAATACTTTCCTCTCAGTCATCACAGTCCAGATAAACATGTGGAAGACAGGCATATATAATTCAGGCAGATTACATTTATGAGTCTCTGGGTTCTGTATTTCCAGATATAATTGGTCTTTTTCTCCATAATGATTTTATGAATTTTAGAGCATTAGACCACTACCCCTTAATACAAAGTACTGTATCAGTTTTGATGAATAATGTTTATCAGTAATGAGGCTTAGACATGTATTGGATTGTACCCTAAATGTGATCCTTCTGCTGGGCTTGCTGGCGACAGCCTCTCTCCTCTTTTTGTAATTTTTTTTCTAGCCTCAAGATCAGGGTTATTATGCACCAAAGCACATCTAATCTTCCACTTTTCTTTTAAACTGGTTCACTTTTGGGGCAGTTTGCCACCTGAAACCGCAAAGAGCTGCCCAAAACTGTTTATGGGAATGGGGGTTGTCATTGTATTCTTCAAAAGCCAATTGGCTTGTTTTGTTTTGTTTTTTGGTTTTTTTTTGGCAGACAGTGATGGCTGGAAGTTATATTTCTGGTGCACTGGGATATGCTGGTGTGGCCTGTAGGGTGGAATTGGCCCCTGGATCTGCTTTAGACCAGCATTTTCCAACATTTGTCAGATGTGACAGGGTGACAACTGATACCTTCCTTCACCATTGGCCACACTGGTAGGGATGAGATCAACCCAAAGTCTTATGACAGCTGTTTTTCCTATCTATCACATAAATTGCAAATCAGTAATTTCATTGTCATTCATATTGTGAAGTCAAAAGCTTTCATGGCTGGCATCCATAGTTTGTTGTGGGTTTTTCGGTCTATGTGGCCATGTTCTAGAAGAGTTTATTCCTGATGTTTCACCTGCAGGTGAAACATCAGGAATAAACTCTTCCAGAACATGGCCACATAGACCGAAAAACCCACAACAAACTATGTCATTCATATTATTTCATTCAAAGGTCAATTTTATTAATCAAAACAAAATCTATATATGAGACATAGTAGCCAGATATTAACTTTGATCTTCAACCATTTGAATACACATAAATGACTGCATTTGATTTACATTGTAAGAGACAATGAATTCCTCGCATTGTACTCAGCCAATCTCTGGCTGTGGTGAGCAATGTTTCTTGATTTCTTTTTCAAGCAAAGACTCATTGTGATCATAGATTTTACTCTGGAGGGTGGGAGTGTATGTGTGTGTGAGACAGACAGAGTGGGAAACATAGACAATAAAAAAGTTAAAGCTGTAGAACAGTGGTTCCCGACCTTCCTAATGCCGTGACCTCTTAATACAGTTCCTCATGTTGTGGTGACCCAAACCCATGAAATTATTTTCATTGCTATTTCATATCTGTAATTAAATAGGTGTTTTCCAGTGGTCTTAGGAGACCCCCATGAAAGGGTCATTCAACCCCCAAAGGGGTCCCGACCCACAGATTGGGAACCACTGCTGTAGAATATAACTTACTTCTAACATAATTTATAGCTGTGATACGTTGCCACTTCTCACTGTATATTCTTCAGTCAAGACTATAAGACAGTGATATAAATCACCCTTTTTTTCTTCATTTTTTAAAAATAAGTTTCAATTTTATCACTGAGAATTGCTATGTTAACTGAAATTGGTATCATTACTTATGCTTAAACAAAAGGGAATGTTGATATTAATGTGATGCTGGACATGTTAGATTGGAACTTTTATTTATTCGATCTCCATCATGTCTTTCAGATGAATCTCCAAAGTAGCTTGCATAAAATAACTGCAAAGCAACTACACTGGGGAGCCTGTTTCCTTCCCCAACTCTCCCTCACAGAAGGCTGCCCAATTTCTAATATGCACTGTTGTTATTCCATCAACTTCCATCCTTTTGTACTCTTCCATGAGTTGACAATTAGCTCTCCTACTTGTGTTTAGAAGGGATAGTCAATCAGTATTGGACACAGCTCTGCAAAGCCCATTAGAGAAAATTCCTTTTTTGGCCATACTTCTTCTTTATGCATTGTTCAGATGAAGGAGCTCCACAAAGTTAAAAGGATAGTAGGATGCCTAAAGGAACCAGATGCCTTTAGATTTACATTTATCTATAAAATCAGTATTTTTCTAGGGGATCTGGGATCACAGAATCATAAAGGCACCAGTTCCCATCTGATCTTGAAAGCTAAGCATAATCTGACTGACTGTTTAGCTTACAAGATCAGATGGGATATGGTGCATTTAGGGTAGGTAGGTCCTAAAGATATAGTTTATTAAGATATACTCTATTGTATATCTTTGCATTTTAAGACCTTTTCTAGTTCTTTCACAGCCTCCCTCCCCATTCTTAATCTTCTGGTTTCCTGGCTGCAGTCCCCATTCCTATTAAAACTATGTTTATTGTTGTTATTGATAACTGCCCTTGAGTCGATCTCAGCTCGTGGCGACTCTGGATGAGACATCTCCAAGACTCTCTGTCCTCCACTGCTATACTTAGTTCCTCTAAATTCATACTCGTGACCTCCTCCTTAATTGAGTTCATCCATCTAGCATGTATCCTTCCTCTTTTTCTACTTTCCTTCACCTTTCCTAGCATTATTGTTTTTTCTAATGAGTTGTGTCTCCTCATGATGTGTTTGAAGTACAACAGCCTCAGTTTGGTCATCTTGGCTTCCAGGGAAGTTTCTGGCTTGATCTGCTCTAGGACCCATCTGTTTGTCCTTTTGGCTGTCCATGGGATCCTCAGTACTCTTCTTCAGCACCACATCTCAAATGAATTTTCTTCCTATCTTCCTTCTTGACTGTCTAGCTCTCTGATCCATACATGGTAATAGGGAATACAATGGCTTGTATGATTCTAACTTTTGTGCTGAGTTGTATATCTTTGCATTTTATGATCTTTTCTAGTTCTTTTATAGGTGCCCTCCCCATTCTTAATCTTCTTCTGATTTCCTGGCTGCAATCCCTGTTCCTATCAATGTTTGATCCCAGGTACAAGAATTCTTTTACTATTTCTATTTTCTCATTGTCTAGGTTGAATTTGTGTAGATTCTCTGTGGCCATTATTTTTTTTTTAATGTTCAACAGTAAGCTTGCCTTTGCACTTTCTTCCTTAGTAATTGATCCAGCTAGTATTATATACTATTTACAAAATTATGAACAGTATTTTAAATCATTGCAATTGCTGGTCTTGGTTTCCTTTCCTCACTTTTTTATGAGAGCAATACATTATATCTGTTTGGCACTATGGAGGACTAAAGGAGGCAAAATGATTTTATTTTCTTTATTAATATTGATGGCCTCATTTGTTTTTGTTGGGCTGATGTTTTGTTTTGTTTTTTGGCCTACTCCTCTTAAACTGTCATAACTAAAGAGATTGTTCATTGTTCAGATGTTCCTTACAGCTGAGGTCCTCATAGCTCCATTTTAATAATAACATAAAGTAAAATAAAATATATATAAAAATTCAATTTGTAATTATTTCCTAAATAAATCATACTTTTATGATATCAATCAAAATATTATTATTTGCCAAGCCAGGTTTTAAGTAATGAATTTTATATTCTTAAAGTAACAAGTGACTTTCAGTCTGGGCTAATACTGCATTTTTCCATTTTTTCAAAAAATTCTCAGCTCTCCACCCTTCTCCCCACAACTTCAAAATTTCCAGAAATTTTACATCTCTAGGTACATGGAAGTGGCTTACACTCTCCACAGAGTAATCTACCTGATGTAGGAAACACTTTCCTGTGATAGTGGTCATAATACTCCTAAGTGATTTAACATTTCCTAACTAACTGGGTAACACTCTGGCAGAGGATTGGAGACTTTTGCTGCCTCAAGATGGACACCGTTGCACTCCGTGGATTTGATTATTGGATTACATTCACATACAATTAAAGAAGACTTCCACAATTTAGAGGAAGGATGGCCAACTTATGGCCCTCCTGATTTAGTGCACTATAGTTCCCACCAGCTCTCAATCGTTGATCGTGCTGTCTTGGGCTGATGACAGTTACAGTCCAGTCATTTCTGGGGGAGAGCCGGTGTGGCAAAGTGATTTGAGTGTTGGACTATGACTCTGGAGTCTAGGGTTCGATTCCCATCTTGGCGATGAAACCCTCAGTTTCAGGGCAAGGCAAAGGCAAACCTCTGAACAAATCTTGCCAAGAAAACCCCATGACAGATTCGCATTAGGATTGCCACAACTTGAAGGCACACAACCACAACAACAACAACTTCTGGGGGAGTGAGTGCAAATTACACAGCCTTGCTTTAGGCTTAGATGGACAGAAGTTTTTTCTTGTTAAATTTCAATAATTAAAGCTCCAGGCAGATTCCAATACAGACACCGTTTGTTTGTTTGTTTACATATTTCTCTCTCCCCCAGAATCATAAGATCTCTGGATGGCTTATAATAAAGTTAATTGGAACAATTTTAAATGTATCCTGTCCTTAATTAGATTCCAAATACACCCAGGTTCCAAATTTCAAATTAGCCTCTATTTGAATTCCAAATATCTTCTGTACAAAGAACAGAGAAATTCCTTGTGTGGATTTTTGAATTTTATGGTACTAGAATGACTGGAGAAAATTCATCCTAATGATAAACTGAGATGGTTTTGTACCAACATGAATGGAACCAAAATTAAGCTATTGAGTAAGTGATGTTTTGGTGAACTCCTTGGTGAGCATGAATTAGCCAGTATCAGCTCCTTGCTGCTGCTGCTGCTGTTGTATGTTTCCAAGTCATTTCCAACTTATGGCAACCCTAATGTGAACCTATCGCAAAGTTTTCTGGATAAATTTCTTCAGAGCGGATTTGCCATTGCCATCCTCTGAGGCTGAGAGTGTGGCTCACTCAAGGTCACCCAGTGGGTGTTTATCACTAAACAGGGATTCAACCCCTGGTCTCCAGAGTTATAGTCCACACTCAAACCACTACACCATGCTGGCTCTCCATTGCGTTAGTTTCTTACAACTTTATAATATTCTGGAAGATAGTGTAGTTGGCAGGAACTTTAAACAGAACCATTTCTGGGGAGTGCGAATAAGTGCCAAGAATAGATTGCAACAGCTTGTTGTAGCCAAAACAGCCAAGACAGAGTTTTGATTGCATCCACAAAAGCTGATGCAAATAAAATTTATTAATCTTTAAGATATTATGAAACGTTTTCTTTTTGCTGCAACAAGCTAACATGACTGCATTTTTGCTGCTCCCCAGGTTTGTTGCAGGTTCACATATTATTTATTTGGGTTAATATTTAAATATGATGGAAAACATGAGTAACAATGCCAGGGGTCTTCATCCATGTCTGTACATTATAAAATAGTAAAAATGGAAATGCTGTTACGGAGCATCAAAGACACAAAGGCTAATGGGGTCAATTAAAGTTCCTATAAAAAGCTGAAAGTGTTTGCGCAGTGGCTTTGGTGGGCAGAAAATGCTTCTTCAATGAGTGCCAGTGGTTGTTAAAAGCTTCAGACAGAAAACAACAACAACTGCTTTTAGAGGTGTAGCTGGAAAATTATGCCTACCTTTCCTTTCTCAATAGGAAGTGTAAGGCCAGTGTCTGGACTAGCAAGGGAATGGCAGGCAGGTGGGATGGGACTTTTAATCTTTTGTCTCCTGTCATGGCCCCAATGTGGATCAGGGGCCTGATGCTGCAGTTTGCATGACCAAAATATGGATCCCATCCATTTTAGTGGATCATTTCGGGGCAATGCAGACTGCAGGCCCATCATCGCAGTACAGACTAGAACTGTGGTGGGAAAGGAAAGGATTTAAAACCCTGTTCTAACTCCACAGTTGGATCCCAGTCCAGAACCCCTCCCTGAAATTAGTTTGGAATATTGGGAGAAAGGATTTGACTACTAGCCTTATTTTAGAAGTAATGTGTGGTTTGACTCTTGCATGGGAGATTAGAATGCAGTTGGGATTTGCAATATAGGAGTTTATCAAACGGGAGAAATTTCTCTTAAATTCGAATGAAAAGAAAGTGGAGCCAGAACACATTCACTTAAAGTCGCTAGTTTCATGCAATTACGTGAATGCGCATTGCGTTCGGACTGGCTCTCCATTGCCCGAAAATAGCATGCCATTGCCCGAATTTGCGTGTGGCAGTCTATCATGCAATAACGTGAAACCGCATGATTGCATTCAGGTTGACTTCCCATTGCCCGAATTTGCATGTGGCGGTCTATTATGTAATAACCTTAAACCCCATGATTGCGTTCAGATTGCCATCGGATTATACTTCCAGTTCCCCTTGTCTGATAAACTCCGTAGTCTCAGAGAGAATGGCTAAACTAAAGGCTGTTAAAGTAAGGGGGTACTGTACATATTGTCTTCTGTAAGGGTGCTGTTTTATGTACTCTCTTAATGCTTGCCTGCTCATCTATGGTGAAGATGTATTTACCAGTATAAACCAACTGACACCACCCAAAAGCTAGACATCCTCAGTATGTTCATCTCACAAGGGAGTGGATTCTGTGAAACACTGTTGTTATCTCTGATCTTCCTATCACTCAAGGAAATGATGATCTATAGCAAGGACACACTGGGAAGACTGGCTGACGCATAATATAGGTAGTCATAGGTCTCTTTCTATATGGCCCATTTACCATATACCTCACTTATCTTTATCTGTAAAAATCAGGGCTGGGGAATAGTGGTGATTTGGGGGTTACTCTTTGTCCTACTCTAGAATAAGATATTTTTTCTTAATGTTACTCCTACTCCTGTAAAAACCTCTTACTCCTACTCCTATGCCCCAGCCTTGGGGAAAAGCCCCGTTTGCTATGCCAGGCTGGTTGGTGTGTGTGTGTAAATAAGTAAGTAAATAAGTAAGTGTCTCTCTTTTCCTCCCAGTCCCTTCTCCAGTCCAATATAATAAAATTGTTTTTGGTGTTTGCATGTACAATAACAGGATTAAGGAGTAACAAATATGCTTGTAAACCCTCTTACTCCTTTACTCCTACTCATACTCCCCAGTCCTGGTAAAAACAAAGCAACTAAAGAGAAGGGATTCTCTAATGGTTTTACCTAATTATCCAAAGAGTCCTACTCTTAAAAAAAAAAAATAGAGCTGCAGGGAGAAAATTTTGTCCTTCATTTGAAGTTCAGCAAACCCTTCAACATGTCAATATTTCTGTAGATTTCTAGCCAATACTGTACAAAAATTTTCAAGGAATCATTTGAAGTCCATGATGGCTATTCGTCTACAGAAGAGATTACTAGATACGCATAACTTAACTTGTGGTACATTTCATGGCAACATTTGTGATGATCTTTCCTCAATGAGGATTATGTTTGGGCCAGTCACACACTCAGTCTGATCTGTCTCACGGGACTGCTGTGAAGACAAAGGTGGAAGGAGGAAATCTATGTCCATCTTACGTTAAGCAAGATGGAAGCAAGGTCCAATTAAAAAGATTGTATGTACAGCGCTGTGTAAATTTACAGCGCTTTATAAATAAAGGTTAATAATAATGATAATGATAATAATAATAATAATAATAATAATAATAATAATAAATTGTTGTTGTGTACTGTACCTTCAAGTCATTTTCTACTTCTGGTGACCCTAAGGCAACCCTACCACAAGATTTTCTTGGAAAGATTTGTTCAGAGGGGGTTTACCTTTGCCTTCCTCTGAAACTGAGAGGTGTGATTTGCCCAAGATGGGTCTCCATAGTTGTGTGGGGATTTGAACCCTGATCTCCGGCGTCTTACTGCAGCACTCTTAACACCTACTCCATGCTAGTATAGGTGATATGTAAATATAATAAATCATATGTGAAATGTGTAACCTCCAGAGGCTATTTGTGAAAGTGATATGCTAATGAAATATTGGCTTTAGGGGTGGGTGTGTGTATGTGTGTTTATCATTAACACAATAAGATGTTAAAGTATATTCTGCCTTGCTGCTTCATTTGGAAATGAGTTGTTCAGCAATTCATTGAGGGGGATGAAGTTGGTTGCCAGCTATCCTGCTGAGTCACTCGCTCACTTTGCAGTGCACTGTGAGTTGCTCACAAGGGGATAGCATTTCCATCTGTCAGATGGAGGAGGTTATGTAAGTGTGGTTGTGGAACTTGGCCCACCAAGAAAGGTCTTTAATTGAGTTCTGTTTTCTGAAAATGCAGAGGAGACCAATTTAATGCTGCATTGCTAGGGGTAAGAGAAGAAGTAATCAGTATAAATTGCAAGAAGATAGATGTAGGCTCTTTTCAAAACAGTATGTTGTAGGATTGGATTGCCAGATATCATAGCTATATAATACAATATTTATATAAATTGTCACTTTCAGCAGACCATTATCTGCCAAGAACTTGTTTGACAGAACAGCATAATGCTTAGTAAGGGTTGTGCATAGTTTTGCCAACAAACTCTTGTTTGGGTTTTAAAGAAGGCTTGGGACAGATAAGCAACAAACAACTTTGAAGAACCTTTAAAAAGCTGCTGCTGTTTGGAAATTTTTACTTTTGTGGAGAGAGAAATAAGTGGCAAAATCCACAGATTGACGTACACTTCTCTGGCCTGTGAATTCTCCCATTTTTTTTAAAAAATGTATCACTTTGTTTCATTTTAAACCATAGTAGCAGTTCACATCATTTCTTGAAGAAGTTCCCCTTGTTGCCAGTACTTCAGTTTCACACGTCTTTAAATTATTCTGGTCCTTGGTGAGCAATTAAATGTGCCACTATTACACTGGATGTGCCACTATCAGGTTTGCTCAAATCCTTTCTCCCCAGATTGTCATTACATCCAATCTGCACAATGCCTGACTAGTCTGATACAGTCTTTCATATTTAGAATAAAAACCCACTTTCCTCCATTTCACTATTAAGTGCTTTAAAAAAAAAATGAACCCTAGTCTTCTAAAGCTTTAAACAGTCCAATAGCAGTCTCCTCAGAAGCTAACTTTACTTACTTTCATTTTTCAGCGCTCCTGGAGAAGTGTAGGTCTAAGAAGAGTTCCTGGATTGGGACAGGAAAAAAAGTTTCCTTTCCTTTGTCTCATTCTTCAGTGCTTTGGAGACAAAACCCAATGAGTCTACTCAGAAGTAAATGTCTCCAATATCTATATGAACATATTCCACATCTACATGAAACAATTAGGAGAGTTATCTGGAATGTTGGGGTTTTGTGTCACCCATATCCTGATGACAACCAACTCTTATCTCTCCTTTCCATACGTCTCCAAGGAAGTTGTTTCAGTACTTAACCAGTGTCAATTGTCAGTAATGGACTGAATGAGGGCAAACAAATTGAAGCTTAATCAAGGCAAGGCAAAGCTGAAAGGCATATTGTGGAGTAAGGATATAGCCTGTGGATGGGGTCCCAATCCCACTGGAACTCAGGGTCTATACCTTGGGCATACTCTTGGACTCATCCTTGAGTCTGGAGACCCAAGTCACAGCAATGAGCAGAAGTGCATTTGCAGTTAAAGCTAGTGCACCAGAAGCTCCCATTGCCTAAGATGTCAGATCTGGCCATGGTGACACATGCCTTGATTATCTACCATTTGGATTACTGCAATGCACTCTTTGTGGAGCTGCCTTTGGGAACTATTCTGAAATTCTGCAGAGAGGCTGCTGACTGGGACCCACACAGGGAACAAACAACTTTCCTGTTGAAACAGCTTCACTGGTTACAATTATGGCTATGGCTACAGCTTTTTTCTTGGCACAATTCGGAATGTGGGTTGTGACCCATAAAGCTCTACATGGGTTGGGTTTGGACTATCTGAAAGACGGTATTTCCGAGTATGAGCCTCCTTGAGTTTTAAGATCTCCAAGGGTGGGCTTACTCTTGGTCCTAGTGACATTACAGACACTTTTGCTGAGGATGTGGGAGAAAGCTTTCTTGATGGCTGTTCCCAGACTCAGAAATTCTCTCCCATGTGTAGCTACGTTGGCTCCCTCTCTGTTTGCTTTTTGCCAACAGTTTGCCCAGGCCTTTGAGTGTGTCCACTATCTTTTTCAGGAGCTCTTTTAATTGGGATGTTGTGTTTTTGACATAGGCTGTTGCTATACTGCAGAATTAATGCAGTATGACACTCTTTTTAACTATCATGGCTCTATCCTATGGAATCCTGGGATTTGTAGTTTATTGTTGCACTAGAGCTCTCTGACAGAAAATAATAATAATAATAATGATAATGATAATAATAGGATTTATTTGTATGCCGCCCAATCACTGGGAATCCGGGCGGCTTACAACAGAAGGGATAATAGACAGTTCCCTGCCCTCAGGCTTACAATCTAAAAAGACATGACACAAAAGGAGAAGAGAATGGTGGGAGGGAAGGGGATCAGTTCCAGCATTCTTCTCTCCCTCTGAGGCCTGGACCAAGGCAGATGGACTGGAGGGAGGAGTTTCTTCCTTCAGGCTAGCCCCGATGGAGCTGGGCCTGCCTGGTCAACTCCCTCATAGGCCAGAAGATGACAGTTATGGAGGAAGGCGTCTCTTCTTCCAGGCTAGCCCTGATGGAGCTGGGCCTGCCTGGTCAACTCCCTCATAGGCCGGAAGATGACAGTTATGGAGGAAGAAGTCTCTTCTTCCAGGCTAGCCCTGATGGAGCTGGGCCTGCCTGGCCATCTCCCTCACAGGCTGGAACATGAAGAGAAAACTAAATTTCTCACAAAACCACAAGTTGTGCAGCGTGGTAGCAGCAAACTAATATGCAAACTGGAACAAATAACTTCATCTGTATTTTTAAGCAAACAGACCTAACACATTCTTCTCAGACTAATATGTACACTGGAATGCAATTAACTATGGATCACACATTTCTCAGAATTTTAGAATACAAATATGCATACTAGGAGCATGCAACAATGCTTAGAACAAGAACAGATGTATACAAAAAAGAAATATACATTTTATGCATTTTTTTAAAAAAAATTGGTAACTAATGATACAGAAACAGAATCGAATTGACTTATCACTGAACGTATAAAAAGGCAGAGTTTGTCCCTAGCTGTTGGTAAATGATGAAGTGAAAATAAGATTTGGCCTCAAACATGCAGAAATGACACAAATTGCAAAGAGACAAATCCATCCACACCCGCCTGGTTGTGCTTTTGCATGAAACAAATAGGTCACATCCAGAAAAGAATGAGTTCTTGCTCAAATGCAAATTTTATGTGGATGCAAATGTTACAATATCACATCCATTTTGTACTTAGGAATTAGCCTCCAGTACATATTGTGACTTACTAGTTGGGAGCCATGGAATTCAGTTGAAAGCACACAATGACAACATAAACCCCAGTTCATTGTGACCAGGTAACAATGTTACAGTCATATGCAAGCAAAGCTAAATAGTAGAAGACACCAGCCAAAATTGATGTTTTAGACTTTTTAAGAAAGCCAGCAGTTCCTATCTTTTCTAATAAGTCAATGCATTTTGGAAAGATAACCCATCCAAGCAACTTATCTAGGACTATCTACTTTGATGACTCAAAATAAATATAATTTTCTGAATGTTGTTCAACCCTAGAGAAAATGTCATAGTACTGAGATATTTCCAAATTCCTCAAAGACTATTTTAGGTCATCCAAAAAGCAGAAATGATTTACATGATAGCTACAGGAATCTTTCAGCATTTAAATACTAAAAGCCAACAGCTAAGGCTGGATCTGAACTAAAAGCTAAGGCTGGATCTGAACTGCAGGGATAATCAGTTTGACACCACGTTAACTGCTGTGGCTCACTGCTCTAGAATTCTGGGATTTGTAGTTTGTTTTGGCACCAGAGCTCTCTGACCTAGGTGGTCAAACTTCTCACAAAACTACAGATTCCAAAGTTCCAAAGCATTGAGCCATGGCAGTTGAAGTGGTGTCAAACAGCATGTAACTTAATACAGCCTCCCTTGACCTGATGTCCAGATGTGCTAGACTACAACTCCCATCTTCCTCAATCAATCTAAGAAGAAGCAAGTAGGAGAAGACTGCTTCCGATATATGAGTAGACTAAGTGGAATCAAACTGCATTAATTCTGCAGTGTAGATGGAGTGTAGATCGAGCAAGGAATCTCACATAGCAGTGGCAGGGAAGTGCTAGGGGTCAAATTTTCTTCTTCCAGGTTCCTCTGGGTTGCATCTTCTCATAAAACCCATGCAGTTGCTTGAAAACCATAGGGGAGAGACCAAGAGACAAGGAACTGTATCTTTTAAAGGATAGTCATATTTCTCTGGAAGCTTCCAGTACAGACCTTTTCTAATGAAGAAATAATTTTGGGTGACTGTGGTAAAGTCTGGAGGCTGAAAATTCAAACTGGGGCCCATGTGTGACAGGGCTGTGTGTTTCCAACCCCATAATACAGGAGTTCACAAAGACTGAATTCCTCAAGCTTCCTTACAATCTACAATAGTAGAATATTAAACACGCTAACTGTGGAATTTTCAATGGGATCTCAATGTGTGCTTCAAATTGCTCCAGATGGGGTTATAATTTGGAAGCTGTCTAAATAAAAATAATGACATTGCATGCCTTTCCTGAGAAAAGGGAGTAGACAAATATGATGATGGCAGTTTTTAACAAACACACATTGGAACAGCAGTCATCAACTAGGTGTCATTAAAAAGGGAGGTGATTACTGCAGTCCTTAAAATACATTCTCTCTCCCCAGCTTGCCAAATATGTGCTGCTGAAGAGAAAATCACTATTCTTTGCCTTTTCCATTTTAGACAGTGAAGAAACTGTCATTCTAAACAATTAGGGAAAGTTTTAAAAGTCATATGCATTTTTGCCTCAGTTTATAAATGGGAAAAGATTTGGATGTTCAACCTGCTTTCAAGGTCTAGTCAGTCCTTGAGCTGATAAACTTGAGATCCTTGGTTCCAGGTGATGATCTGAAGACCTCTTCATGTATTCCTTCAAGGTGCACATCTGTAAAATTTAAAACATAGAGTCTTAGAACATTTATTTATTTGTTTTATATCCCAGTTGTCTCCCCGGGTGGAATATGTGGCACAAAAGTTTTAAAAGAATTGAACAATAAAATTATAATGCTACTTTTAAGACATTAATTTAAAACAATAACACATAAAGCATGTTAGATATTTTTTAAAAATAACTATGTGTGTTCCATTGTTATTAAAAATAACTAGTATTAACATCTTTTAACAAGCATGTTTGTTGTGCAAGTAGAGCTTGGAAAAGATTGAATTATAGTTCCCAGAATCCCCAAGCTAGCATGGCCTGTGACCATGGGGATTCTGGGAATTACAATCCAAAAAAGTAAATTTTCTGGATAAGTACACTTCAGATGTCAGGATTGAGATGGTATGGGCAAAGATCCTTACAGAATTAAACAAAAGATGTGTCCATCCCAGCACCCTCTTTTCTATCAGATGTCTATGGAAAGCACATGAGCAGGATGTCAAAGCAGTTACCTCCTTTTAGTGTTGTTGCTCACCAACTGATATTTAGAAAGAAATTGCCTCTGATCAGGGGTGTAGCTGTGGGATGTAGGCATTGTTCCCTCAAATAGGAACTTGTTCCCCAAAATGAAAATTTCCTCCATTTCCAAAATTTCTTGCATTTTACAGAGTGGGACATCGAAAATTCTTCACCCCTAGAACTCTTCTATTTGCTGTTTTCACATACCCTTGGTAACGTTGCCTTTTTTCTTTGGATGCCTAAACTGTATTTCTAAATGGTCAACTGAAATTTTAAGCCACTGCTATGTTAGACATTTGAAAAATGAAGAAAGATTGTATCTGGGAGACAGAATTCTTATTTAGAGAGGGAATATCCTTATTTTGCCTCTTTCCTGAACTGTTCTCTTGCCTCTGACCCTGGAAGTAGCATATAGCCTAAGTAGACTTTGGTAGCCTTAACCCACATGAATCTGTGTAATCCGTCTTAATGCCATCCATACTGATAGCCATCACTACATTTTAGGGTAGCAAATTTCACACTTAGAACTATGTTCTGTACTTGTTTCTGTCATGTATCGTCCACTGTTCACCTTCAGAGTGTAAACCCAGTTCAGATATTGCATATGATCAAAGAAAAATATTACTCACTTGCTCCACATCTGATTATCTACACTTCTGTCATGTTCTTTTCTGTCCCTACCATTATCTAACAGAATAATAAAAATATTGTAACCTTTCTCCACGGGGGTATTTTGTCATTCCATCAATCATTTGGCTTCCCCTTTCTGCACCTTTTTGAAATCTACTGGGCCTTTTGTAGCACATAGTAACTTTGCAGACTTTTTACACTTCCTGTATTTTCCATGTTCCTGCTTAATTTATATTTTAAATGTTAAAAGTGCTATTTTTTCTTTAAAATGTTCTACAGAAATACAGGCCATATGTTCTGTTATATCAGTATTTGCATATATCTTTGAGCTATTTGCCGTTAGTAGTACATTTGTTCTCTTTCCCTCTCTCCTCTTCATCTTGCACACAATAAAAATAAACTGCTCACTTTCACACATGAAGGAAAGCTTTAGTACTTCAAGTTTTGTTAATATGTAGTTCAGTTCTTAGTTCTGTCTCCATCTTGTTTATGTCCTTGTGAGGTTTCCTAGGTAAAAAAATAGCAATGTGGAATAACTCCATGGGCCTCAAACTTTGGTCCGCCAGATATTTGGGGCATCAGTTCCCAGATTCCTGACCATTGATCATACAAGTCCAAAACGTCTGTCTGGAAGACCAATGTTTGGGAACCATTGGAATAAATGAAGATAGGATAAGACTGGTGACAATGGAATGTCTTCGTCATTTCTGACCTTTTGGTAACCCTGTCATGGGGTTTTCTTGGCAAGATTTGTTCAGAGGATGTTTTGCCATTACCTTCCTCAGAGGCTGAGAGCATGTAACTTGCCCAAGTGAGAAGAACAACTTAGTGGGACGTATTTTTGAGTAGGCATGTACATGACTGCACTGTCAATCCAGCACAATGGTCAGGCACCTAAGTGGGTCCCAACATTAGGCCAAAATAGCCTAAAGGCACTATATCCTGTCTGATCTTTGAAGTTAAGCAGAGTCAGTTCTGGTTAGTACTTGAATAGGAGACCACCAACAAATACCATGTACAGTGGGCTATATTTCAGACGAGGGAACTGTCAAAACCACCTCTGAGTATTTCTTGCCTAAGAAAATCCTGTGAAATTCATGGGTTCACTGTAGATCAACTGGCAATTTGAAGGCACATACACAAGTGGGGTCTAAATAGGCAACAAGAGATGCATCTGTGCTATAGAAATAATACAGTTTGACACCATTTTAACTGCTATGGTTCCATTCTACAGAATTCTGCAATGTGTGTAGTATCAGTTACAATGTCCAAATGTATTCATTGTCTTCCAACCCAACAGTGTTCCTGTAGAAAATGAAAGCCACAGTACAGTGGGAGTGGGGAGATAAACCGGTTCCTTTAAAAGCTCATGTGACAAAGCCTTCAAAAGAAAGCAAGTCATCAGCTTGTGACTAGTTTATGTGAGTAGATATTTAGAGATTCCAGGTCTTCAGTTTTTCAGCCAGTTAGCAAGATAGGCCTTTAGTTTAAACCAACATTGTTTTTCTTGTGTTGTTACTGTGGAATTTTGAAAATTGATGCAAAATCTATGAATATCTTATTCTTCTTAGATAGTCATGTTAATTGTTCCATGGAATCATGCTTCTCTGACCTTGACCATAGAGTTCATCATATTTGTTTCTAAGAAATGTATTGTTTTTGTTGTTTTTAAATTTATTTGTATCTTGCCTTTTTCCCAGTTGGGGACTCAAGGTGAAGCAAACTTAGTTGAAAATTAACAGCCTACAAAAATTAAAAAGAGATTGAACCAGCATAAAATTTGAAACTATTTAAAACAAATTACAGCAACAAATAGTTAACAGTAGTTGAAACAAATTACAATGATGACAAATAAAAATTCAGCACATTATACAATACAAATCCTGTTTCTCCTTAAAAAATCAACTCTCAAAAGCCTGCTGGAGTAAAATGGGTTTTACCTACTTGTGGAAAGATAGTAAGGAGGATGCCAGTCTAGCCTCTCTGGGAAGGGAGTTCTAAAGCCTGGGCAGCAGCCATTGAAAAGGCCCTCTCCCACATTCCCACCAAATATACTTGTGAGGGTGGTGGCACAGAGAGCAGGGCCTCCCTAGAGGATCTCAAAACCCAGGCAGGTAGAAGGAAGTATGTTTTATATAGATAAGGGGTTAGCAAACTTTAGGCCAAAAAAAAAAAAGTCGTGTTTTTATCAAAATAGCAATAAGAGGCAGTCAGAATTTATGACATGCATGTTTGACAATCAGGAAGTATCTATTAATAAGTGTTTGTTCTACCTAAATACCAAATGCAAGTACGGATGTCAGTAACTTAGCCATGTGTTTCTCCGGGGCTGAGCAGATGGGCTAAGTCTATGCTATTCTGGCCCAGGTGCTCATGGATTGCTTACACACCTGTCTCTGCACCACCCAAGGACCCACTACTGGCGTACACTCCTTACCGTGTCTTGCCTTGCCTTGCCATGCCATTGTTCCTACTGAGAAGCCCTCATATCGCCACATCTGATGTGGAAAGGGGCACCTGGTGGCACCCACATGGCCAGGCACCCTGTTTCCACATCAAACTTGGTGATGGGAGATTTCTCAATAGGAGTGATGATACAGCAATGTAAGGAGTGTGGGGAGAGGGGCATTTAAACAGCCAGAGTTTCCAGGAAACTCCATGGCAAACCAGTGGTCCAATTGACTGAGGTAAAAGCTGTTTACCCAGGATTGGGCAAGATCCACCAGATCTATGTCCAGTCTGCCAGGATTAGGCCTGATCGTGGCCCCAGGGTTTGGGCCTGCATCTTCTAAACAGGGCAATGCAGGGCCAGGGGGAACATGGGCCTTTTGGTCTGTCCAGACAACCCCTAAGTTAAATTAACAAATTGCCCACATCCATAAATTATATGATGTACACAAATTTCTGTCTTTCTGAAGAGATCCACCCAACTCAAAACACAAGATTTTTGTGGCATCTTGTGCAGTCAGTATAAAGGAAAAGGTTGTCCAGCCCCCAGATAGGGTATGACCTTTATAATAAGAAAAAACTGTGAGTCTGTAAGGGGTAAGCTTTCTGACCTTCAAATAAGCGGTGTCCTTTACAGTGAGGGACACCTGGCAGCCTTAATTTTTGTTATGTGCTTTAAAGTTGTTTTTGACTTATGATGACCCTAAAATGGACCTCTCATTGAGCTTCCTTGGTATTAATTTGTTCAGAGATGTTTGCCATTTTATTGCTCTAAGGCTGAAAGAGTGTGACTTGCCCAAGGTCATCCAGTTGTTTCCATGGGCAAACAGGGATTAAACACTGAGCCCACTACCACATTGGCTCCCAGCCTAAATTGAAAGATCCTCTGCAAGTAATTACAATCGTTCAAATCTTTGGTACGAGCAATTTATCCTTCCCTAAACAGCCCACCAGACAAAGAAGAAGAGGGAGGTTATGTGGAGGGGGCTAATATGGCTTTCTCTTTTCCACCCCACCTGGTGTGTTTCTATCAGTGACATCACTACGGTGGTGCGGGGGGTGGGAGGGTGAGGATCGCACCAGGTGACACTCTAAGGGGAGGTTGACACCACTTCTCCTCAAACATCTACTTTTGGGCAGAAATGAGCTATGGCATTCACCGGCAAGTTCAGTGGGAGGAGAAAAGATAGGCCCCAGAATGCAAAAAAGCATTACTAAGGATTCTGTATGGTGTGAAACGGGAGGAGATCAGGGGGGCGGGGGGTGACACCATGAGTTACTGTACCAGGCGACATCAATCCCAGTGATGCCACTGTTACTAATGAGTGTCCCCGTAACAGATTACTGACTAGTGGATATGCACCCCAACCGAAAAAAGCTCACCATCAATGATCCTGTAGTCTTTTAAGTATGGGGTGAAAATACTTTTTTGGAGTAGAGTAGCCAGAATCCTCCTAACCAGTATGACCAGAGCATGGGGATTATGAGGTTGTAGTTTAAAAGATAGGCATCCAGGGAATGCTCTGACTGCAGGGCATAACTGTATGCTTTTGAATAACATTCCACAGAGTCTTTTAAAGAACATAACAACAATATTAATCTATAAAAATGGGTTATGAACTCTCTGAAATGCAGAGTTACTGTGCTGGCAGATCAAACTCTTAATAGGCTAGTTCCCTGGATCTCTGAATCAGGAAGATCTGTGTTTTTTTTATTCAGTGACATTTTTTTGGTGGTGTGGATATATATGAACACATATGTTGGAAAAGGTTTTTTAAAAGACAATGAAGAAGATTCAAATGCATTAATTTAGAAAATTATTTAGTAGGAGAAATTATCCAGTAGGACATTAGATTAACAAAACAGAAGTAGAAGACAAATCTCAAGCCCTCTCTTCTTACAAAGATTTATTTTTTCTTCTTTCACAGCATATTAAGTTTTCATGGTTCAGTGGTTGCTCATCCCATTTTCTATCCCATGGCTACCAATGCCAAACCTTTTCTCATAAAGCAAATTCACGCTACTGGCAATTCACTACGGAGATGGAAAAAGAACTTCAAAGCATTTAGTGGGGAGCAGTGAAAATTAATAAATTACATGGAATTATGTAAATTGACTGGAGAAAGTAGCACATATGATTAAAGCTGAACTTCAGATTAATAGGAAAGTTGATGTAGATTCAGATTCATAACTTGATGTATAAAGACAGTCTTTACAATTGGATTTCACATATTATATTTTAAAAAAAATTCTTGCTGAATTCACAGTTCAAACATATTATATCTGGCCACAGGAATAACTGTTCTGTCATCTTAGCAGTCATTCTGTGTTCTCCCATGCTGCATGCACACTTTTTTGTTAGTCTGCATATTTCTGTAAAGAGAGTAGGCATTGAGGTCCATGTTTACCTTGTCTAATTATGCATTTACTGAGGCTTGCTTGTGGAAACTGAGAAAGGATGCTGGGTTGGGGTAGGATTGAGAGGCATGTTATTAGTAATTGAAACTGGTTGTGGAAGCCATCCAAAGGTGATGCTGATGATGATACTGCTACCACTGTTTTCACCTGCAAATCCCAGGGAGCCTGTAGGATGTTGGACCCTTCTGGATGCACTTTTGGGTATGCATAAGTGATGAGAGAGGGTGTAGACTTGCAGATGCTGTACAAACCAAATTATGTAGCAGAACCATGTTGCAGAGAGAAGTTCATGCTGTTGATTATGGTCTTTAAAGCCGTGCATTGCCTGGGCCAAGTATGCTTACTTGTGTTTCAGGGACGTAGCCAAGGGGGGGGGGTTCTTGGGGTCCGGACCCCCCCTTGCATTAGAAAAATGAATGGTGTGTGCTGCTGCGCCGCCGCGCCCAAGCCCCATTATAATGGTGGCACTTAGTCTGGACCCCCCCCCCCTTCCTAAAATCCTGGCTATGTCCCTGTGTGTTTTAAGATTAGCCCAAATATCTACCATAAATGTGCTTACCTTTAAGAGAAATAAGATGGATAAGCACTTTTCTTTTGTAAAAGTGGAAGAGAAAGTGGCGGGGAAATGTGGGGTGGGAAAACCATCAACTGTAGAACCCTTAAAAATTAAAAGCTCTATGATTTTAGGTACCGCACTTGTGAGTAAATAGGTTGACATTGTTTTATTTTATTGTTACTATTTTTAATATTATTTATATGATACCTTTTCCCCAATACTGGGATTCAAGTCTAATTAAATTTTATCTTAATTAGTGTTATTCATAAATTAGACCCATAACTTCATAAATCATTCTCACATAATACTGTTAATTTTTTTTAACATGATTGTTGTCAAAGCTGTTGTAACCAAGTTTGCAAAATACTTTCTGGAACCTTTCATATATGTCTGTCATAAAAGTTCTGTCTGTTCTTTTTACCCACTGCATTCTCATACATGTTTCAAGTAGGGACAACTTGACTTTCTAGTTTTTTCTTGGGTGTTTTTGTTTCTTTTGTTCCATTCATTCCTATTGCCAGAAATAAGATTAGTGTCCCCCCTCTCCCGAAATGACCTTTCATTTAATTTTTGCTTCTTTGCATATTTATCTCTGACAAGAACATCTAGATCTGCAAAGTGGGAGTGTTAACTATCACCACTGCAAGGGCATTTCTTAACCTAAGGAGTTTTCTTTTCTTTTAAGGAAACACTATACTCTGTAGTAAGGGAGAAGGTGTAGCCTGTCAGCTGTATTTCCTGCCAGAATGACTTATCTTCATATGGCCTTCAAATTCTTGATAGGACCAGTCCAAAAGTGCATTAACATTATAGAAATAATGCAGTTCGACACCACGTTAAGTCCTGAAATTTGTAGTTTTACAAGGTCTTTAGCCTTTTCTGCCAAAAAAAAAAACTGCTACAAATCCCAGGCTTCTGTAGGCTGGATCCATGACAGTTAAAATGGTGTCAACTTGCATTGTAGGTTGACACCATGTAGATCTTCCCAAAAATATTTTGCTTCCTGGGACAAAAATCCCTCCATATACTGAAGCCAAGTGGATTGATAGCTGCTTATTCCTTCAACATTCAGTCATCAGAGAGCCTCTACCACCATACTTGGGACAGTATTCCAAAATTCCAGTACAAGGCAAACTGCTGTGTTTATAGCTCTCTTTTCTCCATAACCTTGCAACAGCCTCCCATTGTATACTGACTGAACTTGCCCCTTATAATGTAGGCCAAGCCCTAATTTCTGCTAATTCTGAACAACAATTTTCCATGTCAAATTATCTTTGTAGGAGGCATCTTGTAGGAGGCATCTTGAGGCCTTGTTGCTGTTGGCAAGTGGAGATTATCTGTAGGTGAGCAAGAAATGAATTGGAGAACTCAATGATGTTTCCATTTCATCTTCTTGGGTTATTAGAATTTCAAAAATCACTAATATAGGTATCTGTATTACAGTAGTGGCTTCCAAGGGCAGAGAATCCACTCCCTTTTATAGTCATAATTTCAGAGGAGCCGTCCATGGTGTTTCTGGTGGAATAGGCTCAATACCTTGCATAGTTGCTATAAAGTTATAGCTAAAACCTGGACCAGATTGATCACCACAGTGACATGGGAGCCATCAGTTATCCCTGTGCTGTAAACTTCATTTTGAACATTTTGATGGGATACAAAGAATTTTCATTGCTTGACATTCATCTTTCTTCATGCCTTAATTTCTTAAAATTTCTTACAGTCATGCCTAACTCTTCACGGTTGCTGCATCTGTAGCCTTTCTCCTGCTATCACCAGCACTTAAAGTCAAGGCAGTTGAATTGGTACACCAGACCTTCAACTCCAAATGCTCTGTTTTTCTACTATCTGGCTATGGCACCTTCTTAGCCTCACAGCATTTGTCTTCATCTGGGTCCTGTGTCATACACTGACACACAAAATGTTTTCTATCTTACAGCTGCTTTCACGGGAAGCGTCTTTGACATTGTGAATATATATGAAAGTCAGTGAAAATGATATACTCTTGCAATATTATAAATTTATATTTTGAAAGTGGAGTCAAAGTCAGTACATTTCTGCAACTTTGACTCGAACCCAAACTGCTTCCAACTCCATGTGCTCCACAGCCCTGCTTACAGTGGTGTTCTTATTGCAATGCACCAAGAGGATTCCAACCCCGACAAAGAGTGTATCCACATTGGAGAAATAAAGCAGTTTGGTGCCACCTTGTCATAGCTCCATCTTGTAGCATCCTGAGATTTGTAGTTCAGTAAAATACCAGAGCGCTCTGACAAACCAGGCTGAATACCTCACCAAGCTACAAACCCCAGGATTTCACAGGAGCCATGACAGTAAAGTGGTGTCAGACTGCTTTATTTCTGCAGTGTGGCAATAGTCTGAGGTCCAAAACACACTGCAGAAATAATCCAGTTTGAGACTGCTTTAATTGCCCTGGCTCAGTGCTAGGGAATCCTGGGATCTGTAGTTTATTGTGGCACCAGAGCTCTCCAACAGAGAAGGCTAAATGTCTCACAAAACTACTGTTCCAGTATTCCCTATCATTGAGCCAGGGCAGTTAAAGCGGTCTGAAACTGGATTACTTCTGCAGTGTGTTTTGGACCTAAGATAGCTAATGGTGATAAACCATTAAGTCCAAAAGACACAGAGGGCATTAGGTTTGGGAAGTTTGGTTTAGCATAAGCAAACATTATTATTTTTTATTTTGAACCTGAAAATTCTTCGTTAAAGTGCAGGGAAGTGAAACAAATAATGGGGTAATTAATTCAGAAATTAACAGTTTCTTCTTGCAGTAAAAAAAAATCTGGAATCACTTGTCAATTGAAGCTTGGAGAAAAAAATCTCAACCTCCCATGTCCAAAAAGGGCTTTTGTCCAAAGCCTGGAAATAAGGAAACTCTGCCAAGCTTCATGAAATACATAGCATGAAGTTCTCCATATGGTTTTTATTTACTCACTTGAGTCCAGCATTGATTGGAATGACAGTGCACAGTGGGAAAGTTCAGTCCTCCTCTCAGCTGTGAATCTCTGAAATCACCTCTCCCAACACACATGTGAATACCAAGCAAAGGCATGCTTGTTGTTGTTGTTGTTGTTGTTGTTGTTGTTGTGTGCTTTCAATTTGTTTCCAATTTATGGCGACTCCATGGTGAACCTATCTTTGCCATTGTCATCTTCTGAGGATGAGAGAGTGAGATTTGCCAAAGTTCACCCAGTGGATTTACATGGTTGAATTGGAACTCAAACCCTGGTCTCCAAAATCCCAGTCCAATGCTCAAACCACTACACCAGTCTGGTTCCTAAGGAAAAGCATGCTCTCCAAGATTTCACAGATGAAAACCAGGACATTTGCGACCAAGCAACATCAGAGTGTGATCAAGATGACAAAAGTATTTAATAAAGAACAAACAAGTTAGGAGAAGCTGCAGCAGTGTACTTTTGCTTGAGCCTGTTGGGAAGGGGAAGATTCCTCCTTTCTCTCCCTTGACTGAGTTACTTGGGGACAAACGACTTTTGCCCTTGAGTTCATTTTGTAGTATTTGAAGTAAACTGAAGATGGCAGTTAAAGTAGGAGGGGTACATTTTAAAAGCAACTGGGAAAAAAGGGATGATGAGAAATTAGACAGGACTGTCTCTGCAAAACTAAAATAGTTGGAGGGGATGATTTCCCCCCCTCCCCCGTTATCCTCAGGTAATGTCTTTTGGGGGACACTTGCTACCCACCACTGGATGGAGAGGTCCAGAGCCATCTCTGTCTCTGCCAATCTCTCCCCCAGCCACATAAAGGGTAAGCAACCAGTAGCCTAGAACTGCTTGTGATTATTAAAGCTCAGAGCTTGAAATGTTACTTTTAACATTAACACATTAACACATTAGTGTTATTTGGCAGGAATAATTAGTTGACATTGTGAGCTTTTCTTTTCAGGAGTAACACATTACATCATTTGTTAATAACACAGTAGTATATATTTAAAAAAAAAAAAACCAAACTATTAACCCTCCCCAAATCCCTAAATAATGTGTTAAAGTAATGAGTGCACTCATTAAAGTTTATAGAGATTGTGTCTTATTTGTTTGTAAGGAGTCATTTTAATAAATTATCTGCAAGTTTGATCACATGTGCCCTTTGGGCCTACTTTAAAAAGTCCTCTGCAAATGACTTGAAGGCACATAACAGCAACAACACAAAATAACATTTTAAAAAAGAGCAGTACACAGCACCGTGATTCTTGCTCTTTCTTCCCATCCTTTCATCTAGTTGCTCCCTCACTCATTTGTGCACTTTCAGTTATGGCTGTCCTTCCTTTCTGTGTCTACTTGTGTTGTTTCTACCTTTATTCTTTGTGCCAGAGTTTGGAATGGGGATTTGAATGTTCTCCTCTGTCTTTTCCCTCTTTCATTGGTTTTATGGAATTGTTGTGAGCATAATGAGGAAACAAGCAAGCTGGAAACAGGCAAGCATCTGCATGAGCTTGGAAGATGAACCACAGAGAGAGGCAGGTAGAGCACCTTGTGGAAAAGGTAGACAACATTGGACAGGATGGACAATGAATCTGAGGTAGTAGATGGCAGTCACCTATATTCAAATAAACTCTGGTGTTTCAAAGGCATAGCTGGAAATTACCATTGTTAAAGTCTGACAGTTTTGCATAAGAAGGCCGGGAAAAGTATTTCTTACTCCCCACCCACTTCCCTGTTTTGAAAGCCTTGTAGTCCAGACTACCCCGCAATGGGATACCTTACAGGTAGATTAGACTACAGATCCCATTGACATTGACTGTACTTTCTGAAACTGGTGGATTTGGCAGACCATAACACTTGTAGGACACCAGATGATTGTTCAGATCTAAATGGGTCATTATGGCGGGTTACAGACCGCCACTTACGATGCACTCCGTGCGTGCTAGGGTTAGGAAGGGACGTGGTAGGGTTAGGAAGAGTTGCCCCTTCCTAACCGGCCCTGGCCCCAACACGTGCAGAGCACGTCATAAATGGCGGCGCCCATCCACATGGGTGCCGCCATTTTGATGTCTTGGACGCATAGCATCCAGACGTGTTGCGGCAGAAGTGACGCCGCGAGGGCATGCTTCGCCCCTCGCAGCGCCACTTCCACGTTTTGAAAAGAAGCGCCATTTCAGCACGCCTTTTTTGCTGCGCTGGGAAGCCCCGCGGTCTGGCTGCTGGGGCTTCCCTCTGCAGCGAATGGCGGTGGCGGCAGACCACCTGCTTGAGGGCGGTCTGTAACGCACCATTAAGTCCCAAAATAGTGTGTGTGTGTGTGTGTGTGTGTGTGTGTGAGAGAGAGAGAGAGAGAGAGAGAGAGAGAGAGAGCAGTTTCAGACACAGAGTGAGGGAAAGTCATTTATTTTCAGTGAATTACTCTACGTCATTGAGGAGCTACTAGAAGCTGCTTTTTCTTGGAGGCATAAATTCTATCAATGTCTTGTTATGTGCCTTCAAGTCTTCTCTAATTTATGTCAACCCTAAGGTGAACTTATCACAGGGTTTTCTTGGCAACGTTTCTTCAGACAAATGTTTCCCTTACCTTTATTTTAGGCTAAGAGAGTGTGACCCAGGGTCACCAAGTGGGTTTCTATGGCCATGCGGAGATTCAAACCCTGGTCTCCAGAGTCATAGTCCAACACTCAAACCACAACACCACATTGGCTCACCAGTGTCTGAGTTTGATCCCAGGGCTCCAGGGTCTACTCAGCCTGGCATCCTTCCATAGGTCGCTAAAATGAGTACCTAGTTTGTTGGGAGCAATTAGCTTACACATTGTAAACCACTTAGGGAGTACTTAAGTGCACTGATATGCATTATAGAAGTATACTTGCTATTACTATTTGTTCATCATATCCCTATTCAGGCATTCAGAGTGCAAATAAAGTAAACATGCAGAGGTACCGAATGACAGTAGACGGTGACATCTGTCACTGTGTTTACATGGAGGGTGACTTTTATAAAATAAAATAGGGGAGTGTACTGCCTCTGGAGGATCTACACTTTTCAAACTCTACATTTTAATAGGACTCAGTTCATAGTCAGAAATATTGGTGGTGGAGTCTAACCATAAAATTTGAAGTCCTTTGATATAGATGTGCTGCAGCTCAAAATACTTTGCCTTATATAGAATCTGCATGATCAAACTATGTAGAAATCTTTGATTTTATTGTGCTGGGATTTAATTTATACTGACAGTTTAACTCATCAGACAATGAAGCCATAGAGCCAAAATAATTATATTATTAAATCAAAAAAAATTATGGTAGTTTCAACATCTTGTATTTCCTGCCAGTTGCATGCAATTCACTAGAGCAAACTAACATGAGAACACTGGTTTCTAATTCGAAATCTTCCCTCCAGTTGGAAAGGTAATAAATACAGTTGATTGTAATATCACTTATCATGCTTGAATTGAAGGCACCTTTAGGATCGGTTGGTTTAGGTGGGTGCAGGAATATGGAAGGGAAGTTGGAATAGAGTTGGAATACTTTAAATGTCAAGAATTGATCCTGTATTCTTATAAAGAGAATGAAAAGTAATAGTAGGGAAAAGCTATCTTTGCTCATTAAAAGCCTTTCTTGGAGCAATGTGCATTTTTAGACTGTCCTGTCGTCATGATTACCATGCTGCCCTGCAGAGCTCAGTGAGCAATTCTAAGCATGCTTTTCTTTTCTTTTCTTTTTTTCTGCCAGAAGTCTCAGACTTCTGAAATGAGGCTGGGTATGTTTCTCTTTTTAAGCAGCCTAAGCTTGCAAGTATTATTGGAGAGGACTGCTCCTTTTGTCAACAGAGGCTTCCAGTCAGAGACACATGAAGGCTTTGTTTCCTTTACCATTTCATTTACCGAAGATGTAAATGAACACAATAATACCAATTCAAAACAGTTGTGCATGTGCACCTGACATTAAGTGTGACTGACCAGCATGACACCGTAAAAAATTTATTGTGCATGACTGGAATTGTATTTGTATTGGTTTTTTCCCTTGGTGCCATCCTCTTGCTTTATGTGGAAGTCAACTTTTTTGTCCAGTGCTTCTCCCTACTGCCTCCATTCTGCAATCCAGTGTATTTTTTTATGTTATGCTGCATGAACAAGGTTTTTACTGTGCACTTAGGGTGATTGCTAGTTCTGGGTGAATATTGTGAAGATCAGTACAACAAATAGGTGATATAAGACACACTAAGAAAAAAGTAAAAGCAGAATTTAGCAAGCATCATCCTGGTACTGTGTAACCAACCTGATGTCGGAGTCTTAGGTAATTCCCCTTTTCATTATATAGTTACATTGTTTTTAAGAAGTGCCTTTTCCTATATGAATACCCACATTTTTAAAGATTGGTAGCAAATTATGGGTCATTCCTAGCCATGCTGAATTAAAATTAATTTAGCATCTTGCTTTGAAATGTGTAACAGTTATCAAGTTAAAACTGCAATGGCTGTCATCTTGTATCTAAGTGTGTTACAGGTATACCTCAAGTACATATGATCCTGGGCATTATTTTTTAACAGTAACTTTGGTACCACAGACAGAAATTACATGGAAAGAATAAAAATAGGTTCTTGCAGCAAGGAAAAGAAGAGCCGTTCAATATGCTTCAACAACTATCTTATTCAACATTAACAATATGCACATGTGAAAGATCAAGTAGGCCTTTCATAAGTAAACAAAAACATTCTGAACCTTCTAGAGTTCACTCATTATCTGCTCTCCTTTTCTCTCTGTTTTGTTGCTCACACATGCTCAGTAAAGGTTTCTGGAAGCATCTGTTATTTATCTCGACTGTTGTAGGAAAGCACATGTAGCTACAGTAGGATCAGCTAGCATAGAATCCCATTCTTTCCCAGCTCAAATTTATTGCACTGTTTACTGCAGACATGCTGCTGCACGCTGAAAGTCTGGTGTTTCTCCAGCCTTCCTTCACCATCCTCAATGCTGAAGCTGCTAATAAACTTCCAACTATACAGAGGACAAGATGGGAAAGAGAGTTGGCTGGGTATAAAAAGACTTTGTAATAAGGAGTTTCTTTGTCAGAGATTTTGTTAACAGTAGTGTGCCTTGTGGGTGGGGAATCTTCACCCACTTCTGCCTCACTTTCTATTCCACCACCATGTATCCCACCACTATGTATAAGTGTGGAGCTTTCCATTCAGGCAATCACTCTAGTTCCACCTACTGAGAATTCCTAGGCAGTCTGTGGCCAAGTATAGGTATATTTAAACCACCAAATGTGAAGCCTTCTAGCCTTCACTACAAACAGCATGAAATCTTTTCCTTCTCTCTATCTCTGGTACCCATAAGGACTTCTTCTTGTCCTCCTTGTGGGTCATCAGTTGTGGGTCATTCGAAATGTTGTCAAGGTTCCTGCAATGATTTATACAGTTGGCCCTCCTTATCCACAGATTTTTTATCCACTAATTCAAGCATCCACACCTTGAAAATATTCCCCAAAATATATAAATTCTAATAAGCAAATCTGGATTTTGCTATTTTATATAAAAGACACCATTTTACTGTGCTATTGTATATAATGGGACGAGCATTCACTAATTTTGTTATCCATGGGAGATCCTGGAACCAAACAGTGGATACCAAGGACCCACTCTACCACTTTTATCCCTAACAGGACCCCACCACTTCAACTTCTGTTCTGCCACCATAGATAGCCTGTCTGAAACCCAGCTCTCACAAAGATAGTGATTTTGGAGGCCAAAAGTGTATAAAAGCAACAATTACACTTTATTAACCCAAGTTAAACAGCAGATTATTTATATGTAGCACTGAAACACCACACTTTCTTCTCTCAATTTAAATGAGGCCCTTGGCAGTAAATATCCACGCCCCATTGATTTGAATGGTAGCGTGCCTGTGCATGTGCCAGTTTGTCCTTCCCCACTTGCAGACTCCAGGTCCTTGAATCAGGAGGGACGACTGTACTTACCTCAGACTCATACAATAAATCAAACAACATTTTTATATGCAAATCATTATGTGTCTGTACATGAAAATATACTCCATGACAACTCTTCCACTTTTGCCTAAAACAAACAAGTTCAAAATCGCTCAAAGTAATATAACAGGTGTGGAGACTACCCACATGTTAGACTGAAGCTCCCATCAACCCTACCTAGCACAGTTAGTGATTAGGGATGATGGAAATGATAGCTCAATAACGTTTGTAGAGCCAGTAATTTCGCATCACTTTACTATAGAAAACATTCAGGGGTAGCCATGTTGGCAATATAGACTGAATATACTATAGTTTTTACAACTTTTTGTGAGTTTTTAGCTAGTCCAGCACAGGAAAAGAAATAATGGAATTTCTAACCTTTCCTGGAAAAAAAAAGAAGAAGCAATTTGATTTTGAACATTACCTAATGTAGAGGCTAAGTAAATTATATTTTTCTTTCAGACTATTAACCAGCTAATGAACTTAATTAAATATCATAGAGTAGCGGAAAGAATGTGTAGCTGTGTAATGTATTAGTCAGCAATAATGCACATGTGCCATTTGTAAAAGAAATAATGAAGTGATTTGGGTTTGATTCTTATCAATGTGGAAGCCATTTGGAGGTAGCTCCAGTAATACTTTTAAAATAGTGCATGATTTGTATGACTGACCTGGTATACATCCATGCTATTCAATTACATCTCCCTTATCTGAAATGCTTGGCACCAGAAGCATTTGGGATTTTTATTATTATTTTGGAATACCTGCATTTGCATATATATACATAATGAGATATCTTGGAGATGGGACCCAAGTCTAAACATGAAACGAAGTTTGTGTATATTGAACCATCAGACTGCAAGAGTGCCACTGTCTCAGCCACCCATTTTTGGAATATTTTGGAATTCTGGATAAGGGGGACTCAACCTTCTAATTAAAAAGATTGTATGTACAGCGCTGTGTAAATTTACAGCACTATATAAATAAAGCTTAATAATAATAATAATAATAATAAGAAGAAGAAGAAGAAGAAGAAGAAGAAGAGCTTTTATACTACTTTAACAACAGTAGTGATGTCCTGTGAATTATTATAATTGGAACTTTAGAGAGCAGAATTTAGGATTCTATAGTGCCTCAACAGACTGTAAACCCTAGGATCCCATGCAGTGGAACCATGGCAGTTAAAACAGAATAAAAAATGCAATAATTATGTAATATGAATGGGCTTTGGGTTCCTTTCATTGTAGCAGATATGCCTTCTCACAGGTCAGGAGTCTCTGGTTTGCGGTGGATTGAGGAGCCACATCAGTCTCTTGACTGATATATTTTTGGGAAAGTATAGTATAGTATAGGTCCAACCACATCAGAGTAACTCCCAGGCTTCTCTGTGAACATGTGAGTTTTGATTCAAGTTGCAACAAAGGTATGTGGAGCCATGTTCTCATAGGCTCGGGACACTAGAGAGACCATTAGTAGAAATGTTAACACGATCTTCCGTCTTCCCTATCCAACTTCCCTAATTCTTGTAATAGCTTGGAGAATGTTTCCCAGCAACAGTATATTGTCATGAGCTGTTCGCATTGTGAAGTATTTTGAGTTAGTTTGATCTTGAATGTGCAGTTGAGTACCATTAATTTTAAAGAACACCTACTAGTGGTAGTGGAGCTAGAACTAGTTTGTTGATATGAGTCGATATAGCCATCTTCATATTCTGCCTGGCTGTGGAGTTTGATGAGCCGCTGCACTCCAAAATTTGCCAGTGGGGGACAGTACCTCATGTCATAATTCCTTGTCTGTGCCAGAGAAGCTTTTGTAACCCACAGGCTGGGCAGAATGGAAGATATCTGTGGGGATTCGTTAATACTAGTTTCCTGATTTAAGGGAAAGGAGAGAGACTGACTTTTAAAGAACCGTTGAAGACTTGATAGTATGCAATTCCTTAGAATATAAATTAAAAAAAGGATAACACCTTCCCTAAAGCTACTAATCCAATTAGCTCCAATTGGAATAATTCAGGTTCTTAGAGGTACTTGCACAGCACTGTTGTATACAAACAGAAGCTGGGACATCTGTACCTTAAACTGCTTTAATCCATTTGAAATATGACACTGAAGACAGGCAAAGAACTGGTTTAGTACTACTGCTTAAGATTGCAAAGTATGATGTTGTTTAGACATGGACATAGTGCCCAGGGTTGGCTCTTGGAGATTCCATGAGTAGGCATTTGCTGAGGCTTATCTGGGAGCCCACCATCTCTGCGTTACTATTCTATTACTATTTTCAAAGGGGCAGACTTAGGGGATGGACAGACCGCCCCTTTTAGTGTTGGAGCGGAGTTGCGGCAACTACATGCCGTGGGCCTGATCTGGTCTTTCCATGGCTCCTTTTTGCGCTGCAGAAAGGGTGCTATGGCCTTTCGGTGCTTCTTTGGTGCCACGTCATCTGGATGCAGCGTCAGAGGAGCACTGTGACGCTGCCCACCATGTGGTGAGGTGTGCAGTGTCACACCGGCATGGGGCAGGGTCAGGGCATGCGGCGTGCAGATGCCACACCCCCACTCCACCCCCAGGCCGGACTTTATTGCTGGTCTGTACACCCAGGTGTTTTTCTTTTAACTGCTGTTTTTCCAGTGTTTTGGAATACATTTACCCCTTATACTAACAATAGCAATAGCAGCTTCATTTATATGCTGCTTCATTCTGTCTAAGCAGTCTCTAAGCGGTTTACAACTGTAAGCTAATTGCCCCCAACAAGCTGGGTATTCATTTTACCAACCTCGGAAGGATGCAAGCCTGAGTCGAGCTCAAGCTCTGGCTAGTATTGAACTCACAACCTTATGGTGAGTGAGTGACTGCAGTACAGGTATTTAACCACTGCACTATCAGGGCTCCTAAACATAAAACAGCAGATTAAATATAAAACAGCAGATTTATTCCATTTCATTCTAAGTTCCTTTTGCGTATCATTATGGGCCCATGGTTTGGAGATGTTTTCCTTCTTCTTGGGATGTACTGTTACCTGCTGTTCCTACTTTTCATCCATTGCATGCATTTTTACCTTTGTAGAGGTGGGATAAACCTATATCAGTTCATGCTGCCCCATTTCTTCTCCTCCTCTTCCTAAGCAGATATTCCTTTTTAACCAATCCCATGTTCAGTTCTCTGTCATTCCCCCCCCCACTGTTGCCAAGCAACAAGCCCTTTTCGTTCATGATGGCACTTTCAAGAACAAAACTGAAAGCGAAAAAGAATCTCATTAACACCCTAAAAATGTCTATACATGTCCTATGTCCTGCTTTGTTATCATGAGCCTTTTAGCACCTTCTACAGCACTGGCCTTTTTTAATTTAAGAATGAACTTCCATGGATTAAAAACCATATCCATTATGTATTGAGGGTTCCAGTGAAACAGACTCACAGGGCTCTGTCTTGGAAGTCAGGACTATGAAATACAAATCAACAGAATGTATGTTGATCTCTTTCTGATGGTCATCATCCAGGAGTTTTGGACAGAGTACCACCATGAGGAGGGGATAAGCATATCACACTCTGTACCTGTTTTTCCACAAGTACAGATAAACTGAAAATCAATCAGAAAAGTCAGAAAATGGGGGAGTGTATACCAGAGGGAGAAGTTATTCTTGAGAAACACAGCCATGTTTCTCTTATCATTAATGTGATACCAGAAGCAACATGTCCATGAAAAAAGCAACAATTTATGGTATGAGGAGACTCACAGAGAAAAGTAACCATATAAAACTGCTGTAGCTTTAATTTTTGGAGTTGATGTGGAATTAAATTTTGTTTGGAAGTTGATATGTGCACTTTAAATTCTGAATAAGAAGCTGTGAAGACCTGGGGATGAACAACCATTTGAAAGACAATTCAGCTTTTTGCATTCTCCCAAAGAATTCACAAGACGAGAACATGAAGCATAAGAGAATTCTTGACTTTCAAGCCATACCTCTGCTTCCAGTTAGAGGCATCCTAAGAATGTCATGTCCCAGGGCCCTCCAAACTCCTGGACCAAGTATGTTCATGTTGCAAGATAAATGGACCACTTACAGTACAAACTGGAGTGGCTAGGACAAAATGAATAACTTATGCATGAATGGATCTGTGACATCACAGCCATGTCAGCACATACATTGAACTGGAGGACCAAAGTTGATAGTTATTTATGGATCATTTAGCCACTCCTTGAAAACTTTATTGCTTTTTATATTCCCCCTAAACCTCTCTGAATAATATAAATAGGCCACGATATATGCAGTAGAAGCATAAAGCATAAATATCTAGGGGCTATAATTATGCTGTGGGGCTTTGAAAATGTTAATTGGAAGCTGGTACTTGCCTTCAGAGCACATTCCTTCGAATTGTTTTAGGTATTCACATTGCATGAGGACTTGTGGGGAAACTAGTGACTAGTAGTAGCTTTGGCATTGAGTCAATAAGTATAGAAAAAGCTTGTATATAAAAATGTATGATGTCTGTGTAAGTGTAGTTCATCTTGTACAGGTTGAGTATACCTTATCCAAAATTAAGAAATCTGAAATACTCCAAAATCCAAAACTTTTTGAGCTATGTACCTGTATTGTATTTGATGGGTTGGAGAGAGATGTGAAATGGCAGGAGGCATGGATATGTGCCAAACACAATGTTTGGATTCTCACCATTTCACAGGTCTTCTGTCTCTCTCCACCCTCATGTATATGCAAACACAGATACTTCAAACTAAAAAAAAAAAAAAATCTGGAATACGGAACACTTCTGGTTCCAAGCATTTTGGATAAGGGATACTCAACCTATACTTGTAGGCATATCCCCTTACCCAATACATTGTTCTAAGGAAGCAAACAAGGGTGAACTTAACAAAATGCTCTTGGTCCCAGTTCTGTAGCCCAGAGCTGTTCTGGATAAATTTAATGCAGACTGTATCCAGTACATTCATGGCCACAGTGTCTTAATAGCAAGTGGTGCTGTGTGAGCCTGTAGTCTTTGGGTCAGGGGGAAACCTGCTTACTCCATCAAACCATTGACCTCTTGTGAAGTCAAAGGCTTTCATGGTCAGCATCCATAGTTTTTTGTGGATTTTTCGGGCTATGTGACCATGTTCTAGAAGATTTTATTCCTGATGTTTCACCAGCATCTGTGGCTGGCATCTTCAGAGAATGCTGGCATGGAAGTGAGTGGGGTATGTATATACTGTGTGACACTAGGTTGGGAGGAGTAATTTACATGTTAATCTGTGTATTATTCTGTTGTTGAATGGCAAGACCTCAGGGTGGGAGGATATGCAAGGAGGATTGGTGTTGTCTTCTTGGAAAAAACTCTGATCCTGAGTGGTTTTCATTTGCATTTTGCTGGGTCTTAATTTTGGTGTTTTTCAGGACTGGCAGCCAAAATTTGTTTACTTTAAGGGTTTCTTCTTTCCTGTTGAAGTTGTCCAGGTGTTTGTGGATTTCAGTGGTTTCCCTGTGCATTCTGACCTGATAGCTGTTGGCATGGTCCAGAATTTCAGTGTTTTCAAACAGCACTTTATGCCTGGGATGGTTTATAACATGTTCTGCTACAGCTGGTTTTTCTGGCTGAGACACTGAAGACTGAGTCAGCCAGTAAGATTCTGTGGTCAACTTCCAGAGCAAGCATACCCTATAGACGTTTTCTCTCTTGGACTGGAAGTTGCTTGTTTCATTGAAAATAATAGGGTTTCCTGTTGTTGTTGTTATTATTATTATTATTACTAATCTTTATTTATAAAGCGCTGTAAATTTACACAGCGCTGTACATACAATCTTTTTAATTGGACGGTTCCACGATTTCAGGTATCCGTGGCTGGTGTCTTGGAACGTAACCTCCATGGATATAGAAGTCATGCTGTATTCTGCTTTTGATGCCACTTGCATTCTATCCTGGTATCCTAGGATGAAAGAGAGGTTAGGGAAAATTTATAATAAACAAACAAGATACACTGTGTGTTTGCTGGTTTTGCTGCATTAATTTCCAGTGAGAGCATGCAAAATTTAAGCCCGTGGTGGCTATAGAAAAGTATTTTGAGAAGGGAACAAATCTATACCTGCAGGCAAAGTGTGAAGTGCTCTGGTCATATGATGAGCTGTGTGCTAATCTAAGTTGACAACTGTCTCAAAAGGGATTAGCACTATCATTGCCAAACTCTAGAGTTTAACTTTCCACATATGTTAAATATAAAAGAAAATTTTAAAATCAGTAAGTGCTTTTATAAGTCATTTAAGCTGTTCCCCTTGAATCTGGGGAGACCCAAGTCTACAGTTTTCCCATATTTGTGGAATGTTTTTATCATTATGAGATTTAGATCGCAACCCTGTACACATATGCCTAGAAGTAGAATTTATTTGTGTAGGGAATTTATTTGTGAATAAACATGTCTGTGGTTGTGCTCCATACTGGGGCCAATTTCAGAGAGGAAGAGTAAGGAAATGGAGTGACTGGAAGAATACTCTTGTCCATATAACTAAACACTGAGAAACAAATTTGAAATTATACAAGCACAAGATGACTCATGTCCCAACTCCATCCCCAGGGCATCATGGTGCTCCTTCGGCACTGTGTCCATACGACACAACGCCGACGATGCACCATATAGCCATGCCACCACAGCTATGGTGCCCTCTCAAGGGCACAAAAAGGAGCCCCTTTCTGTGGCTCCTTTTTGCACCCTCAAAAGGCTGGATTGGGGCTGTGGCATGTGGCTGCTGTGGCCATGATCCAGCTAGGAAAGGGGTGGCATACTGCTGCCCTTTAGGAGCTGTATGTACAGCCCCTAAGTTTGCAAGGTATCAAGGAAAATGAAATGAAAAGTTAATGGCCCCTCTCATGTGTCATCATTGAGTGTGTGGTCTCAAGGTGTATGAGTCATCCTATTGATTAGGACCCTAATTGTGTAGTGCAACATCTCTACCATGGGCCAATGTATGCAGTGTAGCCAGAATAAATTACCTTTTTTGGAATACAACTTCTAGAATCTTCCAGATATTCCCATGGTATACCATAGTTGGCCCACAAATTCAGCCACCCATGGTTTGATTTTTTTTTAAAGAAAAGGTAAAGAAATTCCAAATAGTAAACTTTGATTTTGCCATTTTATATGTAGGATTGCCATAATTGTCCACTATTACCAGGGACAAAATGTGGAACAAATTCTAGACCAAACTGTAGGACAACTGCAGGACAAAACTCAGCCCAAAATGTAGGACATTTAAGAAAAATGGAGGACCTTAAATGTCTTACATTTTGGGCTGAGTTTTGTCCTGCAGTTGTCCTACAGTTAGGTCTCGAAGTTGTCCTACATTTATAATACAGGACACCATTTTACTACACAATTGTATATAATGTCCACAGATTTAGGTATCCACAGGAAGTCCTAGAACCAAATCCCAGGAGATACTAAGAGCCCACTGTATATGGATGCCCCAGTCTATATGATTGCACAGGGTTTGGAAGGGTCAATATGCAGTGATCAGTGCTGAGCCCTTACTTAGATGACTTCAATTTTGGATGTTCAAAGAGATAAAATAGAATTCATTAATCTTACTGTTACTGAATGTTGAGATATATGGATTTCTGAACAGGATACATGAAGTGTTTTATTCCTTAAGAAAGACATGGCCCTCCAGATGTAGTTGGACCACAACTTCCATCAGACCTGGCTAGCATTGCCAGTGGTGAGGAATGTTGGCGGGTGTATTCCAAAGAGCCTGAAAAGGTCTCATAGTCTCCATTCCTAGTATAAACGTCTGAAAGTGTGCACACTAAGGGACCACTTCATATGTTTTGCTTTAAATAGCTCAGAGATCTGATTCTGTTGGCGTAAGTAGTCTTTCCACTAATGCAGGCTGCAACTATTTCAGAGCACAATTGTGTCTTAATTTCTCATACTATTTTGTCATCTGGTGGCTAACCATCTCACAACGAGTCTCACTGTACTTAGCTAAGTTAGTCTTTAGACAGCAGCCATGTAGTCCATCAGTGGGACTGTACTTAAACTAAAGTATTAATGGCTTGGCAGAGCTTGTACTGTGCTGGCTAGGGTCAAATCCATGCCACAGTGGGCTGCCAGAGTAGGTCTTTGTAGAGTTTCACATGTTATACTACTGTAAACTGATGTAATCATTCTGGAATGTGATTCAAAATCATATTAATTGTTGTTGTTTTTAAAGGTATGTACATTTTGAATATGTGGTATTCAATGATGCAAGGATCAGAAGATTAACCACTGTGGCAGAAAGATGAATCATGAGCGCGCGAATTGGATGTTACCTTTATTTTTGGATAGCACAATAATGTAATTTAACAAAAACACTTTTCTGTATTTTGAAGAGAAAGGGCAAAGAAGAAGCTGTTGATGCTGTTTGGAACCAATTTGTAGAAAACTTCCTAAAGATAACAACAGGATGATGTCTTTATTCATACCAACTGAAATGTCACAAAATAGTTCGGTCAGTTCCTCCTATGAACATTGGCAAGTTACAGACTGCCCAAAATGGGCGGTCTGCCACCGCCATCATTTGCAGTGCGCACTCGCGACATCATTAGCGCTGCGTGACATCCAGACGCTATGCATCCGCAACATCAAAATGATGCCCCCCGTGTGGACAGGCGCCGCCATTTTGTACGTACCCAGTACGTACTAGGGTTAGGGGTGTCAGGAAGTGATGCCCCTTCCTAACCCTAGTACGTCCTGGGGACGTACTGTACTCCCATCCGGAACTGGCCTTGGAGACTATAGTGAGTCTTGCTTATTGTATTCTGTAAAGCCATTTTGTGACACAGTGGCCATGTCTGTATGTAATGATAGTCCTGGATTTCTGAGATCTTTGGCTCACTGTTCACAAACAGTGTAATAGAACCCATTGGCTTCCTTTTGGCTCTTCATGTCAGTAGGAACAGTTGATGTAACCAAAAACTAACCAAGAATTGAAAGCTTAGTGGTATGTCCAAAACAGATTCCTAGTTTCTTAATCCTTTGACCAAGCCAGAACCTGGTCAGGGTTTGTAGTTGGTTTTTGATTCCTGGCTTAGTTAGTAGTGATAACAGCTTGTATTTAACTCTTAGGATTTTGGCTGTTGCCACTAGTGGGAGGAGCAAAGCAGGAATAGTTGGCCTGTAAAGTATTCATGCATATCCTACTGTTCAGTGCCAAATAAGAACTCTCCAGAATTCTGGTTTATTGTTACATGTGAACATAGGCAAAGTAGACTAACACAGAAGCAAGCTCTGTTAAAACTAATTGTTTTTATGTGTTGCTCTGTGTGAGAGGCAAGGGTCATATAGCCTTCCAGAGGTTCTTTGACTGCAGCTCCTAGTATTCCTCACCATGGGCTACTCTGGCGAGGGCTGCTGGAAATTGCAGACCAGCAACATCTGGAGGGCCGCATGGTTCTCATCCTTGCTCTATAGTGAAATTATTTGAGAAGGATTAATGTTTAATGTTAGGTAAAGAAAAACAATAAAAAGGTATGTGTAATAAAACTAAAACCAACAAGCAAAACACCAAGAGCTAAGCTCTTATCATTTAGGGACAAAGCAAAATAGTGGTGATAAAGTTTTTCATATTGACAAGGCAAAAGCAGAGAAGATAGATATGGAACAATGGTAGCGGTCAGACATTATAATGCAACTTCTAATCGAGACTGTACCACTTACAGAATACAAGCAGAGCATGGATATGAAAAAGCCTTATACATGACTCCAGTATCTGCTCCTATCACAGCAAGTGTTTTACATAGAGGTATCTTTGTAAACAGGTAGATTAGATGAATATATGAATACATCTTTTGGTGTCTGCTAGGCTTGATAGACAAAATGTAACCCCAGTTTTCATAGATAAGTTATCTCTGCCTACCATATGTTGAGGATTAAGTTAAGAGCTGGATTATGTCCTGCTTGTGAGCTTCCATGAAACAAATGTGCAGTCATTGTTGGACAGGTTGCTGAGCTAATCCAGCACAGATTTCTTGCTTTAATACTGGTGTGCACTCCCCCTCTCACTGTGAGATTTGTACCTTGCAAAGTTTTCTCACAATCTGCTCCCTATCCCCTCCAGGTCAAAATATGATAACCCCTGGTTCATCTTTATAAACTTTGGTTGAAAATTAAAAGTTCTGTTTCAGGCCTTACTTCTAGCACCACTTGCTGAGGCCAGAGCCTATGTGAATACATGTATCTCCTTTGATTCTTCTTGGGTGAATTGTGAGTCTGCTACTTTTCAGAACTACTCTTTTGTATTCCATAGCCTACTAAGACAAACAATGGTTTGCATGACAGATCCCCTTTCCAGGCTGGCTCCACATTTCCAAACCTTTGAGCTCTTGTCACTTACCTTGCCCCTAAAGATCCCTCCATTGATTTGGTACTTGCACGTAAAGGTAATTCCTAGATGGACCATTGGCTGTGTTGCTCTGTGGGTTCACTGTGGTAAGCTTGGCAAAACGTAACAGGAATAGCCAGACACAGTTGTAAAAACGAACAAACAAGTAGAAGTTTATTAATAGACAATTAAATCACTCATTAACCCCTGAACTATTTAGTTATTCGTAGCTCCCCATATCCCTCTTCAGTCTTTTCCGATGGCTTACTGTTCTAACTTTATTATAGTTTTTCCCTGTCTCAATGCCATCTTTCCCTTATATATTCCTGCTATCTTTTCCTTACCTCTGTGCCATCTTTCTCCTATATCTCTGCAGTCTTTTCCCTCTGTCTAGGCCATCCTTTCCCCTGTCTGCCTTCTGTCAGAGATAAGCCTCAGTTTGCTATCCTTTCTCCTCTATGGGCCTCCTTTCACAGCATTCTCTGGGCTCTCTTTGACTGGCCCCAACCAGGGTTGCTTGACCCCTCCCTTCATAGTTGGCTTCTGCTACAGAGACAAAAAGGATACTGTAGAAATAGAAAATGTGCAGAACAGGGTAACCAAAATGATCAAGCGCAATTCCTCTAGGAGGAAAAATTCCAACACTGGGGTTCTCCATTTGTTTTTGTTTACTTAACATTTGTGCCACAGTACAAATACTTTGTACAAAGTACCTTCACCATGTTGTGTACATCACATGGCAGCAATGCCAATTAAGTTCATTTCAGTTCCAGGTTGTAACAAAACAAATATGTGGAAAAGTCAAGGGTGTGTGTGAATACTTCTGCAAGGCACTAGTAACATCCAGTCTCAATGAGGGTGTACTTCTTAATATCATTCATTTGGGAAGCAGAAGGATGTTTCACGTTGTGTTTGTGAACTTTCAAATGGCCATCAGGTTGGCCACTGTGGGGTGAATGCTGGACCAGGCCAGCTTTGGGGGCCAGTGCAATCAGGTTCTTCTTGGGTTTTATCTGCAACCTTAGCTTTGCTCATTTCTTCAAACTAGGTTAATCTGACTCCCCCACCCCACCCCCCCTTTCTGGGTTTTGTCTAACCAGAGATGCTCAGCTGGTCAGTTCTTCCACCTGGAAGAGCAGGGATATCCAAGTTGGTGGAAGGAGCTCATGAGTTTAGGCCCAATCCTTTCCTCCCTAACCCTGTTTTTCTTCCTATCTCAGCTTCCATTGTGATTTTAGAATTACCAGTACCTAGAAATATTTATACTGTGCTACTATTACTTGCAACTACTGATTATATGTCCATTGCTAGCTATAACACTAAACTAGATGGATATGAATTTGGCTGTTTCTTTTACTGATATCTGAAAAATCAATAAGCAGAACAATGGGCAAGAAACATGACAAAATTCTAGTTTAAGGTTATAGCTAGTAGTTCTTAGAATTGGCATTCCTAATTCTCATATTGCTAGAGCCAGCATGGTGTAGCAGTTTGAGATTTGACTCTGGAGACCAGGATTCGAATCCCTGCTGGGCCATGGAAACCCACTGAGTGACCTTGGGCAAGTCACACTTTTCCAGCCCCTCCTATGAACAAATCTTGCTAAGAAGACACTATGTTAGGTTCGTCTTAGGGTTGACATGTCAGAAATGACTTGAAGACACACAACAATAACTGTTCCTATAACAAATCTACCTTTTAACCTGTCAAAAATGGTTTAAGTATCCTCTGTGGCCTGTCTGCTCCACAAGCTGGTATTGTACTAGGAGCATATTTTTGTTGTTGTTGTTGACCTGAATTCAGGGATTGCAGTGAACTATTTGTGGCTAACCAGGTCCTAGTTCTGAATTTTCTAAACACTTAGCAGCTATTTCTACCTGCAGCTTTTAGCCAAACCACAGCCACTCAGAGAAGAGTTTGAACATTTGCTCAATTAGTCAGATTTCATATTTTGTCCAGGAACATATCTCTTTTAACTCAGTGTGTTGATTTAAAAATACATTTTCAAGGAATACTTGCAGGTTTTTAAGATTTTTATTTTGTAAGATTCCCACAGATTTTGGAAATTTCATAAAGGGCCGTGCTTAAAATTCACAAGCAAACATGTGAACACCATATGTTTCTTTTAAAAAAACACGTTGTTTGGTTTCTTTCTTGATAGGGTGATCAATGCTGGGAAAAGTACACACAATGAAGACCAGGCCAGTTGTGAAGTACTTACTGTAAAGAAAAAAGTGGGAACAAATAATTCCACACCAAACAAAAACTCTTCTAGCAAACGGAGATCTTCATTGCCAAATGGCGAAGGCTTACAGCTGAAAGAGAACTCAGTAAGTTGTCACTTCCTCTCTTAACAGACCATAGAAATGATTGGGTTTCTCATGGACTGCTTGGTGTATATGTGATCAGTCTCTGCTTGAAAAAGTAATTTTTTACAAACTACAAAATTAAAAATCAAACTTAGTAGGCCAAAACTATTGAACAAAAATAATCCACATTACTATTTCACAATTTCCTCACACTCCATGTGGGCCACAACTGTCTGGTTATGTGCCGTTTGTAAGTACTATTAAGGATGGAGAGCTAAATATCCTGAAGACATCCATTTTGGAAGCTGAGACAGATCAGGCAACATTAGTACTTGGCTGGAGGACCTCCAAGGAATGCCAGATGCTGTAAGCTATATTTTCAGAGTAAGGCAATGGCAAACCACCTGAATATTCCTCACCACAAGTTGACAGGTGACTTCATGATACATGTACATGGAAGGTAGATATATTTCTACTTGGTTAGTTTATTACTGGTTTTATTACTTGTTTTCCAGCTGTCTTTGTGAATGTCATCATGTTGAAACATAGAATCTTTTTTCCCCAGAAAAAAAATGTTGTTAATGAAACATTCACTGCTAGAGGGCACTGTTACTCAAGAAGTCATTTAATCCAGTGTATCAGGCTGTGAAACTGGGTAAAATGTTAAACATTTTTGTGTAAAATGCATACTAACCCAGGGGACAGCATATTAGCATTGAAGATGCTACAGATAACTTATACTTTTTTTCTCCCTTAATTTTTTTCTTTAATCAAAATTAATGGCTGAGCCTCTATTGAAACTTACACTGTCTTTTTATGCTTGCTTTCTCAACCAGGAATCAGATGGCATCTCTTTCCATTACTGGTCATTATTTGATGGGCATGCTGGTTCGGGGGCAGCCGTTGTTGCTTCGAAGCTGCTTCAGCATCACATTGTGGAGGAGTTACAGGAGATTGTAGACATCCTGAGAAACTGTGCTGTCCCTCCCCCTACCTGCTTGGGGGAGGATCCGGAAAGCATGAATGCCAACAGCCGAACTCTGACTAGGGCAGCCTCCTTACGTGGGAGCACTGGAGCCCCAGGATCACCCGGCACTCCTCCAACTCGCTTCTTTACTGAGAAGAAGATTTCTCATGAGTGCCTCATTATAGGGGCAATTGAGACAGCATTCAGGGAAATGGTAGGTATACTATTTGTTGTTCAGGGTAACCTTTAAATAGGACTCTTACCTGTGTTCGTGGACAGACTGTTCCCAAGGGAAAAATGACTACACAAATGTCACATGAACAAATGTAAGAAAGCAACCTTCTCAAAATTAAACACATGCTTGGCTACCCAATAGTAGCATCATTTTTTTCTTTGGCAAAAGGAAATTGACAAAGCAAATGATTTGCAGGAATATGTAGAGAATTTCCTAGTTGTTGAGTGCATTTCGTCAAAACATGGAAAAGTGACTTTTTTGGAATGTAGCTCTCAAAATGTCCCAATTTGGAAGCTGCAGTCCAAAAAAAGAAATTCTTCCAAGCTCTGTGCAAAAAGCCTTTTTACCTGTAATGACAAAGGAAAGAGAGCCCCAATCATTGCCCTAAGGAGTTTGCAGAACACTGCTTAGAGATTAGATGGATTTGTGCTCCAAATGGCTGTGAAAGGCATGTGGCTTGTTGCAGTTGCAGCGGTGAAGCCAAGAAGCTGTGGCTTGAACCACCGATCTGTTTACCTTTTCTTTATGTGCTTCTAATGGACCTCATCTGCAGATTCTTCCAGTTCAACTGAACATAACCAGAGTTCATGGCTTCTATCTAGCCCATTGCCTTTTCTGTCCAAATCCAGGTGTATCAATAGTTCACTAAAATCCCAGCCTATAAATTAGATGGTTTTGTGAAAGACTGTAGCTACACTTATTTCTTCTTATTTCTTTCCAGTGTTAACAGTGTCCTTATGCTATACATGAGCTAATGAGAATCACAAGTTTCTTTGTAAGCTCTGGGTTGACGTAGGCATGCAAACTATGGTTAGGATGGAAGTCTCGTTTTTAAAAATGAAAAGAACAGCACCAATAAGTTTTTGCTGTGGAATTCCTCTCTTTGCAAAGAGATGCATATTTAAAAAAAAAGGGGGGGGGGCTTACAATACAATATTGCAGTGTAGAATGTGGCATCCTAGTCAGTCAACCATGTGTTTTTCAGGATACTCTATTGGGCATTGTTTTTTAATGGTATTTTAGGGTGGGGGGGAGAGATAGGGGAACTAGGATCTAATATGTCCTGTTATGCTTTTATCTATTGATACTCATGTTTGATTTTGTTGTTCTTGTTTGCTGTTACCTGCCTCGATCAAATACAGGGAGAGGTGGGATACAAATTATTATTATTATTATTATTATTATTATTATTATTATTATTATTATTATTATTATTATTATTATATTCTATCCCATGCCCTCTTCTCCTTCTTCCCTCCTCCTCCAACAGTCAGCTAGCACTGTGTGGTTACTAAGTGTGCTAGTCCTCATTGAGCTATTTTGGCCCCTTGCTTTTTTCTAAAGATTGACTTAGAAACTTATCAGACATGGGCAAAACGTCATCAAAATGTTCCAGAAACGTTGCAGAAGCACTGGGATGTGATCATTCATGGTGCTTCTAAAGTGTGATTGAGGCTTCCCGCTATGTTCCTGTCATGGAATCGTTTGCGGCAAAGCCAGGAGGAGCTATTTGCTGAATAACGGGATATCCTAGTGTGAAAGATTATTCCGTGAAAGAGATCCACATGACAAAACAGGCTTATCACACATGTAAATTTGTCTGGTGTGCACATGCCCTTTGCTAGACTAAAATTGGAGATAGTGGTTTGAGAAATGGACTATGACTCTGGAGACCAGGGTTTGATTCCCAGTTTGGCCACAAAACCCACTGGGTGACCTCGGGAAACTCACCTGCTCTCAGCCTCAATGAAAGTCAATGGCAAACTTCTTTTGAACAAATCTTGCCAAGAAAACTCCATTATAGGTTCCCCTTATGGTCATCATAAGTTGGAAATGACTTGAAGACACGCAACAACAACAGATTGTGACTAAGGGTGAAAATCTGAACCCAAGCAAGAGGTTAATATCCCATTACTTTGAATTTTAAGTGGAGATCAGTGTGTATTTGAATATTTATCCATACTCCTAGTCCACTAGTCTCTCATGTTGGCATCTTGTCTGTGCAGAGCTAGAACTGGGCAGAGCCAGTGTTTGTAAAACCACCCTTTATGAGAGTCTATTTGAGCTCTAAGAGCTTCTGAAGAGGCCCTTTTCTCTGTCCCACCAGCTTCTCAAGGAACACGGGAAAGGGCTTTCTTGGTGGCTGTCCCAGACTTTGGAACTCTTTCTGAAGGGAGGCCATCAATACCTTAACATTTTTAAAGCCATTAGGCTTCCAGAAACGGACAGGGTGTTGTGGTGCTGTTTTTAAGGTTTCTATGTTGTTTTGTAATGTTTGCCTGAATTTTTAATATTTAATGTTTTAAACATTATAAAATGTTTAATTCTTTTTTTAAAAAAATAACTTTTATACAGTATTCATACTTTTATTAAAGGCTTTGAATAGTTTTGATCTGTATTGTTTTAAATGTGCTGTTAGCTGCATTGAGTCTCATTACTGAGAGAAAGTCGGGATGTAAATGTATAAAATAATAATTAATATAATGACAAATTCTTGGCTAATTGTCACCACCAACTCAACTCTCCCATGCCAGTCCCACAGCTCTAATAACTTGTCACTGCTCTTCAGATATTTTCTTTAAAAATCATATACATATACAATTTGTTTGTTATCTGTAGCGCCTACAAACTTCACTTTTAATCATATGTATACAGCAAACCATGTTTACATATTATTTCCCATTTTCTTGATTCTGGCCAGTTTTAAGGAGTTTAGATGTTAAAACTTTTTTTATTGTTTGATTTTTATTTATACTGTTGGAATCCACTTTGATTCCTTTGTGAAAAAGCAGAATAGAAATAATAATAATAATAATAATAATAATAATAATAATAATAATAAGCATGTAGGAAAATGTTGCATCCAGTCAGTATTCTGTCTTTTAATAGGATAATGACTGACAAAGAGAGCTCTGTATGTGGCATCTTGACATGCTTATGTATGAAAAACCAAACCTAAGTCCCATGGAGACGAAAATGCATGGTGTGTGACTTAATCCATCTTGGGGATCATAACCTAATGTTTCTTTACAAGACAGAGGGAAGTCTTAAGATCTTGGGCTAATAATGTACTCACCATTTGATGACTCATCTTTAGGGTGTGTTTCACTGTTGTATTTAACAAGAGCAATAAAAAATTAATAGAGAGAAAATTAGGACCTTTGTAATTATGGTATAAGCTCTTCATATGAATGTTTAAGGGCTTAGCTTTTAAACCTTGGCCTTGATTGATCACAGTGCAGTTTACGTATGAGCCACAAGGTGGCCTCATTGGGCAATTCAGTATTAGCTTGAGCTTTGCCTGCTGCAAAACCAGCCACCGATTATTCATAAAATTAATGAGGTTGAGCCCTCTATTTTGAATTGCAAAAAAATATGGATTGTGGCAGATGTTAACATTACAGTCCATACTCTTCTTCAGTCCATGTGAGGAATCCTGCCAAGTCATATAGAAATATTGAGCAATGATCCTACCTCTCAGGTGGCCAAAATAACTTTCCTATTCCTCCATCTGCATCTGCACTGCAGTGACACCACTTTAATGGCCATGACTCAATGCTATAGAATTCTTGGATCTGTAGTTCTCTGACAAAGAAGACTAAATTAAGAAAAGCATAAGAAGGCAAAACTTAGCCTGGTATTCATATTGCATTTATAGGGTATTCATGTAGGATGTATTCTAAAGCAGGGTTGTCAATACAAATAGTGTCTCTTACATCTAATGTTACGTCTAGATGTTTGCTATGGCTACTATTTGCTATAGTGCTTTGCCTCTGATAATTTCCCCCCATTTGGAATGAGAAGCATTACCATGGTTAGTAGAATATGTAGAGGGTAAAGCAAACCTCTTGTAAGTGGGGGGGGGGGGGGCATTAGAATAGTGTAAAATGACCATGAGGGGAAATCAAGAGGTCTTGGGGGTGGTTCCTTGTGGATTTTCAACTAGTTGTAGATACTTCAGGATTTGGTCAGAATAACAGATGGCTAGACCTTGGGAAATTTACTTTTGGAGGACTATGCAACTATTTTTTACCTAACAAATAAAATGTGTATTAATCATGTTGTCCCAGAATATAACTGCATCCACAGTGTACCTCAAGCAAATACTATAACAGTCACTTACTTGGGGAATAAAGATCTGTGTGCATCAGATAGTGTATATTGGAGTCCAGGAAAGCTTATGCTAGAAATTGCTTTTTCTTAGCATCAAAGGTGTTACAGAATTCCTATATATCATTTAAAGATCACAGTGTTTTACTGACTTAACTTTTCTTGAAACAGTTGTAGTGCTAAATATGGGCTTGCTTTCCAGCTTTTCCAAACTTTTTCTAGACCCTAAGAATATGATCTGGATTAAATGTTCCCATTTATATATTTTTAAACTACTCTTCATACCTTTGTAATGCCTCCCTGCTATAGCAGACTTCTAAAACTAGATTCTTCTCATAATGCAAATATGCACAAAGCCCTCTGTTTAATCTATACACACACAAGAAATTAGGTGGTATAATCGGTTGCACCGCTTTGTTCTGCGAGTCTAGGAAATTACATTTTCTGGTTGTTCTATCTATTTAAAAATCAAAACAAAGCACAGCAAACTTCTGCAGAAAACTATTGGAGCAAAATGAAAGTGATATTAGAATCCTTTCTTTTTACTCTCAGGGAGTCCTTTTTGCATGGCACCTCCTATCTGCTATCTAAATTAGTTAGTCCAGTGTATCACTTCAATCACGCTGTAGTTTTGTCAGATATTTAGCCTTCTCTGTCAGAGAGCCTGGTGCCACAACGAACTACAAATACCAGGATTCCATAGGATAGAGCCATGACAGATAAAGCAGTGCCAAACTGCATTAATTCTGCTGTGTGGCAGCAGTGTGTGATTTGACTCTAACAGGGCAACATCCTCTGGCATTCTGGGTTTCCAGCTTAGTGAGGGATATGCAGAATTAGCCAGAGTGCTCCAGTGCCTCGCCAACTACAAATCCCAGGATCCCATAGGATGTTGCCATGGCAGTTAAAGTAGTATCAAAGTGCTATAACTGTGTAATGTGAAAGGGCCCCAGATGAGTGAGATGGTTGTTCTGCTTTTCCTCTTGCTACTTTCTCATGTCAGATGTTATTTATTTATTTGATCAATTTATAGTGTACTTGCCATATCTAAATAATATCTTTAAAGTTTTCTGCAAAGTGGCAAACAGTTGTCTGACTTTATAATCTTGAACCCTGTCGATGCAGCTGGAATAAGAAATCCCATGTTAACTGGCTTCTGATACAAGTTTGTTTCAGACCACTTTCTCTCTCAAAAAGCAATTATGAATCTGTTGCTTAAATTTTCATGGAATTCATCATCTTTCCCTTTCCCCCCTTCTTCAGGATTTGCAGATAGAGCGAGAAAGGACTGTGTACAATATATCTGGTGGTTGTACAGCTCTTGTTGTGGTGTGTTTACTAGGAAAGCTCTATGTGGCAAATGCTGGCGATAGCAGGTAAGCCTTTTTGTATACATTGCCCTTTTGTGTGTGTTTGGTTGAGCTGAAGATGTGTTCCCATGAAACATTTTTCTTTTCTTTCCATATATACTAGGAATCCCTTAATAGGAGTGTGACTGATCACCCCTGATCAGGTTGTTCATGTGGACACCAATCCTGTGCTCCTATTACCCACCCTTCACCTAAAAAAAACTAAACCATACCATGGGTTTATTGTTTGCAGAACCTAAGCTGAACCAGTGAAAGTGTTCTATTTTGGGTTCAGGTTTTTCATATGCATGTCTGATTTAGCAATAGCAACAGAACTTACATTTCTATACCACTTCATAGTGAACTAAACACTCTCTAAGCTATTTACAGTGCGTTAGCCAATTGTCCCCAACAAGTTGGGTACTCATTTTACTAACGTATGAAAGAATGGATGGCTGAGTCAACCTGGAGCCCTGTGTGATCAAACTCAAAACATTGTGGCTGCAGTGCCAGCATTTAACCATTGCACCACCAGTGTTCCTTTCAGCTCAAAACACTCAGTTAAATGTTACTCAGGGAGAGATATAAAGATTAACTGTGTTTTCAGGATAGCTGTGTTGGCCATACAGCCAAAAACAAGAAAATCCACAATCCATCCTGTAGCATTACCTTTATTGGGCCAACGAAAGGCCCAAAATACATCCCACTAGTTCTTGAAGCTTCACTGGCTTCTTCATCAAGTGAAATATAGGTAGTATAAAGCATGCAAAAGAAAGTGTGGGACACTGTGACTATAGCATCTACCTTTTAGGCCATGATGATATCTGAAACAGTGGTGTCACTGAGTTTGGTGTCACCTGGTGTGGGTGCCCAGGAAGGGCTGTGGGGGGGGGGCACACTACCTCCCTCTCATTACTTTGCTTGCCTGCCTGCCAGCTGCCCAGCCAAGCTACTCCTGGGGGGGGGGGCAGTGCTATGGCCTCTGGAGGACACCTTTAGGATCTGGTGCAGCTTCTGGGTGAGCTAGAAATGCTCCCAGTCAATTAGACTTGATAGTGCAAAACTATTTTTCATTTTTTAATCTTTAAATTCTACAGGTATTTTTTTCAGTTTGTATTTTTGGCACGATAATTGGTTTAGTCTTCTTCTTTCATTTCACTCTTAATTTTTGGTATTTGTCCTCTTCTCTGCCTGAGTAGCTTATTGAGTGCCATCCAACCAGGGTGTTTCATCTTCTGGCACTACCTCTTTTTTCATTTTGGATTGTTTCATTTGGTTTTTGTGGTAAAATACATTCAAAAGCAATTTACTGTAGCTCCTTCTGTGCAATACTAGCATTTATTGGCTATGATGCCATTGCCTCTGAGAGATCCTCTGTCCATGTCAGCCCTCACTACTGCTGCTGCCCAGTAGCTGTTTGGCACTTTTAGTCTGGCTCCTTAGCAAAAGCCTGTCTCACGTGGGAAACCCTACCAGAAGCACTGCTACCAGCATCATAGCCTCTTGCCTCACTGGAGCACAGAATCCCACATCATGGAAAGGTAGTGCCATTGGTGGATATCTAACAATCATATTATTCTGCACCCATATTACTTTAATATTTTTTTAAATCTCTTAACCTTGCATAGTAAGACTTGTGAAATAAAGTAATGTTTGTTCTCATTAATTTTTTTATGTCTGTTTCCTGTTTCACATGAGACGTGAAATATCTTCAGCAAACTCACAGTAGTCCAGGAAGCTGTAAACTGATTATTGTTAAAGGAGCCCCAAACATCTGCCCTCGTAGGTTGGCCTTGATAGTTTTCTATCAAGTAACGAAACTTCCCCTCTTGCCACTTAAGAAAAATTGGTTTATTAAAAATGGATACAAAAATTCCATGTCCCTTTACCTGGATATGACTCAGTTCTCTCTGGGTCCTCTCTGACCTAGTAACAAAACCTCTTGACTCCCTCTCTTCTTGCCACTTAAGAAAAGTGGGCTTATTAAAAATGGATGCAAAATTCCAGATCCATTTTCCTGTGACTTAAGATTTATTGGATTCAATAGGACTTCCTTTCAAGCAGACACGTTGATTTTCCAAAGAAGAAGACAACAAAGGCATGGGAGGGCACATGTTTAGCTAGCTGTATATTTCGGCTCCAAATGAATAGTGGAAAAATGGGAAGAGAAGCAGAGAGGTTGAAATGTGAGATGGTTTTAAGGAAAAGTTTGTTCTTAATTATCTGAATACCTAGCCCTGTGGGAGCAATTAGTACATTAAGGGAGTATAAAGGAGTTAATTGCAGTTCACCCCAAATAATAATATACAGCAGAAACAGGAAAATAAAATGAATAAAAATTAGAGAAGTGAAGTGAGTCACTACATTTCACCACTATCGAGAAAGATTTTGATACAGCCCAGAAAATGAGGAATGGGAAACACTAACCTTCAGCTTTAAGGACCTTGGCTGCCTTGAGAGCCTCATGCCAAGAAAGCAAATGCCTTCACCCCTTTCCGTTCTTCCATTCCTTTCTCCGCCTGTCTTGTTCTTCAATTATAATTGCTTTGCACCTCTTCTTTATTTTCATCTTCTGCTCCTGGGGTTTAATGACAACTTCTCTGTGGCTTCCTAAAGGCAGCAGGCAGATCAATCCATGCAACAGAAAAATAATCCAGCCAACAGAAAGACATGCATTGCATTTCCTGCAGTCCTAAACTTCTTCTTCCTTTTGTCTTGTTTTATTGTATCTGGCAAAGAGAAAGAGGGAGAGACAGAACATCATTCACACACTAACAAATCTCAGTGATATTAATAATTTGTTAAGTATGAGAATAATTTTATCAAGAAGTCTCTGAGTCCAGTCACAGTGGTAATGAGGAATCAAACAAATCTGTTTAATGGTTTTCCCAAGCTCTAGTCCTTGAAACATGCATGCACATGTCAGAGAAAAGGACAGGCGGCCCGGCCCACCCGTTACGTGGGCTTGCCTTACACGGACTTGAGCTCCTGCAGATGGCAAGCCCAGGCAGATAAAATGGTGTGTGCACTGCAGGAGCACGCATGACACCGCTAATGGGAGCACGCGCCCAAAGATTTTAATGGGACTTGACCATAGGCAATTTTTCTCATATACGGGGGGGGGGGGGGGGAGACAGAACAGATCCCTCGCATATACAAAGGGTCCACTGTATACAGAATAATGTGCATGCAAAGGAATCTTATAGCACCTTTCAGACTAAGGTCTAAAACACACTGCATAAATAATCCAGTTTGGCATTGCTTTAACTGCCCTGGCTCAGTGCTAGGGAATTCTGGGAACTGTAGTTTTTTGAGACATTTAGCATTCTCTGTTAGAGAGCTGTGATGTCACAATAAAATACATTTCCCAGTATTCCCTAGCACTGAGCCAGGGCAGTTAAAGCAGTCTCAAACTGGATTATTTCTTCATTGTGTTTTGGACCTAACTGTGTGAAAGAAACTTTCGTAGACTTGGTCCATTTCCTCAGATGCATGGAGTACATCTTAGACCCTGCACCAAAGTCTATGAAAGCTTATGCTATGACTTCTTTTGTACAGTTAATCACAATAGTGCTACTAGATCCCATTGCATATTGATATTCCACACTAACATGGCTATGTCTCTGAATTGTACCCCCACAAAAATGTACATGTTAGTGGGGGGACATGTGGGAAGGATTTCATAAGAAATTCACAAATTGCTTTTAAACATGCATACAAAAATGTATATGTTAGGATAAACATACTAAAATGGAGGTGCTTCATTATAAGCAGATAAAGAGAATGAAGACCTTGTTTTAATTTGCAATTAGATAGTCTGATCATTCTCGCCTTTTGACGTATAAGTACTTCACTTATACATTCACTGAATCTAATCCAAAGTGTTGTTGCACCATAAGAATACTTGGCAAAGACTCCCTCTCCAGTGCAGTTCTTTTTAACGGTGTTGATCTCAAGGTCAAACTATTGATTTTCTGTCATTTAGAAATTGTGCAAAGGCATGAAAGCATCAACCTCAGCAGTGTTCCCAGAACATTATCTTCCTCCCATAGTGAGGTATTATGGACTGATATTCTGCTTATGTTTCAACAGTGCATTACATTGCAGGGGACAATGTATGTGCAGTGTGTGGATTGACATTGAACTGCATATACATTACAATCTGTTCAAGTGAGGAATTTACAGTTCTGTTCTAACAGCTACTACAGTGCTGCAAGCAAAAAGTTCTCATTTTGGATTTGGATCAATATTTAAAATTTAGGCCCTGTTTCCTCTTGTAAAAAATTAATTTAAAGGCTAGTTGTGTGCACTAACCCCAAGATCCATGAATTGCCAGTTCAACATTCGTCCTATTCAGAAATCCAGATCTTGGTGCTTTAATTGACTACCATTGGAAATCAACAAATGACTGAAATATCAGAAATAAATGTAGTTTGCCAACATAGGTAGCTCTTTGCAAGGTGTCATATCTACCTTATTTCACAAAATGCTATGCAAAAGAAAAAGTTTGAGTTCTGGGCCTTCTCTTTCTTACACTTTTCGACTTGGTAATGGACAAAAGAAACCGCACACCTTTTTTTAGAACTGGTCAGTTTGCTTAATCTCTGCTTAATCTTAATATCTTTAGAACCATGATAAGAATGTGTACATAGAAGTGACATTGGGGCATTCATTTCTGTTACAAAATTTTATTTTTATAATATGTGGGGCTTAGATGTTTTCTTTTGCTTACCTAAACAAAATTATTTTTCTTGATGGCCAGATGCTCCAGTGTTTGTGTTGTGTGTGTGTGTGTGTGTGTGTGTGTGTGTGTGTGTGGTGAGGAGATGAGATAATACTGCTACTTGCTTCAAACAGCACATAACACTTGGGTGTAGAAATGCTTATTCTTTTCAATTCACCTGAAAGCGATTCTAGGAGATGGTTGCTACAGAATAAGCCCTGAGAATCTTTGTGACCCTTGACAGCTGGGTACTTGATTTGCAAGCTGCTCATGCTTGAGTTCAGAACAAATTGATTTTAGCATTACTTGAACTGCTTGACAGGTATGGCCCAGTCAAGCAGACTGTTTGCTACCTTGCATGCTCATTTGCTTATCTGGACTCATCGTAGCCCAATGTAGCTTTTTGAGATTTTAAAGTAAGGAAAATAACTAGAGGCTTCTTTGATAGACAGCCTGGCTTCAATCTGTCCCTCTTGCCATTTTTTTAATACTTGCTACTTGCCACTGTAACACCTTTCAGACTGAGCTTTTCAAAAAAGTAAAACCATATCTGAGGCATTTAAAAAAAATCCTTATATAGAACTAGTTCGTGCAAAAGAAACTGTGCCTATTTTAGCATATGATGAGGGTAAGGAAAAAGGCCTTCCAAAAAAGATGTTGGGCGAAATTTCAATCCTAGACAGCACAGAAACTGAGCAGGGATTATGGCAATTAAAGTCTACAAACATCTGGAGGGGGGGCACACATTCCCTATTCCTATGGACTCAGATAAACTTTTTAAAGTAAATTGATTCTACTTATTGAGACTGCCTCATCCATTTTTCAACCGTTTGATTACTTTTTCCAAGAAACAACATCTTAAATATGCTTTTACTTTGTCCTCTTACATAAGTCACTTGGAGTGAATATATACAACACAATTCTAGCAATTTGATAACACTTTAATTCCTGTGATTTAATTTAATTCTGAGGACTGATAGATTGGTGAGGTACACATAATTCTCTGTTATGTTATAGTTACTTCTTAACTAGAGCACTAGATTTCTCTAGCAGAGAATTTTAAGTACCAAAGCACACTTCATTTCCCAGATTTCCAAAGTACAAAGGTATGACAGTTCAAGTAATATGTAACTGATATAATCATGAGGTATGGAACCCTGGTTCACGTGAAATTTCATCTACACAGTTACCAGTCTGACATATAAAGAAAGACATCCCATGTTCCCTGTGTGAAGTGGGCCTGAACCTTCATATAGTTGCATATTACAAATTTAAAGCAGTTCTTCTTGTGTATTGGATAGAACAAGTATTATTTTTTAAATTTTCTGTAGACAAGAAATGGACAAATTCCAGGCACTTAATAACTATAGTAAGCAAATAGGGAGAGGGAAAAATACTTGTTTTCACAGATTTCCCTGTCCTTTGACAGTTTCCTGATGCAGATAATCAAAATCTACTTGAGTGGGTTCTTTTTGAATGTAGTTTAAAAAAAACACCTCCCTTACTTGTTCTGTCAGTCCGGTTTCCTCTTCGCCTTTAACACATTTCAAATACCTCTTCAGACAAATCTGTTGTTTCTGCCTCACCTGTATGGAATTCACAATGTGCAGTGCCTTCTGACAAAGTGAACGCATCTTCCCTGTGGCTTGGAATTCATAACACACTGTCAGAAAGGGTTTTCCAAATGGTTTATCTTTGTCGCTTCTCACTAGATTTTAGCATCTCTTATAGAAATGTTCAGTGTTTTGTTTCAAATCTTTTCTGGCTGGAAACATGTAGAATAAAATAAGGGCGTCCTTTGAATACTCTTAACTGGAGTAGAGGGTGATTGTTTTATTTTCCTTTTTTTCTTTCTTTCTTGTTTTGAACATTAGAAAATCAAATGACCAGCAAGGAAAATGAAATTACCCTTCTGACTTTATACACAGTATGATAGTGTTTTCTCTTTGTGGCATGGCCAGCATGATATTTTCCCACACTTCTTGCTTTGACTCTTATTTGCTAGCAAAGATCCATATACTTTATAGGCACACACAAAGCCATATGCATGCACAGAAAATTCATTTTTAAGAACACATAGCAATTACCGTAGCAAGATGGGTTCTCTTTAAATTAGTTCACTTCAGTTTTATTTATTTTAGTCATAAGCTATAAAGGGTATCAAAAGGGGACACAGAATAGGGCAAAATAATGTTTAAAATAATTCTTTTTAGCTCCCTCCCAATGTACTAGTGACACAGAAAAAATTCTTGGAGCCTAAATATGAACCATTTTTATTGCTACCCCTTTTTGACCTACTTTAAGAAGAGAATATCATTCCAGTTCCCACACATGTCTTCCTTTGCAGCATCCTGTATGAGCAGGACTAACAAGATATACATGCTGAAAGATGCACCAATATGAATATCATGTCAGTGCATTTTGATAGAGTTGTTTGTCTCTTCGGTTAGTGTGGACCAAGTCATCTCACAGGCTTTATAAAACTCAATTCTATCTTAGTAAAACAAATTAATCCAAATAATACATATGACAGAGCAAGTGATGTGGGCAATTAAAATCCAGGAGCATCCCTATCTAGATATTCCCTTTGAGCAAATGTGCCCAGGAGACTGTTTTGAAGTGCATTATTTTGTGAGTCTGTTCTGCCATAAAAGGAAAGTGTTGTATTTCTGCATTAATTTAGGACATTACACTTCTGGAAGCCATTTTTTCTTTTTTAAAACATAGTCTCCATACTGGTGGGTCAAGGGTAGTTGGTGGTCACATGCAGTCCTCCCCCAGATGTGGTGTGTTCCCTGTTCCTCCATCCTTGCAAAATATTATTACATGTACAGTCAGATCTCCATCTCCATGGATTCAAGCATCCATGGATTCAAGCATCCATAGCTTGGAAAATATTTTTAAAATATATAAAATCCAAAAAGCAAGCCTTGATTTTGCCATTTTATATAAGGGACACCATTTTACTGTATTTACTGGGACTTAAGCATCCACAGATTTTGATATCCATGGGGGCTCCAGGAACCAAATCTCAGTGGATACCAAGGGCCCACTGTAGATAAGTGTATTATAGCAGAGGATCTCATGCTTAGCATTTACAATCTTTTTGGGGTAACATTTTGAGAACAAATGATTTAATAATAAATGCCATTTTTAACAAGGTTTTATGGGAAACCTTGGGAAAGTTGATACATTAGGCGATATGTAAATTATCTAGCTGTTTCTTCCTGTCTCTTTCGTCTTGGTTTCCTTTTTCCTTCTCTTTCTGAGCATCATATAAGAGGGCCAAAGGTCAAAAATACTAAAGAAATTAACTACAAATATAAAGAGATATAACTAAAACAAGGGGCACATGATGAACATCCTGATTCTACTGTTGGGTCAAGCCCTCCTCAAGGTCACATATGCTTAAGTTACATCCTATCCACTTTTTTGTTTCCCATCACCTTTGTAAGAATTTGTATGACTTTTATGTAATTGAAATGGCAGGAAATTTTTAGGTTTTTGTTTTTTTTAGAAAACTTCCATTTTTCCATGGGGATTAGTAGCAGAGGGTGTGTGTGATGGAAGGAGAGTCTCAAGAACATCAATCATCCCATCTGTTGTCTCTCTTTGTTGCCTTAGTTACATTTGTCTTTAAAGTATATTTGCTTTGCTGTGTCCATTTGCTGCTAAAGCAGATGTGTTCTGACATGACATATGACCAGTCAGTGAGTAGAAAGTAGTTTGCATTGAATCATCTGAAGCCAGAGGGTTAGAACACATCAGCCCAACAGAGGTCAGAGCCACAAAGGACTATTTGAGAATGCCAATGGACTTTTCCTGGTTTTCTGTTTAATCAAAACAGACAAATGTTCTGTTCTCTCAGTGGTGAAAGAAGAAGTGAAATGTGTTTTCTCTGCTTTGCCAGAATAGAATGAGAAGCTGCTCTGAGTTTTTAAAATAGCTACATTACCCAATGACACTGTGCACCATTCCTTCATTGTGTCTTCTGGACATTACAGGGCTATAATAGTCAGAAATGGGGAAGTCATTCCGATGTCATCAGAGTTCACTCCAGAAACAGAACGCCAACGTCTTCAGTATCTGGTAAGAGGCCAAGGAACATATATTAGTGATTGGTATTGGGTTTTTATCTTCTCCATTCTTACTGAAAATGAAAATTTGTATTGTCCCACTGAAACCATTTTAAATGTACAGAGGCGCGTCCATCACGTCAAAATGGTGGCACTCATGTAGACAGGGTGCCGTCATTTTGACGTACAGAGTATGTCCTAGTGTTGCGCTGGTCTGGATACCGCCTTTCCTACTTTAAATAACCAACCCCATTATACTATGCTATTGCATATAATGAGACTTACACATTCACAGATTTTGGCATCTATGGGGGGTCCTGGAACCAAACCTCAGTGGATACCAAGGGCCCACTGTATTGAAACTGATAATGCAGAGCAATAGGGCAGATCATCTTTACAGTACAGTATTTGATAAATTGTATACAGATGCACAGTCATCTAAAAGATGTGGATTAATAAATAGTTCAATTCATATATGGTGAGAAACCATGACATCCCACTACATTGGGGCAAATAATGTGTGGCTCCCCAGAAGTTGCTAGACAGCAGTATCCATGTTCCCTCACCACTGGCTAGGCTATGTAAGGCTGATGGGAGTTTCAGTCCATCAGCATATGGAGGACCAAGAATTTTTGGCTTTTCCTCTACATAAATAGGCTGCAGAAGACTAAAAGCATCCTCTTTTGATTTTAAAGGAACCACTGTTTCCATGGCATCTGAAGTCCAGGGAAATGTGGTTTGTTTACATTTTGCCCACACTTGGCTTAAGTCATGGTTAATGATAACAAACCAAGATCAGGTTCCAGTTTCAGGCCCTGACAATCTGAAACTTTAGGTTAAACTAGACTTCACTAACCAAGTCTCACCATATGTGTTAAACTACATTTCCCACAATCATTGAACATTAACCATGCTGGCTGTGGTTGGTGAGAGTCATGGCCCAAATAATCTGAGAAAGCTGGTTTAAGTAAGCCGCACTTAAGACACTCTGCATATCTTAAAACAAAAGGTGAAGCTTTCTATCTTATCCTTTGCCACATAATAAAGGAAGAGCAGTGTGATGTCATTGTTTGAGCATTGGACTACAACTCTGGGGCCTGGAGTTTTGAACCCAGTTGGCCTTGGAAACCCAATTGGTGAACTTGGGCAAGTCACACTCTCTCACCCTTTGAGGAAAGCAAAGGCAAACTCCTCCTGAACAAATCTTGCCAAGAAAATGTCATGATAGGGTTGCCATAAGTTGGTAACAGCTTGACGTTACACAGGAACAACAACAACTGTTGTTGAAGAACAGTTAGGACATGAGTCCCAAATCCTTGCATGTTCTTTCACTGAGTGGAAAATCATAGTTTCATGTTCCATCTGATTTGAAAGCAAAAAAGTCTAGGGGGGAAAAAACTTTAAAAACACAGTAGTTTTATTAGGACAAAATGAAGCAATAGGATGCGGGAAGAATTAAAAAAATAAAATGTATTCAATCCTACAGACAGACAGACTTGCTTTGGTCTGTGTGTAAAGCCCAAATGTAAATAAAGGCCTTTTTGTCCTAATAAAACTACTGTGCTTTTAAAGTCCCCCCCCCAGACAGTTTTGCTTTCAAACCTGTTGTTTTTGGGTTTAGAGTATCACCTTTTTGCTCTCTTCATGTTCCATCTGTGAAATGTGAAAATAGTAATTTATGGAGGGACTGATCTAGATGTTCAGGACCCTCAATTCCAGCCTGATTGTCATTTATTCATTATTTATCTATATCTATATGTATTCTGTTATCTGTTTATGTTATTTGTCTATATATTTAGTGTGGGGTGAAGAGTGAGCGGTCTTAAATAAATAAATAAATAAATAAATTGCAACATATTTTGACCTATTTTGAGAGCAAATGCTTTGAATAAGCCAGAATGGACAAAAAGCCCCATTTACTATGCTTTCTAGACTTGGCAGTTGTTTCAGGTCCCACATGTTAATGGTTATTTCTGTCCTTTTAACTTTCATTTGGGGAATGTTTTTTGAAAAATTAAAGACAAAAAACCCACACATACGCACATGCCCCCTTAATCTCCTTGTCCAGTGGTGACATCTGGCAGGCCTGGCCAGTACTTTAAATTCCACCACAGATGGCTTGTGGCACCTCAGGCAGATGCTTCAAAGTATTCCACTTTTTCTGTCTGTCCAGTTTAAAACTAGCACATCAAATGGTGGTGCTTTCTCCCAATTTGTCCAGAGGCTTATTGAGGCAAGGCTTATAAAGACCAGATGACTTTTCTTTTCTAAGAAATGCTTGCTCTGAGTAGAACATTGCTTGTTTGGCTGTAAATGCAGAAAATGTTGCTGCATAGCAAGAAACCATGTTTGTCTCCACTCAGATTTTATTGCTGTTAAGTTACATTGCCAGAGTACAAAATGTTTCAGAGCAAGGGACTACTTTAGGGGTATTCATATTCACAGCCATGAATACAAAGCAACTGCAATAAATATTTATGCTGCCTACTAGTTCCACATTTATGCTGCCTATATTTAAAATAATTTGTTTGCCTTTTAAATTGAAGTGATCTGTATCATCTTGGGAGTAGAGTGTTACTTGAAGAAAGATAAAACATCGCCTGTGAGGGTCTCCCTTCCCGCCCCAGTTTCTCTTTTGAAGTTCTTTCAGCTTGGATCAAAATCACAGCAGCCAATTTGAAAAACACTTTTGCTGCTTCCCCAAACTTTTTCTTTACCTTTGTTTGTTTACTTCATCTCCATATGTAGCAAATGTGCTTGAGCCATGGATATCATGTTCAAAGAAAATATGGGGAAGATACCAGAAGCGTGAAACCACATTAGAGAAACACTTCCAATACATTTAGAGCTAACACATAGTTACCTCTCAGTACTGGAGAAACAAAGTGCCCTTTAGGGTTGTAAAGCTTAAAATGATCCACGTTTTAATATGTGCCACATCCTCAAAGCTTGTTCTCTGTGTTTGTTCCTTCAAGTCGCCTGTTGACTTATGACATCCCCTGAAATTCATAGGGTTTTCTTAGGCAAGGAATACTTACAGGTTGTTTTGCGACTTCCTTCCTCTGAAATATAGTCTTCAGCACCTGGTATACATTGGTGGTCTGCCATTCAAGTACTAACCAGGACTGACCCTGCTTAGCATGCAAGATCAGACAGCATCTGGTGCCTTTAGAATATTTAAGCCCATAAAAGGGTACTGTACTATGTGATTTAAATGCATGTGCTTTTGCCCCGTTTCTTTAAATTAAAAATATAGTGATAAGGTCCACCACCCTGAAAAGAGATAACAAAACTTGCAATACCTTAATGTATCTGGCAGGATGTAACTTACACCAGTAACTAATGTTATTTGTTTGTTTCCCCTTTCCTCTTGTCCTTGCAACACAACACACCTCTTCATAATAATAATAATAATAATAATAACAACAACAACAACAACAACTTATAACCCGCTCTTCAGCCAGGCTATCAGATCATGGATCTCTTGTGGACATCTGTTTAAATACCTCTTTGCTATCTTGACATAAGAAAAATAGAGAAGCTATGGCGGGATACATACCTCCATTTTGTAGCATGGCGGCGGCAGCAGTAGGGTTAGGGAGTGCACACCATTCACACGCTCTCTAACCCGAGTACGTACTAGGCTAACCCTAGTACGTACTGGGAGTGAAAAATGGCGGCCCCCTGTCTACATGGGCCCCTCCATTTTGACGTGATTGACGCCTAGTGTCCGCACGTCCCGGCGCGCTTGTGACGCCACAAGTGCGCCATTGGTGCATTGCGGCGTCACAAGCGTGCCACAAGAAGAACCCGCTTTTTGCAGGCTCTTTTTGTTCCGCGACGGAGCCATGTGGTTTGGCTGCTGTGGCTCTCTCACGGAGCAAACCAGGGCGGTGGGAGACCGCCCTTTTGGGTCCGTCTGTATCCTGCCAACGTTTCCTTAAATGGATCACTCTCTGCTACTCCTCTTTTCAGTCTATGCTGATGGGTTATTTTTTCCCCTGACAATGCTGTTTTCCATACTTTTAATACCTGTGCCAAATTGTGGTCATTTCGATATATTTATTTGTTTTCATTCACTTAAAACAAAGTTTTGTTTATTTATTTATTTTACTTTGCTCTTGATCCAAGAAGGATCTCTAAGTAGTTCAAGAGATCAGAATGATAAAAAATTTAGAGGTGGAAGGGACCACAAAGGGCCTTCTAATTCAACTCCCTGCCACACAGGAGTACACATCTGAAAGATCCATCAGGAAGGAGAAGTTAAGTTAGTCCTTGCCCACAGGCATACACTTTAAAAGACACAATGCAAAGGAATTGCTAGGGAGGAGGAAAGCAGCAAATCCAGGTCATTTGGTTCTCAGTTGCAGGTCTTAGAGCTACATCTAAGCTTCTGTTCCCCTTTATGGAAAGCAGTAGTAAGGAATGGTTGCTTCTCTGATTCTCTTGCTTGGTGTTTTGCAGACTAGCCCTATAGAAATCAGGATGCTACACTTGATGTCCATTTGGTCCAACCAAATGGGCTTTTAATATTCTTTGGAAAATGTTTTCTTTTATTCAGTATATGTTCTGTTTTGCTTGGTTGAATGGTTGACAGCATGACGTCAAGACCGTTTCAAGTACTGACACACATTGAAAAAGAGTTGCTATCTCTCTTAATTCATGCTATTGCAACTGTCCTTTCACATTTGCAGGTTAAGCATTGATGGATTTGTTTAATTGTAGATTACTATATTTGTCACCTTCACCACGGCTGCCCTATTCACAACAGAAAAAATACGTTCTTTCTAAGTATTTTTAGATCCTCCACCAGTTCTGGTCGATGTTAACCATAGAATTATGCTGGAAGATCTACCAATGTCTACCAAAGTATTCTCTCTGTTAGAAAAAAAATAATATCCTGATAACCCCATGGCCTTAGGGACAATATAAGGAAGAAATGACTGGAAGGCACACAACAACAACAGCATAGGAGGAAAGGCACAAACTATCGCTTTGTAATTGTTATTTTTAAGTGTAGGACATTATATCTTCCAGCAGGCAGTTTCATGTGATAAATATCTTTTGATTTGTATGCATGAAATTTTGAGTGAATAACATTAAACTGGCCTTTTCCTCTTCCTGTTCTGCTGGATAATTCCTGTCCTCTTTTCCATGAGCATTGGTGTCCCTTGTTTTACTGTGTCTTCAGGACTCTGTCCCTTTCTTTCCTTTCTTTCCATTTCTACTTTACATTGGGGTGCAGAATGTCTGTTTCACTAGGTATCTTTCACTGCAGTTCCTGCCAGCACTAACCTCCGTAGTTTAGGGTGGGAGATGATGGAATTGAAATCTGATGTAAATTAGAGGGCCACGTGTTCACTGCATCTTCATGTATCTTCTCTTGGACGCCCTCTCCACAAACCTCTGACAACAGAGAGGTTCAGCAAAATAAAGCCAGTGCTTCCTTAAACAACATCATTTCCATATTATCATATATGTGCCTATAACATAGACTGTTTCAGTTCAATCTTACACATTTGTTGAACACTAAAAAGATATTGTGCATTTTTTATTTCTTTTTGTTCCCATCTTGGAAACTTTGCTTAGCTGTCACTAATTACAATCACCAATTAGAGCTATTCAGTAAACTAGTAAACTTGCTTTAGTGGTTGACAGGTCTGAGCCACATTGTGATAGATCTAGAGGCTGAGAACATGAGACTTGCCCAAGATCACTCAGTGGGTTTCATGGCCAAACTGGGTATCAAATCCTGGTCTCCAGAGTCATAGTCCAACATTCAAACCACTATGCCACACTGGCTTTCTGTGCCACACTGGCTCTCATTATATTCATTATATTCAGGGGTAATAACACTGAATTTGTAGAAGTAAACACCAATTATTTATTTTGGACAAAACCACATCACAGAATTCATATGTAAATACAATACCCATGCATAATTAAAATCCACACAAAATATGCATCCAGGAGGGAAGACTCAAATCTAGAACAAGTTCATGTACATAGTTTGGCTGAAATTATTGACTGTGCCTCTTATTTGTAAGAAGGTGGGATATGTAGGATAGGATCCATGCATCACTTGTTCCCCAAGAATGTAGTCAGCATTGCCTAGAAAAGCAGTAACATTGTCAGTTTGCATAGCTGATGCATAGTCAGTAGTGTTAGACCAACTTGATGAAATGTTCATTAAGGCAAAGGGATGTGATATGGCTGAAGAGCCACTTGGTGATGGTCTTCACCAGGTCAGCACAGTACAAATTATAAAAGCAAGCTGTTTTGAGTTGCAAATAACAAAAGAAGCTGAGTGGTTGTGCAAGGCAAGGACTGCAGAAATAGTAAAATATGCTTCCAAATGGGTAGAGATAACTATGACTTATAATTATAGACTTCTGGGATTTTGTTCATTGCCATTTGTATTTTGTTAGTACTTTTTTTTAGCGTTATGAGAAAAAAAGTTCAGGAGTCTCAAGGATGATTGTTTTGTCACTGTACTTTTCTCTCTCCCTTTTTAAAAACCCTTGTAGGCATATATGCAGCCCCACTTGCTGGGAAATGAGTTTACACACTTGGAGTTTCCAAGGAGGGTTCAGCGTAAGGAGGTTGGAAAAAGAATGCTCTACAGAGACTTCAACATGACTGGCTGGTAAGACCATCTCCCCTTTTAGAGCACTGGAAAGTATCCTTAAAAAAAAAATAACAGCCACAGATGAGGCTATTCATTACCATCAAGTAACTATGCCATTTCCAAAACAAGGTTTTTATTCATACACCAAGGGTGGATAAACCAGGCCTGCCCCTCCCATGCCACAATGGTGATAGTGCAGTAGTAGTGACAAAATAGCCATGTCTCCTACAAATAAGGCATTGCCAAAATTGTGCATATGTCAAGCTGACAAATTTTGGTAGTGCAGTGATTTTTTTGTTAGACAGAAATGGTTTCTTTTTGCATCTTTCTGTAAATAATTTGTGTTAATCCATCTGCCTGAGAATGTTCTGGCTGGCTTTGTCATAACTGTATAAGATATTCTAGAAATCCAAGGATAATTTTTCTTCTCCATGACCCAACAGCAGACAACATTGGCTTGAAAATGGAAAAACAGCAACAAAACCAAATGGTCAGATTATCCTCCTTCTGGTTCCATTTTGATACACTAAACAAGGAGAAGGTCTCTTGGAGACTTCCAGGAGCAGAAATTCATTTTTGGAGGTCAATTTTTTGGTGTGGGGGCACTCTGATTCACAAACACCTCCCCCCCTGCCTTTGGAGTGTGTGTCTGTGCAGTCCATGAATCGCACTATGCCTGCTGCTGACCTATATGAGGAAATCATCCAGAGGTTTGGGCTGAGCCTATTAGGAATACTCACAGGTGGTTTTGCCAATTCCTTCTTCTACATATGGAAATAAAAGCTAATTTCCATATTTAAAGGAAGGAAAGGAATTGGCAAAACCATATCTGTGTATTCCTTGCCTAAGAAAACTGAATGAAATTCATGGGGTTATCATTAGAAAACTTGAATGCACAAATACACACACACAACCTCAGGGTGGCTGTGGAATGCTTGAATTCAAGACTAGAAGTAGTTTTTGAATAAATGAGAGTGACCAAGCTGCCTTAGTGCTTTAGTAGCTGGACCACCAACCACGCTATATGGAAGCAGTCATAGATGGGGTTGTTCTAAAAGGCCAGGTCTACAGTTGGAGTATTCTTCTAGACCTAGACGCCCTGGTGGCGCATGGTTAAATACCTGTACTGCAGCCACTCACTCAAAACCATAAGGTTGCGAGTTCAAGGCCAGCAAAAGGGCTCAAGCTTGACTCAGGCTTGCATCCTTCCGAGGTCGCTAAAATGAGTACCCAGATTGTTGGGGCAAATTAGCTTACAGTTGTAAACCACTTAGACACTGCTTAGGCAGTATGAAGCGGTATATAAATGAAGCATGTTTGTTTTGTTTTTTGTTTTGTTAGAACTAAGTCTACAGTTTGGCTTTTCTTCTAGACTTAGAGCTAAGTTTAGTTTGGGTGATCTTCTAGAAATAAGTTTACAGTTTGGGTGTTTTTCTTGACTTAGAACTAAGGGCACATGGGCATATGGCTAGCAAAGAGGGCACATGGCTGGCAAAGAGCTGCCAGAGGCCACTCCAGCCGCAATTGACCTGCTTCTGAAATGGGCCACTGCCATGGTCCTAAACTGCTACTGCCAGAAGTCGGATTTAATCTGCACCTTTTTGAGCTGGTCCAAAAAGACCTGATTGCAGTACCAGAGTGGTTTCTGGTTGCTTTGGGGTCATGTGTCACTTGAACACCACACTTCCAAAGCAGCTGGAAGCTACCTTATTTGGCCCATGCATTTCAGGCCACAGTCTACAGTTTAGGTGTACTTCTAGATTTAGAACTAACTGGCAAGTTTCAGATGGCAGAAGTAGCCAGGATTCCATTCTATTGCCTTAGCTGGTTTTCTAGTTTTAACTCTTTCTGTAAAGGATGAATCTTGTTTCAGTTATATGAGGTCTAATGATGCTACGGCTATAATGGAGCCTTTGTGGGATTGCACAAGGTAGTTGAAAAATGTCAACTGCTACAAAATGTGGCCGCTCAGGAATTGGTAAGTGCTAGATGGTTGGATCAAATGACATACATATTGTATCTGCTGCAGCGGTTGCCACTGTGTTTCTGGCTTTAACTAAAAGTGCTTTTATTGGCATTGAAATGCCTAAATATTTGGAGTACTGATTAATTAAACTTTCACTGAAACCAAGCCACCCTCAGTTTGAGTACATGACTTGAACTCCTGCTTTTGTGTTTTCCAGTAAGTGACATTGAGCTGAAAGTCACAAGGGATAAAACTTTTCTGGCAGTGGTCCAATTGCTTATGGAATTCTGTTCCAGTTGATGTTCCCTAAGACACCACATTACATATCTTAAAAATGTCCTAAAGGCTTATCTTTCCACTTTGGCATATAAGTGAGTGAGGTGACTGGATGGACAATGCTAACTGGTTTCACTGCTACGTTGTGATAATTTGTTCTTAATGTTTTATTGTGTTTTGCAATTTTAATTTTGCATGCTGCACAATTACTGTAAATGGGAAAGGTTTCTTACAAAGGCAGTAGTGCACCTTTTAAATAAATGAATTCATAAATTTCTTGTGTTGTTTTAGTCACATTATTTTAAATGTATGGGGCAATACAGACCACCCCTTTCAGGGTGGTCTGTAAGTGCCCATTTTTGGTCCGCAGTGTTGCCGCAGCAACCAAACCACCCGGCAACACTGCAGACCAAAAAAGGAGCCGCCTATGGCAGCTCCTTTTTGGGACATCACAAGGGCTGCGGCCCCTTACAACATCTCTTCCTGTGCATGACATGTGAGCGCTGCGATGCCCACACATCATGCACACGCCCCCATGTGGGTGGGGCAGCGCTGTAATGGCACCGCCTGCATCTAGTAGGGCTCAGGACCGTGCTGTTGGTGTGCGGTCCCGAATCCTACTATCGCCGCCTGTATTCTAATCATTGTTTTTGATTTTGTATGTCTATGTTTTAACACATTGTCTGAGCTGACCTTTACTTTTCTCTTTCAGCTAGTTTCAAATAAGTTTTTAAAATTCTGGTTAACAAATACACACAGAGAGAAAGAGAGAGAGAGAGAGATTCATTCATTGTTTGGGGCTCCCCACTAAATGTGGCAGTTCATGTGAACTTTGCTTTGTCTAACTTGCAAGTTGTGTTCAAGAAATATTGTAGCTGTGAGCGCTCTCTTCTTCTTTATTGTTCTGTTCAATGTCCATTGACAGGCCCAGCCAGTCAGTCTGACAGGGAAAGGGATAAGTAGATTGAGAAATGCCACAGAATGTTTTATGAGGCCAACGCCAGACTCGCATGGCCTGCTCCCCTCCCCTTTAATACAAATTGATTGATTGAATTGAGCACAGAAACCCTGTTCCAGAAACCTTAGGCTTTATTCTCCAGAGGGTCCTGCTCCCCAATAATAAAAAAGAGACCCAACTGACAGTCCTCATTAGCTTAGCCACAGATCCCAAGGCAGTACTTAAAATGACAGTCTCCCTTTCCCAGACCTGGATTTATCTGCCAGCCAATGCCAGTGGGGCTAATTAACTTACTCTTATTAGTCATATTCAGATAAGTGGTTTTCCTTGATAGTTTGACTCGGGGGTACAAAAAGCAGCTTTATGTTTTCACCTGCTCCTTTGCACCTTGCTTCCAAACCCCAAATGAAAATTCTGTCTGCTGATGCTGGTTTTCACAGGTCTGCAAGAGAATGGGATCACTTCCTCATTTATAGGAAAAACAAAATTTTTCTTGATTTTCTTGAAAGAAAAAGAGAGAGATTTCATCCAAGTAATTTATTTCTCCAAAAATATAATAATTTGTGGAGACAATTTAAAACTCCTTTCAGACTAAATACAGATAAAGTATGATTGTTGAGTGCCGACGCCAGTTATTTGTAGCTAATGACAAATGGTCAGAAAGAGATTGAAAATAGAAGGTGAGTCAGGTTTAACCCAAGTCCTTTTGTTTGTTTGTTTCCCAACTTCATGCATGCAGGCAAAATGTGTACAGTTCCAAGTATTCCATCTAGAGTACAGTTCAGTGATGATAAATGTCTGTTCACAACATGCATGTTCTGCATCTTTCCCGGATTTGCAAGCTGTAGCTGCAGGAACAGCAGGGGGAAGAGATCTAACCTGCTGCGTACAGCATATCTCCTGGCAATGACAAATGGCTCTTCTTTCCCTTAAGAGCTTGCATGTCAGAGGAACAAAGACAGAGTTGCAGGGCTAGGTTGAGCTGGATGAAGGCAACCTGGAGAAGCCTAATAGCCATCCTGCCCCCTCCCACCATTACTGCAAAGGAAGGAGTAGTGATATAAAGTTTACCTTGGCCATGGGGTTCCTTCTGTGAATTTTTGTGTTGCCATTTCACACTGATCATAGCTTCTTTTCTTTACTGGCAAATGTATTTCTTGGCACGTAATGTTGTATTTCATTTTATTTGGGTTTCCACATCTAAACAGACTGGAGAGACACTGAAATCCCTGCTTCTAAGTTATATCTGAATACTAGACTTCTATTCTACATTTTTTTAACTTTTTAATATTCTGGATGTCACTCTTCTGGTATGGCTAAGCTGTAAATTTGGGAAATTCTGGTTCAAATTCCTATTCAGCTGTGAAGCCAGCTGGGTGGTCTTATATCCTGGCTTTCCAAGTACACAATCTAATCTATCTCATTAAAATAATGCTTACGGTAGGTTTGTACTGTGTTCTAGACAGAAGCTGTACTTTTTCCTCCTCCCAGCTACTGTCTTAACTCTTTCTCATACCTCACTGGAGTCTTTTTTTTAACAGAAATATGCCTGTCCACCAATTCAACATTTACGGATTTTTAATTGTCAGTTGACAAAATTAACCCTCCATTTTTACTTTTTATGTTTGAATTTGAAGTTATTTTACTGTACTGAATTTTTATATATGCCTCTCTTTAGGAGTGGTACATGTATTCCTGTAATAAATATATCTAGAGATTTGGGAACATAATCTGCTACCTTGTTTTGTCAGAAGCTATCATCTTGCTTTCAGATGTTAGTTTCAGGTATTCTGGTATCGTGATTCAAGTCTCTCTCTCTCTCTCCCCATCTTTTTAATTTGATAAAGTGGAATAAATGAGGTGGTGAGAGGAAGTGCAAACATGTGCAAATTCTGGGTTAATTAAGAGGACAAAACCTATTAAATCTGAGAGGAGAAAGTGCATATGCAAAGAATTGATCCAAGACTATATGGAGCTGAACTGAGCTGAACTGAAGCAGACATGAGAAGCTTGGATTGGGACCCATCTTGAGAACATTTTGTACGTCAAAGAAAAGATGGAAGATTGTATATAATTTCTAACCAAACGTTCATCTTTTGCACAGGCCTGACTCACATGACTGTTTCATGTAAAATGATAGGTGTTTATGTATGGCAGTCTCTATAACATTGGTAAAGATTCTGCAGTATACACTCCCAGAGTATATGCTCCCTGAAAATTTCCAATGCTTGTGTGGTTTGAACAATTAGGATACTATTTCTTTGTCCTGCTTGTTAAGTATACTTTTGGGGGTCATAACCAAGCTGAAGGAAGAGTATGGAGAACAGCTTGCCCTGCCCTGCACTTAGCATATTACTTTGTTGGCTTGTTCTTAGCTTTGCTTTCTTGTTCTACATACATAGCTGAACGGAGATCCTGTCTAGTTGGGAATCGAAGCAGGTATGGGGAACCTTTGGTCCTCCAAAACTTTTTGACTAGTGACCCACATGTTCTTATCATTGGGCATGCTAGTTGAGCTTTAGTGAGTTGAAGAATCAAACATCTGGAAAGCAAAAGTTTCCTTGCCCTTCTCATATACAATGCATATTGTTATGCTTGTTATTTAGATTGTATATTGTTACAAACTAGAATTATGGTTCTTACAGCCCAAAAAAAAAAGGATACTGCCAGACCATGTATGTTCTTGAAAGGGATAGCCTTACTCACATACAATTATATATGAAACCTCTTTTGTTCTTTCTTATGTATTCTATTTCTCCTTTTTTGTATGAAGTATTTGAAAAGTATAACATTCTGTCAAACTTGTTTTTCCTTTTGTACAGCTCCTTCTCAAGAAATGTGTGCAATTTTACTTTCCCCCCTCGTATATTATCACTGTCCTAAAATCTACCATTATGAAAGTAACCCAGTTCCTTCATATTTATATATCAGCTGCAGTTATTTAGTTCCTTCATCATTGCAGGTTCCTGGCTGATTTGTAAGACATACTGTGCCTTGGCTTGCCTGGCTTCCTTTCTCTCTGCAGTTCTTTTATTCTAAGAAATGGCATGTGGATTCTAATGAGATGCATAAACAAGGGAGGGTCTTAAAGGATGAAAGTCTTTGGAGGATGAAGGTGACACAGCCTAACTTTAGAATAGTTTACATGTAGCAACCTGCAGACAGATTTCAACAGAAGTAAATTAAAAATAAATGCTTGGGAACTTTCTAGCATTGTTCTGCTAGGCAAGTATTGGACTAGGTAGACCTTTAGGCCTGGTCCAATTCAGCAGTTCTAATTGTAAAAGTAAATAATTCTGCAATCTTTCACTTGTCATCAGATGTTATAGGGGGAAAAGTCGTAATATTTGCAGGATTCTCAGGAGTGAAGAAAAAAACCTCCTGTATGCCCACAGTAGAAGGGAAAGCATAATAGTGCCTCAATAGGTTTACATTTAGAAAGGATCCTTTAGTCTATAGGTTTTTTAAAAAATTTCTTCCAAGACTCTTCCCAACCACATCTTTTTCATATAGGTCCATAGTGTCTTTTTCTTATGTATACTTTATTTAAACTAAGCATTTAAAATAGTTAAATGGTATTTTTTTTTAATGTCAGTGTAAGATACTTGTTTTTTAAGTCTATGTAAGGAAAGCAGACAAATTCCTTATCCCATATTGAGCTGTGAAGTTAATTAGAACTATTGACTAGTGTTGATGGTTTTCTATGTCTAACTTGAGAGAAACAGTCTTTATGAAAGCATGGGAGCCAAAAATCGAGGGAGGGAGCTGTCTGAGGTATTAAACTAAAAACTTCCTTGGCAGACTATGGCAGAAAAATGGAACCTAGTGTATTCTAAATTCAGAGTTTTGTGTATTTCACTGTTTTGCCCAGTGCAGGACTTGTGGATGGTTCTTCTGTATCACTCCAGGATTTCTTGAATATCAGCTGCTAGAATACTTCTTCTTTTTTTTAATTTGGAGCATGCCTTTGAAATTTAAGAACTGTTTGACTTTCCTTTTTCAAACTGCTGAATGTTGCCATTTTTACATCTCAGTTTGAATCCAAATGCAAATTTGCCCATATATTTATCCTTTAATGAGTACTTCACAAATGCTGGACATGGATGGCAGCAGAAGAAGAAAACAGCAGCTTCACAAAGCATGGCATTGACTATATCTGGTCCTGGGTTTGCTTTTTTCCTGCATGATATGATGCTGACAGAGTTTAAGAGGACTCAAGATTATAAGTGGTGCTATACCTTCATCTTTACTGTGTATGGTTTCTGTCATGCTTTGGGTGGGCACTAATTTTTTTTCAGAGGCAGTGGTTGGGAAAATAAGGCAAAACTGGAAAGCTGCCACTTAGCTGTGATTTTATTGTTTGTTGCTTCTGGATTAAATTTCTCTCTTGAGGGGTGTCATGCTGATCTACTTGAAAAGGCTCTTCCTCTTCTGTGTGTTTGGGTTTATGGGATGACAGCAGTGGCACAATACATATTTTATGCACCATGTTCTTCCTATAAATGACATAGACAGCATAAACACAATTTTATTGCTTAAAAGCCAGTGAAATAGTCTACCAGACTGTAGCTGTGTAAAAGAAACCAAGGGAAGAATGTTTGTGTGTGGGTTTGTGTGTGGGGTGGTGGTGGTCATGCTACAGGGCAAGTTTAGCAACTAATGGTTCACAGCTTATTCTGCTTCCCTTTCTGAACAACCAGACCCGTAGGCTGGAAAAATAATAAATGCTGTGTGTTTTATGACAGCTTCTCCCAAACTGGTGTCCTCCAGCTGTATTGGACTGCAACTCCCATTCCACCCCCAGATAGCCGTGCTGTGTTGGCTGGGGGGGTTATGAGAGTTGCAGTCCAGTGAATATATCTGAAAAACTGCAGGTGGAAGAAGGCTCTCTTAGGTTACATCTACACTGTAGAAATTATGCAGTTTAATGAGGTACTTTGAATAGCTCTGGTTGGCTCTTTTAAACTTCAGCATTAAAATACTCTGTCAGAGAGTTTTTACTTTGTTAATTTGAAATATCTCGTGAAACTACATATCCTGGGAATTCATAAATCAGAAATTTGGCAGAGAAAGTGATATCAAAGCGTGTGGATACACCCAGGATTGGAGAAACAAATGCAGCTTTCCAGATGACAAAAATGTTAATTGAAGCTTCCCAAATGACATAAATGTAGCAAAATACATGCAGGGAAGATCATCAAGGAAGACCAGTCCATAAATATTGTGGTTGCATGCTAATTCCTACAGTTGATATATCTTCATGTAGGAATGTTGTAGGCATTTGGAAGCAACAAGAAACCTGACAGTGAGAATTTCTGGCTGAATAACCTGATTGATGCTATCTATTGTTTGAAGCTTTCCTTAATATATTTCACTTCTGAATGAATTTTCCTTTTTTTAAAAATAGCTGATGCATGCATTATCTTAAAATCTTGCTGTTTCTCAATACTACCCATGTATAATATAATCCCATTCTTTTTTGCAATATTACTGCTATTTGGTATCCAATTGCTAGTCCAAACTACAGTGGGCCTGTTGAAGCAATGGGATTGAAGTGTGAGTTACTATCCGGCATTTGATTTAATGAATCCATCCAGATTAAGGAAGGGCAGTTGGATTAATGTGCCTGTAAACTTGCTTCTGTGCATTAATGTTTTCTTCTTGCTGTTCAAATAGTACAGATTGTACAGGAAAGGGATTGGTCAGAATCCTGTTAGGGATATATACACACATAAGCATCCTTTACATGTGCAAGTGGCCTTTTTTTGGTGCTGTGGTGCTTAGTATTCTCTCCCTTTGCAGTGCTGATATCAAATCTAAGATCCATCAGGTTACTCAGGGACTCTCAATATTGTTCCAATATTTTGTGTCAAGCTATGGGGATGTATATTTACACTACGCTGATGGATATTGGATTGAGGCCTTTGGATGGGAAAGAGTTTGGCATTTCAAACAGTGTAACTTTTTTATGCAAAGGGATCTTGTAGCACCTTTGAGACTAGGGGGCTATACAGATGGGCGGCTAAATGCCACCCCTGTTTGCCCCGGATCGTTGCTGCAGCAATCACACGCCACGGCAATGATTCGCTCCCTCTCAGGAGCAAAAAGAAGCTGCTCAAAACAGTTTCCTGCAAGGGGCACCATATTGGTGCTCATGCACCATGATGATGCCCCTTCCGCAGAGCGTGCTCCGCTGCCCATGCGTCATAATGGTGTGCCCCATGTGAATGGGTGCACACCATAATGGTGCACTGGCAGTGGAACAAGGGCTGGGTGCATTTGGATGCCCATCCCTAATTCACCCCTACGCCGTAGTCAGGCCCCGGCACAGAGTGCCATTCTGTACTACCCCTAACTTTGTGAAGAAGCAGGAGCAAAAGCTTTCATAGACTTGGTCTACTTTACCCATTGCATGGTGTGAACTGGTGCCCAGAAAGGACCTTTATAATAAGACGTCATGAATAGCCATAAAAATGCAAAACTTGTGGGTATGGCGATGAGGTGACATGTTCAGTTTTAACTATGGTAGTTGAGGGACAAAGGCAGGAGGAATGATGTTGCCTAAGGCCAGGGTGGGCGGTAGACTATATGAATGGTGGAGTTTTGGAATGTGGTGTGGACAGGCTGGGAACCAGAAAGGAGATAAGATAAATTGGCTAAGAGCACCTTTGTGAGGCTGAGGTGTTAACCAGTGTTACAATATGTGTAGTGTGTCAGGAACCCATTGTCGCTTTCAGTTGATAGATTGGCATTTGTGGATATATTCTAATTCAGCTGTTTCTCTTTCCAGCCTTGTACGGTTTGTTGTTGTTGTTGTTGTTGTTGTTCAAGGACAGCTGTTCTGAGGTAACGACTGTCTTTAAACATTTTATTATGAGATATATTTTTGTGAATAGTCCATGTGGTGTAATGATTTGTGTTGGACTAGAACTCTGAGAGACCAGGGTTCGTATTCAGACTCAGATATGGAAACCCATTGGTTAACCTTGGACAAGTCACACATTTTCAGCCTAAAAGGAAAACAGTGGCAAACCTCTGAATAAATGTTTACTTGAAAATCCTGTTGTAGGGTCGTCATAAGTTGGAGTTGACTTGAAGAGAGATGATAACATATTTTTGTGAATTGCATCTCATTTCTTCCAGGGTATAACCCCCCCTCCATATCTGTACCCTTGATTATTCTTTAAGGTGCCTCAATACTGTGTTCTTGTTTTATTGAGCAGACTTGAGCTGATACCCACCTAGAATTGTTATTATGGTGCAAAGTACAGTTGGCCCTCCGTTTTGGTGGGGACCCATTGCAGATCTCCCCCCCCCCGCAAAAATGGAGGCTCATGCATATTCAAGCCCCATAGGCTTGAATGAGGTGTACCTTCATGTGCACACCCCTCCAAGGATTTTCGAGGTGGTGGATCTCAGATCCGTAAGTTAGGAGGGGTGACTGTACTGAGATTGGGGGGGAATGGAATGCTTTGTAAAGATGGAGCACAGACAGACTCAAAGAAATAATGCTGCCAACTAGTGTCAGTCCACTGCCTCAGTAATTGAGTCTGAGCTTTATAAAATATTGTTTATTCTCCCACAGGGCATACAAAACCATTGAAGAGGATGACTTGAAGTTTCCCCTTATATATGGTGAAGGCAAGAAGGTGGGAATAAGCATTTTGTCATTTCAAAGGAATATGGGGCTGTTTTTTTCTGTTTACCACTCTGTTTAGCCCCGAGCTGTGCAATGTTTTCCTCTGTCTCTGTCTCTTTATTTCATCATTCTGTCAGCTTGAAAAGAATATTATGTCTGTCATAAATCACCTCACCCAGTCTATAAAGTGGGTGAGGGAGAAGGGAATGTAGTCTCTTTGATCAAAGGCAGTTTAGGAACATTTACTGCCGAATTTTCTGATTTCACCCACTTAATTGTTTTGTTTGTGTTTTGAACAATCAGAACAGGGAGCTGGTTTGAAAAGACATGCTTTATTTGTTTCATTTTTATAGAGTTTACTGCAGTTTGAGTGCAGAGTTGCATGTACCTTGGTAACCTAGGGAAAGACTGCTTTGAGAACAATTTTCATAAGATTGAGTTCCGTTGGTGAGCCAGTACACAGAACCATCTATTGTACTTTTGTTTTTTGAGCTGCACCCACTGCTCGGTTAATTTCAGTACAATTTCATTTCAAGAATATGAAGAAAAGATTGAGAAGTCTATTGAAGTAGCAACATGTTACCAAATGCATAATTAGGAACAGCCAGATTATTAGTGCTAACCCCAGCAAGCCAGATAGGCAAGGCTGTGAGATCAATAAAAGGACATTGAGTTCTCAAGGCTGCTAGCATTTGGTATGCATGCTCTGTTTCTCCGCAGTTCTTCTCAAGTTTGACTGCTTGCTTGAAATTTATATTTTAAAACCCCTATCTTCAAAATTAATCTATGCAAGGTTCAGATCTGTTGTAGCTTATCTATATGGTCTAACTGGGTTTTGTGTGTGTGTTCAAATGTGTTTTCACACCTGCAGCTTTTGAAATTTATTTTTCTTTGTTTCTGTGTGCCTACTGTTGCTGTATTTTAATTCCTGTTGTATTTCAGAGGCAGTATTGGAAGTATTTAGCATTTTTATAAGTTGACACAAGAAGTGTTCTATGAAGTTTACTGCAGGTGGTTTGCACTGATTGTGTCTTGACACAGCAGAGTGCTGATTTAGGCTTGTAAATTCTACTTTGGTTTTGACTTGAACCCTGAGAATGATTATCAGCAGTCAGGAGCAAAGTAGGGGATCAGGCATGAATGACCAGGAAAGCAGTTATACCAAGAAGGAATGGACCAGGTGCTTCAGACAACATGCTTGCCCCAGAATTTTCTACAGCTTCACAAAACATATTCTCCCATATTTGTTCTCAACCTAAATGAGGAGAGAGAGGATCAAATGTTCAAACCAGTTTTAACTGCTGCTTCTGTGAAACAGTTGGGAGTTCAGAAATGCCTATCAGTCTGTTCATTTAATTATGAAAATATTTAAGGCCCACCCTCTGTGAAAAGAACTCAGAGTGGCTTACAAATAACATTAAAGCAAATAAAACAGTTTAAAACAATAGATCATATAAACAAGTTAAGAACACATCAAACAAAATACTGAATTAAAAACAGATTTAGAAGATTTAAAAAGAGTCTACTGTAAATCACCCAAATACCCAAATGTGGATGCTGGTCAATCTTCTGACCATCTCTGTTTCTGACAGCCGTGCCAACTTCCCCTTCAGTTCTCTGCACCCCAGCCCACCACCTTCACTCTGAGTACCATATTATGGGGGCTTAGAAAGCTCCCAAAATGGTGGGAATGAGGAAGTTAGCTTCTTGATATTTACTTTTACCAGCACAGCATTGGATCAGAAAAGCAGTCCAGAAAATCAGCTTCCCTAAGCTCTTCATTGGACAAGAAAAGAAGAAGCCTTTTGAGGGAGTTCTTGGTGTTTACTTGCTGTTCTTTGTTTCTTATGGCATGTTTCATTATTCTTAGGCTCGTGTTATGGCAACAATTGGGGTTACGAGAGGACTTGGAGACCACGACCTGAAGGTGCATGACTCAAACATCTACATCAAACCATTTTTGTCCTCATCACCTGAGGTAGAGCATTCATGTCTTTCTAAAGGGGACAGGATGAAGGCACTAAACAAAGAATAATTGTGTGTTTAAATCTCTGAACAAGATCTTTTCATGTCTGTGCTTGGGAAAAGTTTAGACAGTATTCCACATGAAAAATGGCAAGACCAGTCCTACTACTTAGACAAACAACCACCTTAGGCAGCAGATACTGGAGGATTGTAACAACAGTCCTTTGGCTGTTCCTCCTGAGCCCCCAGCCATTCCTCTCTGTTGGAGAATGGAGCTCTGTGTGCCCATGGCCTGTTTCCTTCCCTAATTTAGCCTTCTCTCTCATCTGGTGGAAGATGTTGTTCCATTGATAGTGAGTGTCTATATGTGGAATGAGTTAGGGGTTAATTTCCACACCTTGTCATTTGGCACAGGCAACATTTGTCTTGGGTGTCCCACAAAATGACTGTTGGGTGGCTGGAATAACAAACAAATTTAGTAAAGGTCAAGAATGAAATGGTCAAATCTCAGTTTATATGTTCACTTAGAAGTAAGCCTTTGTGCATATTTGCTTGGCAGTAAATAGTATTGTGTTCATCTCTAGTGAATAACTTGAGAATTGCAACCTAAGGTTGTTAATTTAATGGCTGTCTAGAGGTATTTAGAAAGCCTATAAAACAGATAGAACCGTAAAGTGGTCAGCTGGCACTATGTACTGGAAGCTGGCTACAAGGCAAAAACCAAGAGTGGTTTTCACTGTCTTCTAAATTAAAAATTTAAAAACCCAGAAAGGGTGCTAATTGATAAGTTCTGCACATAATAGTGCTGAGGACCATTTTTTTTTTTGTATTGGCATTCAAATTACTTGGGTGATATTGAAAGTTGCTTGCATGTTTGTTCATGAAAACTGAGTTAGCTAATGTTTCACATAAAAAGGAACAAGGCAATTAGGAGGGGGCTTGTTTCAATAAAGTATAGTAAGTTCCTTGATGAGTAGCAAAGTAGCTAGTAAGGGCCAGCATGGACTAGGACACTGGGAGACAAGGGTTCAGATCCTGGCTCAACCATATAAACTCACTGGGTGACCTTGGGCAAGTTACACTCTCTCAGCCTCAGAGGATGTCAATGGCAAACCTCTCTGAAGAAACATGCTGAGAACACCACATTATAGGGTTGCCTTAAGGGTCGCTACAAGTCAGAAACAACTTGAAGGCATTCAACAACAATAAAAGTAACTAGTGCAGAGCTTTGTTTATGTCAACTATTTTCTTAAATTACATATAACAGAACAGGCTATTTCAAAATAGAAGAATTACAAATCCCTCACATACTTTGCAGACAGCTTCATTGTCCAGAAGGTAGAAGAGGCAATAATGGGATCAGCTGTTTTAGATCTGATCCTAACCAACAATGATGACTTGATTAATGGGGTGACAGGATCCTTAGGTGGGAGTGATCACTTTCTCCTGGAGTTTGTTAAATAGTGGAAATGGAAAGCCAAGCGTAGTCAGACACCCACTCAAGACTTTAAGAAATCTTATTTCAGTAAACATAGGGAAATATTGGTGTGATCTCATGGTTAGGAATACTAAAAGAGAAGGGAGTTCATGATGCTGGGAATTTCCTAAAAGTGAAATATTGAGGGCAAAATTTTAAACAATTTCACTGAGGAGAAAAAAGAAACCAAGATGGATGTCTAAAGAACTTTCAACTGAGGTACTATTTAAAAGAGACATGCACAAGAAATGGGAAAAGAGGGAAAGCACAAAGAGAAATTCAACCAGATAGCCAGCACATGTAGGGAAAAAGTCAGAAAAGCTAAAACACAGAACAAGCTCAAGCTTGGTGGGGAGAAATGGTAGGGCCATTGCATGGAGAAGTTGATGAAATGCTAACAGCAGACAGAGAAAAGGCAGAACTACTCAACATGTTTTTCGTCTCAGCACTCAACCTAGGGAAAATGGAGTAGATTATGAAGTAAGGGAGATTCAGCACAGGATAGGTGTGGTATAGGAATACCTGACCAGTCTAAATGAAGTCCCCAGGGCCAGATGAACTACATCCAAGAGTATTGAAAGAGCCAGCAGAAGTAATCGCATAACCGCTGGCAATATTCATGGAGAATATTCTGCAAAAACTCTTGTAATATTTCCCAGTGATGACAAAAGTGTTGAAATGCATGATTTTTGATTGTGAAAAAAAAAGAGTTTAGATTTATATTGCTACACCAGCTGTCTTTTCTTTTGTTAAGATTCTGGGAGTTGTAGTTCAGCACATTTGGAAGTACCAGGTTAGAGAAAGTTTCTATAAGCTTTTCCTGTTCAATGATTTCTAAGATTAATGCAGCACAACAAGATGATAAATTACTCTCAAAGTCATGCCAAATATGTTTCCCAGCACATCAGTGGCGGACTGACCCTGTCAACTACAAGGACAATGCAGCATTGCTGCTCAGGTGCTTCCAAATCCTAGTCCGATAATAATTTCTCCTTGTCTTCTATGGCAAGGTTACTTCACTTCCTTGAAAACACAGCAATTGCTGGGATAATGAAAGTGCTCAATTAATAGTTCAGATCGACTCCATTTTTGGAATTCAAGAAGACAGTTAGACAGTGTGGAGTACTAGGCAGGCAGTTACAATACCTATGTCTAATAGCAGACACACTTGGAAAAACAGAAAATGGCCTTTCTTTTCATGCTGGCTTAGTGACATCTGGCAACTCACTCAAGGAGTTTATTATAGAGTATACTGCATGGGATGCTAGAGATTACCTTTTTTGTATAGCTGAGTACAGGGCTGTGAGAAATGTTCTAGTATGAGAGGACGTCTTTTGCAAATTGTGTGAATGCTCCAAACTTTGCATACTTTGGATGTTTCTGGTTGATCAGCCAGGACACAAGCTGATAGCTGCTCTTGATTTTCATGCAGATGATTCCTTCTTATCTCTGGAACAGGGAGCTGAACAAAACATCACTGCCAGAAACAAAAATGGACTGGAATTAATGGCCTGTAATTCTATTCCTGTCTAACATACTGGCAGATAGAATTTTGTTCTAGCAAATCCCATCTGCACAATCCTTCAGAAGGGGAGGGTTTCCAAGTAGCCTAAGACTTAGGGGAGAGCCTTATGTATCTGTCCTTTATATTACCTGCTAGAGGGATTAAGTTGCTTTCTTGGTTGGGGGGGAGGGGTGTCATAATTCTTATTCAGTAAAATCTCTTGATTTTCCATCCCTTCATGTGTGCATTTATTTTTCTTTTAGGTGCGAGTATATGATCTTCTCCATTATGAACATGGCCCAGATGATGTGCTGATTTTAGCTACAGATGGACTCTGGGATGTACTATTAAATGAAGAAGTGGCAGAAGCTGTGACTAACTTCCTGCCAAACTGTGACCCCGATGATCCCCACAGGTTTGTAATCTCTTTATATAGCTTTAGCAAATTATTATTCATTCAGTCATTCTTTCATTCATTTGGATACCCCCTTTCCTCCAATACTGGGACTTTTGCTTCTAAATGGTACTTTTTATGGAGTGCAGGATAAAGGTGTAAAAAGAATCTATGGAAAGGAATGATAGTAAATAAAGCATGGCTAATATGAGTTTTTAAAGTAACTTTGGAGTGAATTAAACTCAGTTTGAGTAACAGGATTTTAACTCAGTGGTAAAACACCCCTTTGCTTACAGTATCTTCAGGATAGTCTGGGAAACTTTCTGCCTGTGAACTTGAGAATTAGGTAGATAGATGGACCAATGGTCTGGTTCAATTTAAAGCAGTTTTCTGTATTCCTAACTATTAATCTTAATTTGGATACTTAGAAAATATGAAATGTAAAAGAGGCTTTCATTTAACAGGTTACAAGTTAAACAGATGGTTGACAAGATGCAAGAAAATATCATTTTTACCTTCCTAAGCTTTGCTAGTATAGAGTATAGTATAGAGTACAGAACAGTTGTGGCTAAGGTGGGTTACAAACGGCCCTCAAGGGGCCGTTTTGCCGCCGCCACCATTTGCTGCGTAGGGAAGCCCCAGCAGCCAGACCGCGAGGCTTCCCTCCGCAGCGAAAAAGGAGCGCCGAAATGGCGCTCCTTTTCAAAATGCGGAAGTGGCGCTGCGAGGGGTGGAGTGCGCCATCGCGGCATCACTTCTGCCGCAACATGTCTGGCCGCACAGCATCCAAGACGTCAAAATGGCGGCGCCCATGTGGATGGGCGCCACCATTTACGACGCACTCCATGCGTGTTGGGGGCGGGGCAGGTTAGGAAGGGGCAACTCTTCCTAACCCTAGGACGCCCCTTCCTAACCCTAACACGCATGGAGTGTGTCGTTAGTGGCGGTGTGTAACCCGCCTAAGTGACTATTCTGTATTCACAATCACTATTTAGTATTGATTGTCCCATGATCACACACACACACACCATTTTACTTGACATCAGCTGCATGGAGAAAAGGAGATCCATTTTATTGCCATTCAGAGCACGGGTACATTATGTTTGATGTAAGACCAGCTAAGTTGCTGATACAGAATACTTGCTATCATTTTTATTTCTTCCATTGACTACTTAAAAGTATTCCATAGTGAAATCCATGACTGGGTTTTATTAATCGATCTAAAAAGTGTTTGATTTTCTACATCACCAGATGAATGTTAGGTGCTATTAAACAGGAAGTTACCAACACCAGCTGGCACCTGAGTGAGTATGTCGTCTGTAAGTGCAGATGGCAAACATACACTGACATTTAAGCATACGCTTGTTACCAAAATATACACATCTGCAAACTAATTTTTGAATCCTTAATACACTATACATCATAATCATCATCATATACTCTGGTTTCTCTTCAATTCATATAAATCTTTCACATTTTACTAAATATCTTACTAGTCAACTTCTGGTAAAATTAAAAAAAATTCTAAGCAAGTAACATGAACAAAGTGTGTATACTCATCTGTCTAAGCAGTCTACCATGGAATTTTGTGGCATATTTTTTTTCATGTGCATACTTATCACAGGATTACCTTCAATTTGTCCATGCTCCATCTGCCAGGTGCATATGATTGTAGCCTAAAAGAACCCTCATACCGTTGGAGGCAAAGTCTTTGAATAACACACGAAATGTTTTTTGAGAGCATAATAATAATAATAATAATAATAATAATAATAATAATAATAATAATAAT